>NW_027116847.1:627500-979136 GCF_024137725.1 Prorops nasuta | reverse complement strand
CGAAAAAGAAAATGTAGTAGCTAAAGCATCAAAAGCTGGTAATATTTTTAACGTTTGATAATATTTAGTTTAATAAATTTAACATTTTAATGTTATTTCTTTCAATTTTGAGAAGAGGTAGGAGGCAGAGAAAGGACGACAATAGTCTGGAAGGGAAAAAGAATAAATAGATATGTAAAAGGAACTTCAATCTACATAACAATTAACAATTAGATATATATAGTATAGCTGTATCTTTATTTTGTGACTATAAATTGACATATATTTATAGTATATAAAATTTAGCCTTTTAATAACATGACATTTTCTATTTTCCAGATTTATTACAATTGTTCCAGTAAATAATATTTTTATTTAAACATGACTGTTACAAAGAATTTATTTTTTGTTCTTCATATAAATATTATAATTAAGAATTACTTTTTTTTCACATGTAAATATTATAATAAAGTTTTGTTTATACAATTATAAATATATTCAGTAGCTGTTCTTATATGCAAAATAACCCAATCGAATGTTCCAGTATTCAATAATAATTCTAATTCCATTGGTGTAATACTATCTTCCAACAAAATTTTATTTCCAGTCCCATAGTTAAAGCCACAAAGTACTCCAAACGAACCTTCATCTATTTGTATTGCATTATTAAAGCGATATGATGTTTGACTGCCATAGTTCCAGTAGCAGTAGTATCAGTGGTAGAATCATTTCTGTGGTAGCAGAATAATTATTGATTACAGTTACAGCAGTCTGAAAAGTTTTACCATAAAGGCATATTACTATAGTGATAAAAGAATTAAAAGAGGAAAATGATAAAGTATTGACCTGATTATTTGTACTTGCCACTCGAATCAATGTTTTATGTCACTGCCATATAGGCAAGATCAAGTGCTATTGCCAAAATGCTGTCCAACTAATCTGTAAAGTATGAGTGTCGCAGCTAGCCAAAGCATAAACAGGCTCATATATGTAGCGAAGAATGAATCACAAAGAAATATATTTAGATTTGGTGTATCTTCATCTTTTTCTCTTGCTAGAAATGCACGTAAACTCGTGATACTTGACCATTTTTCAGGTGAAGTGTTAATATAAACACCGTCGTCTGTTAAATATCGTCTGTGGTATCTATACGATACTATTAAACGACCTCCCATAAAGGTTTTAACGTTTACAAATGCTGGTAGATTGCTCTTATGTTTAACAGAAGAGATAAATTATTAACAATCCTCAAATTAACTTTATCAGCTAAATTGGAATACTGACCTGTCCGTTTCATGGTTCTTTATCACAATTGTACCAGAGTCACTAAGTGATTGATAGATACATGCACTTAGTGCAACCGTAAGATCTCTCATTGTGAATATTTCAGAATAATGTGTATTTCGATTGGGCATAGGTGCATTTCGTAGTTCAACCAGTGTTTGTAACATATTATGCGCCAGAAACCGGAAATAATAATGGATAAAGGAAGTATGAAAAAATCAATAAAAGGATACTAATTGATTTGTAAACAAATATCTTACTTGCAAATGTCTCACTGGGTCAGTGACCATAGTTTTATTGTAAGCCACACTGGCGCTAAATAGAGGTAGCGTTGTAGGGAGCTAAGCAATTGTTGCTGAGTCTTTTCCTGTTGCAATTCTTAAAATAAAAGTACTTATTCCATTCTTACAGAAGCTGAACCACCACCGAATGCTTCGTGTAACGAGTAATATGACAATAAAGTTCTTAATGACGTTTCGTTAAGCTATGGAATAAATCGAATATGATTAATGGTTTAAATTTTTTCTATTTATTAAAAGGCTATTTAGTTACCTTTTATCCACTTTTTCATTTCGCCGTTCTTTGAACTTTTGCTTCGAAATCTAATTTTTCTGCTGCAAGAATTTCATGTAAATTTGGTTGTTCTCTAGGCCTATAAGTAGGTTCATCATTAGTCATTGCTTCATCGTCTAAAAAGTAAAATAAAGTATTATGTGCTTTTATAGAAAGTTAGTGGAGAACATAATAAAATGATATAAGACCTGCATTGTGAGACATTGTTAGCATCGTTATCAGTGCTTGTGCTGTTGTTGCAAAGCTGCCTCAAAACATCATCTGCTTGTTCAAGCCATGTATAGTTGATATCTGAACTGTTCGCTGTCAACCTCAAATCCAGTTGATAATGTTGACAATTCTTCCATGAGATTTTTTAAACAGGCTATAAATTACAGCTGTTGTGTCATGATATCCAGTTGTCCTATTACCTTCTTTAGCTTCTCCTAAAATAAGAATATAAGAATAATTGATTAGAATAATATACCTGCTTGTTAATTAACTTAACGAAAAAAATACAAAAATACCTTCATCTCCAATATATTTAATGCTTCCACCAATTTCTCCTCTATCCATCTTCATTGTTAAAGGAGGACTTCCAAGATCGGGATCTTCACTATTAACTGGATCATCGTCCTAGTTTAATACTAGCTTATCTTCTTTCTTTTTACCACACTCAATAGCAAGTGTGCTCCAATCTATTCATTGCCATGAATCTACATAGAATGCAGAATAATGCTTATAAAAATAACAGATTGACATAAGTTTTGTGAGTGAGGATCTTGTTAACATTATTATGACTTCCTTCGACAGTAGTTTCTGTAATGCTTATATCCTAATCTATTATTCCAGTATTAATTTGAGAACCCTGTACCTTGATCTTACTGGGGACATTAAGAATGCCTGTTATTGAATATTAAAATAGATTAATAATATAAGAGTAACACATTATAACAGCAGCATTAAGTAGGAAAGATACAAATTCAAACTGTCCTCTCTATTAGCATCCATTACTTTATTAGGCAATTTTGATAAGAATTCAAATGCTAGAGCAGGATAACCAGCTTTGAAGAGGGTATGTGCAGTGGTAAAGTATAATTGTTGCACCAGTGGCATAATACTACCTTCCAACATTCACTATTTATCTGGCCTAAGCTTCTGTTTTCAATACCATAAGTAAAGTTAAAAATTACTACAGAATGACCCTCCCTTTTATCTTGTGTTGTTGAGGTTAATTTATTATCTGAGTAGCACTGAGTGCATATGTAAAGATACATAAAATTTGAAAACGTTTGGATTTGCTGAATCAATGTGAAAACAAAATATTAGTCAAGATATAATATAAAAAAAATTTTAGGAAAGTGATTTAAGAGATACACCGTTGCTTACCTATTCTGTCATAAGGCTTTTTAGATTCATCGTTGTATTGTAGATACATCATACCAATGTTGGTTAAAAACAGTGTATTCAGAGAAACAGAATGATTTTTTAAAATCCAAAGCACCGTACTATGCAGGGCAGATCTGTATGGGCCTTGGCATATCCTGATTTTCTCTTTCTTTCTCACATCCTAGTATTCCCTCGTACAACACTTTTCTTAAATTTAAAGATGCTATATTATCCTTGTAAAGCCTCATCAGCACCATTGCAACTTGTAGGTTATTTAACTTATTCACACAACTTCAATGGCATTTGTCAATGCCCCTGCTAATAAGGAAAATGTTTCTGCATACTCAAATCTTTGCTTCCCAAGCAAAGCAACGTTATTCTTTAAAGCTGTTTGTCTCCAGTGGTTCTTAGCAAAATTGTTAGCAAAGAATTCTGTCATTCTTTTGACTCTCTAATTCCTAAAAAGACCCCGAGTAAGATTTTTCTTCTTCATGCCTAAATGATAAATTGCTGTGTCCAATGGATCTTGCTTACGTTGGAAAGCTGCTTATGGCTATTTTTTCTATATATCTTCTAACAAATATGTTACTCCTAATCCACCATCCAACGTTTAGTTCCTTCTGCACAAATCATTTTGATTCATTCTTGAACTAAAATATATATATGTCATTAGGTCTGTTCTCGTTGGCCTACACTTTTAACACTTTCTACACTTTCCGTATTTCTGTCTTTGTCCATTGTATAAGTTGACACCCTAAAAAGTGCACAAAGTGTAAAAAGTGTAGGCAACGAGAACAGACCTATTATGTGTTATATGATATCTATCAACATTCAAGATGGCGGCCCAGCAATTTATCCCTTTATCCCCTCCATCTTGGCTTCACTTTCGCAAGCATATATAGTCACTCGCAGTCGCTCGTATTTTTAAGGAGCCCATATCTGATTCTTAACAGTGATTTATTTTTATGAACCAATTGCTTCGGCCACAAAATATTATATAATATATCGAAAACTTATTATAAATTTCGAAAATCTGTTAATTCTTTGATAAAGTAGATTCGGTCTTACGAAAGAATGAATGAACCTTTCTGCATCTCTAATATTCAAGCTACACTAAATGCATCAATTGCATATACTCCTTATATAGCTTTAACATTCCTGTTCGTTGTTAATAAGAAAAATTGAATCAAGAAGTATTATCCTTTCTCATTTCACTAATAGCGATAATGGAGCGTCTACTATTACCAGCTTCATGGGTGAGCAAGATCGCCTTTTATAAAAAGCAATCGCACAACTGCACTTGCGAACCGTCAAATTACTTTTCACCGATTTTCGATTATTTTAACATACTAAATAATCTTTATAACATTTTTAAATCATGCAGGTTTATAGCCCATAAAATTATGAAAATAACGATATAATAATCATAAAAGTTCGTGACGTCTATTTTTTTAACGAAAAAGGGTACTTGCACCGTAAAATTGAAACCTAACCGTTTTGGAAGTTTGAAAAGCATTTTTAAGATAGCTTAGAACATACATTTTCTTGTGACACAATAAATTGCAAAATTAACATTATAATATTTATAAGGGTTTGTGTCAATTTTTCTTGTAGTAACGAGGAAATGCTTCATGCATACCAATCCGGTGAATGCCCTAGGAAGGCAAAACTTCGAGAAGATCTTTATGAGGCTTCAATATTTTTGTCTTATATTTTTAATATTGCTCTTTTAAGGGTAAACACGAGATAGGTAGCATTTCCTCATTAATTAAAAAAGAAATAATAAGGGTGTCACGATCACTCATGAATATTATTACGCGCAGCTTTCACTATTTAATGGTGTAGAAGATAGTATGGTTGAAATAAATGAAATAAATTTTCTGTCATCCTGAAATTGGTGCCGAAATTTTGAGAATGTTACAAAACCTACTTTTCTTATGCAAGTTCCCTTCATTGTTTAAAAAAAGGACGTTAAGGTTGTCACGAACTTACAGCATTTTTTCCTTATTGTTGTTACTTTTAATAATAAAAAATGTATATTTAAATCGCCGCGCCGTGTGATAGGTATGGCATGGCAATATTCACACCGCGCGATACTCCACACCCCACACGCCGTGTAATGGCACCTTATTACTCTCTCCTTTGTTTTTTTTTTTTTTTTTTTTTTACATGGGAAAAATCCTCCTAGGACACCCTGGGATGGATATAACACCCCTCAAGTTAGTTCTAGGTTAGGCAACTTACGAACCAGCCCGACGGGTGTTCCACCTCAGGGTAGTGTTGGACTCACTATTTTTAAACAGTGCCTACCAACTAAAAAACCCATGCTATTTGCTTACAATAGCGATTGAACGTGGTTGACTCCTTGACGATGCTACAACTACGAGCCATTCCTCCTTCCATAATTATTCCAAGGTATCCATTATCCATGGAGTTTTAAATGAAATAAGAAGATTTATTAGTTGATACATTTTCATGTCTTCACACGTTTCACCGGGGTTGATGGAACGTTAACTCTTTATACTTGAGGTACGTAAAAGATGGTCGTTATGTCTACGAAATGAATAAAAAAAAATTAACGATAATAAGGAGGGGAATTAGAGATTTATCTTATTCAAGCGCGAGATTTAGGCAACTATTGCGTGGTGATAATTATTGGATTAGGTAAAGCGTGGTGAATGTTATGCATTATTTATTTAATGGGAAAACACTCCTATAATGCTATTGCTCAAGTTGCTTGATAACCTATGCCATTCATTGCAATAAAAAATGCTATCATTCATAAGTATCACACTTGTAAGATTCATTCATATTCACTGTCATTTATTGCCCGCACCTGTTGAACCAGAAACGAATGCATGGATATTTTGGCGATATTCATGATCCGATTTACGAATCTCTGGTCACAAGGGTGGCTAATGAAAAGTGAATCCCATTCGTATATTCCATGGCCCAAAATCCATTTCCCGATGGATTGTGAACCATTTAGCCTCCGGTACCTCCAGATACGAAGAGTAGGTACCATAGCGCGATGAGTCAACGCTATGAGGCCTAACCCCGCATATTACTGGATCGGAGCAACTGTGGAGGTGGAATATTTCATTCAGACACGCTACTCAATCGTTTCGAAATATCGAAGAGTTAGCTTTTTCACATTATACACAGCAATCAGTAATCAATGCATTTCAGGAGGAATTTCCGAAGAAACAAATTTTTATTGAGAAATTGGAAGGGCATTCACCGAAAATGTGAACTGAGTATTTAAAGAAATTTCTATTAAGATAGATTGAAAACAAATAAAAGGTTTATTAATGTGTCGGAATGACTTTAAAGATAGATAAATGTTTCAAAGGAACAGCGGAATTTTGAATAAAGCAATGAGGCCTAGGCTTGACAATTCATAAAGAAATAGGATGTTAACAAAGGAGAAATACGAAACATAAATGAACTGTAGACAGAAGGGTTGACTTACAGTTACTATCGTTCTGGCATGCGAACGGTTCGAAACTTAGCAGAATGGTTCGGATGTAAAAATAGTGAATCGGGGTAGGGTCTGTTCTTCGACATATATATATATATATATATATATATATATATATTTAAATTTATTACCTTTTTTGCAAAACGTCGAAAGAAGAAATTGAGAAAAGCATAAAAGCAATTCGGAGCGTCTAATATTATTAGTATATTGCAGTATCTTCTGATAACATTGGTTTTCGATTCAAAAATAAAGTACCATAATGGACTAAAAGAATAGAAGAAGACAGTCTTGCAAACCATTGCAATTAATTAATGTTTTTCTCGGAAAAGACAGTTAAATACTAATCCAAGTCATTTATGTACAATAATAATCCCACAGTTCATGTGTTTGTAAAATCAAGGGCGAGACAAGTTTTTCAAAACATTAATTTTTCGCTTTACCCATCTGTTGGCATACTTTTCTAGAAGCTGCTGACGCTTCTTCGTCATGTTTTAATTTTCTATTACGTTTATTACATTCCTTTTGTATCAAAATTACACATAATTTATGTAATAATTGTTCTTTCAATAATATTTCATGGTTCTTACAGATGAACCATTCGTCAAAAGAAAATTCTTCAAGAATGAATGTTTTCAAACGCAAATAGACAAATATGTCATGTAATGAAATTCTTCGGTTTATTATAATTATTCCAGCTTCTATAATATCATTCAACTTATTGCCACGTAATAAACAAGCCTTACAAGCAGGACATGCTTTCTTTTGAAAGTACCTCATAATTTGTGCTTTAATATCGTGTAATAGTTGATAGTCGTATACAGTAAGTGGTAGAACATTGTTCTCAAACCTTCTGCTACTGGGGCCTTCGTCATATGTGATATTAACTGTTGGATCATCGACACTGCTAGAAATTTTTAGACAATAAATAATGAGGATAAGCCTTCCTTTTAACGGACAAACAAATGATCATGCTTCAAATTGTTGTGGAAATACAGTTTGCTGAGAAGCTCATTGAGAATGAAAATAGTAATATTGATAAGAGGAGCAATAGATATAACCGCGTTAACGATTTATAACATTACATTCTTAATTGTAAATGTTTTAAAAGAGCACGTACATAGCGAAGGTCTGTACCAAACTTTCTTATCTAATTCACATAATACTAAAAATACATTGACGTGCAAATATTTCAGCTTCAACTAATTGTTATGAATAGTTTTCATAGAGAGAAAAAAGTTGTTCCGCAGGAATAGGACCAAAAGGAATATAATTTATTAATTTCTTCATTCTCTTCGAGCATTACTTATTTATAATGGTAAATCTTTCTACAGGAAATTTTGGATGCTACTTTATCTGAGGTTTAATTAATAAACATTCATGGATGATATGTGTATTGTTTTTTATAACTGCAACATTGAGAACTTTTGATTGTAATATAAATTGGCTTAGTATCCGATAAAAGTAAATTATGTTTTTACTATTAATTACTTATATATCATTACTTCCAAGTATGTATAAGCTTCGATTAATGGAAATTATAATTAAAAATTTTCTACGACTTTAATAGACGTCATGAGCAGTTAGCGTGTCACAACGTTTATTCTCTACATTTACATAATTTTAAGCGGAGTAAGTCTATATTGGGTAAACAGTCTAAAAAGAAGCACCAGTAATAGAGCCTTCTAGGTCAGGTGTAACCCTTTTGAATTTTTTTATAATTTGTTGTTTTAAATATAGTACATTATGCAAAACAAACAAATTCAAACATTAGAAACTTGTCGTTGCCCACCACTCTAACTTTTTCTTTAACCGTACCTGGATTTCGGTCAATTGTCTCGCGGTCGCCTTACAATGCGTCACGGGTACAAGAGTGACAGAGATATTTTAACAACGCTCTCGGAAACCAAGCTGAAATGTGCAGAAAATTCAGAGCCTTCTTCATTATAATATAATAAAATGTAAACTGTAAGGTACCACTAATATATAAATAATCGTCCGGTTATCCTCGTGATTGGGCATATTTTCACCTTAAAATTACGCTTAATCTATTGATATTACTTTTACAAATGTTTAATTAATATTATAAAAATTAAAATTTTTGATTGGGCATTGGATGACTGGTTTATAAGGGTGCTACAATTTCGATCGGTTCATTGCCATTGGATTATACCACGGGACTCCATGCTACAACTGCTACATAACATAACGAGACATGGAAAAGTGATATGTAATAGCTAATTAGGGACCTTTAAATTATATTATGACCGATTACATTTCCCAGAGTATACTTCGTAAAAACAATATTGTGGTATTTAAAGAAATGAAGAAATACAATTTTGTATACATTCGAAAGTATTGGTTTCAAAATTTTGGTTTAAAACATGGTGTAACTTCAATGATGTATAATATTTTAAAGACACATTCTTGAGGATGACGGAAGAGCATCTGAGCTAAATCCTAAATAAGAGAATAAAAGAATATTCAGAACCAATATACTGATTATTTACTAAGAATATTAGAGTACTGGACTTTTAGTCCCAGTTTGGCCTGAAGAATGTGTCTTTGAAATATTAAGCATCATTGCTGTAACACCGTGTATAGTCTCTAAATCCTTTTAGAAAAACTCGAGCATCATGTAGATGACAGAATTCTGAAAAATTCTTAATAATGTAGAAAGTTATTGTATTCTTCAATTCTTGTGTCTATAGCATATACTGTGATTCAATGTACTACATTGTTGTAATTAAACATTCAACAAATTTGTATAAATTGATAAAACAAGTTTATATTTACTTTTCTATTTCTTGCGATGTATCTAAACCAAGAATATCTCGCAAAGAATCATCTAAATCATCTTCATCGATATGTAATTGCGGATAATCTACCTGGATTTCATGTTCAACGCCAGCAGCAGGAATATCCTGTGCAAACTGGTCATTGAAAAAATCTCGCTTGCCTAACAAGTCATCGCAGCCTACTAATTGATCCATGCCATCTACTTCGCAATTAGTTCCATCGATTCTTAAATTTGAATATCTTGTGAGTAAAACGGTTCGCCACGCAAATTCAAAATGGGCAACGGTAAGATGGTTATTGTCGCCTTGCTCGCTTTTCAAAAGACCAAACAAATTTTCTAAAGGATCTTGATTTAAGTAACGAAGGTTCAATTCCTGAAAACCCAATCTTTGCAAATCTATCCATAAATCATGAAAAACGAATAAATTGCTTAGCAAGACTTTAGGTGTTGGCGTATTTACAGCACTTCCGTCATAATGATAAAATTTTAAAGTTTCTGCTTTTAATCTATAGCTTGTCCATTTACGAATATGATCGGACGTCGCAGAAATTGGAGCTCTGGTCGAATTAGATTTTTTATCATTACTACTACTACCAAGAATAGAGTCAAACATTTCGTCTATCTCGTCAAATATTTCTGCTGTAATTTTTGCCGTGAAATTGTTTTCAGGATCGTTACTCCACATTTCTCTTAAACTTTCTGCTATTGACTTGCTGACTATCTGAGCAGATTTATTTACCTTCATCTTACTCCTTGAGGAAGGAAATAAATGGTCTTCTGTTAATTTCGTCATATTACCCTGACAATATGTATAAAATAACTTTACAACATCAGACCAATACCCAATCTTCCCACCCCAGTGTATCGTATTGCCAGGATATTGAGATTTAATGTTAATACCCTGAGTAGAAGAAGGGTGCTCTTTCAACCATTTTTCATATCTCCCCCTTAAAGATGTGACAAAAGTTTTAATAATGTGTGGAACATCTGCAATTATATATATTTTATGGTCGTAATTTGGGATTGTAAAGAAATTCCCTGATTGATGAACGTTTGTCTTCCGCGCAAGGTTAGCTAAGGCCTTTCTGTTCGGACCTCCTTGATCGGATACAACAGCAACAATGGTTAAGCCCATATCTATTAAATCTTTTATGGTAATTAACAATAAAGTTTCCAGCTCTGCGCCACTCATAGCCGATTTTGAATAATAATACGACAGAGGCTGTTTCCTTGGGGTATTTATACTTTGAATCATAAATACGAGAACATGATCCACCAAATCACTTTTACCACTAATAAAGCCGGATACGGAGGCCATCCCCTCTGTGTAAATCAACCTTCTTTTCAAGCATGTCTCGTCCATTGTAAGTACAAAAACTTTATCTAAACTACTTAGCCTAGCTACATTCTCTTTAATAGCATTGTATAAAATATCATTTTTACCTGGTTTTATAGGAAAACGTTTAATTGTTCGAGAAATGGTCTTTCTATCGGGCAATATCATGGTATTACCTAAAAATGTGTAGCACTTATTACTACGACGCTGAATATCAACAGCTAGCATTTTCTCGCCTTCTCCGTAACGACGTCCATGAATGTTTCGATTTTGGTTATGAATGTTCATTGACACTATTTCTCGAAGAGCTTTAGAATTTATATTACCATAGGAAGGTTGGTCTTGCAATTTCTTTTTCAATTCTTCGCATTCCTTCATTTTGTCAAAATACTTTTGTTGCATTACACAAAAATCATTATACGAATTTCGTAATTTCGTTAGCAGTATTTTAGTTTTCGGAGAGGGTGGCGTATCTAACGAAATGCCCGCGTCTTGTGCCACCTTTTTTATTGTCAATCGTTCAGTTGAATCTATATAAATTGAAAGTAATTATTATTAATAACAGCAGAATTCTTCTTAAATAATACCAAACAAATAAAGCGAAATATAATTCACATACTTGAAGGTCGCCTCTTTCTCTTGGTATTCGTATTTTCAATCATATTACTCTCAACTTTCTGCAGAATACGGTTATTAATAATTTCATAAATGTATATGTCTCGAGAAGGTCGAGTTAAAATTAATAGTATGTGACGCATTTGCATTATTGAAATAAATGGAGATTATATTATGAAGTATCACTTCCTTTTTATTATATAAGATTAAAAATTAACGCCTGCGTTCATATTTACATATTAGTGAAAACCCATACAGCATCCACATGACTAAATGATATCTTTACTATGTATCACATGACAGTTACTATAGAAGCCTCTCGCGTTAAGGTCGAAATTTGGCACCATAATTTATGAATCATTCGACTATGAGCGCTAACGTGGAGATTAATTTAGAAAGCGCCAAGAAGGAAAGATTGTAAGAGTGACGGAAGCGAGTGTCGTGTGCTGACAAGGAAACAATTACTATTATATAAGTGATCAGGACAGGTTAATCGGGGATTTGGAGAACAAATTTTGAAAATTTGTATAAAAATTACGCGAAATTTTTTTTCAATAGACAAACTGAAATCGGGCGAGTGGCTTTGTTTGGCAGGGGCTTATAGCAAGTCACCAGGATGGTTATAAGCTAACAGGTCGGTTAATCTATACAGATTGGACTTTGGGCGATTTTTATGGAGTGTACAAACAGCGAACAAGAAAGTAAAGATAGATTAAGCAATTCGGAGTGTTTTATGACAGGAATTTTGGCTGATACTGAAGAAAATGACGTTAGGACTATTTTGAAACCAACGCATTGTAAAAGAAAGATAATAAGCGTCGATTTAAAATTTTAATTTTAATAATTGCTAGGTTTTAAGATGGCTTAATGTATGTTTTTCCAAATTATATTGTCGAGAAAAGCCACGGCTCTTTCAGCCGTGTCTATAGAATATTTGTACCTTTAGAATTTGTAATGTTGATTTTTCTTTATTATAAAAAGTAATTTGTAGTTTTCAGTATTTTGTTTTAAAAGACTACATCCCTTGGAAAAATGAAGCGTTAAAAACGATTAGTTTGTAAGTGCTGTATGTGTATGAGAATAAATAAAAATATAATACGCATGCATGTATACCTCCGATGCAAAGGTACACAGTGATATAAAAAACCATTTGTTAATTACCTCAGGATATGTAATAACCGGCTCGTGATTGTCATTCAAATTATAATTTATGAATGATGTGGAAGGTTCATTATGCAAAATTCGACTTGCACACAAAGGAGCTTCGTCAGTATTTACAGGTGTATTTACAAGTGGTATCTCAGCAGCTTTAAGAATGCGCAAAGAAATTGTTTACTTGAAATAGTTAAATAGAAATAACGTAAAGATTAAGAGAAGGCAAAGACAGGACAAAATTGTATTATTAATGTTCGCGTTCAGTTATTTGACATAAGTTTGTACAGTCAATTTAATTTTCTGTTCATCCGAAATGAGCTATTACGATAAATTTATTTAACATTTGATGTACAAAGCGATAAAAAAATTGTATGATTCAGCAGATTTAATTACGTCAGTAAACCAATTGAATATTAATGTTACATTCGCGACTATCATACTTCTTGTTTACCCTAATGAGTTTACATTATTAACGTTTTCAAAATTATCTAGTTACCTTCATTAACAACATTTGAATTAATTGTTATGAACTCTGCTACTTGTTCGTCACTTAAAGATTGTGCCCCGTGTACAATCGGATATGCTGTGCTCACAAGTCGTTTTCCAGCTTGCGTACATTTATAATCAGTAACATTAAAGTGACAGCTGCAAACAAAGCGGCTTCTTGAAAGGAAACTGATGGGTAAGCAAATTAGGTCTTCATTGCCAACAATTTGTATCCATCTTTTGCATCTGTTTTTAAAAATTTAGTAATCATAATGAATTTTTTTAAAGTACAAACACTAATATTGCATGCAGAAAACAATTAAATATTGACAAAGTGACTAATATTATAGTGTCATTGATTAAAATTTCTAAAAAAACTATATATACTAAAATCTTAGTTAACTCTATTCTGTGAACTCTGCATGTGCTGCTTGAAGTTAGTCTCTTTTCATGCTTTAACCACTATCTCTCTCAGCCCTGGAGGAACAGACTTTTCTATTTCATTGCGTATTCTTATTTCTAAATATTATTAAAACCGCATTATTATTTTTTCAAATTTCTTTCAGAACTTTATGTGACCTATTAATTTAAAATTGTACGTATATAGGTCTATAATATGCACGTACACTCTGGGAAATTGAATCGTTCCGAAATGTCAAACGAAATTAAATAGGCCTAAGTTAGCTGGTGGACAAGATTTTTCCTCGTTGCACAGCTTACCTGCTACACCACTGAGTCCCAAGCAATAAACAGAGGGCAATAAACCGACCGAAAATGACTAACCCTTATATACCTGCACTCGAATGATCAATCAAAAATTCTAATTTTAATATTATTAATTAAACATTCTTAAAACTGGTATCAAAACATTGCTTTTATTTTTAAGATGAGAATGAGCCCAAACACGAGGCTAATCGTACGATTATTTCTGTATTAGGTGTATCCTATATATATATATATATATAATTCATATTTTATTAAATTCTAATGAAACTCTGTTTTATTTTGTATTTGTGTTACTTAGTAAATTAAAATATATATAAAACAAAATAGCAGAAAGGATCGACTAACAATTATCGGAGTTAATACGATGTCAATGAAAATAGGAATTTTTCAACCTTCAAGAAAGGGCGAAATATAAATTATGTACAAAAATATTATTAAATAATGGATAAACATTTATTTCATTTAAATATATATGTAATTAAAAGATATGCGTAAATACTTTAAAGTCCTATCTAAATTTCTCAAAAAAAAAGTTTTATTAGATTTAATTAATTCGAGAACTGCAAGATAAATCTAATACAGAAATAATCGTCCAATTAGCCTCGTGTTTAGGCTCATTCTCATCTTAAAAATAAAAGCAATGTATTGATAACAGTTTTAAAAATGTTTAATTAATAATATTAAAATTAGAATTTTTGATTGATCATTCGAGTGTAGGTATATAAGGGTTAGTCATTTTCGGTCGGTTTATTGCCCTCTGTTTATTGCTTGGGATTCGGTGGTATAGCAGGTAAGCTATGCAACGAGGAAAAATCTTGTCCATCAGCTAACTTAGGCCTATTTAATTTCGTTTGACATTTCGGAACGATTCAATTTCCCAGAGTGTATATGCGTAACGAGCAGGCATGCTATGTCGCTCAAAGCTACAGCTGCATGCAATTTCAATTTGAAATATATAGTAAACTACTGAATGCAATTAAAAAATAATAGAAGGGTTTACGAAAGGTCTTGAGATATGGTACAGGAATGTGTGATATAGGCTAGCGATGTCCATTTAAAAAGGAAAAAAAAGGAATAACTACATTTAGATCTTTCTATAATTCAAATAATTAATGGCAAAAAATAAAAAGAAAGTCACATTAAAGGGACACATTTAGAACTGTGAACATAGAGATAACGTTTTCAATTGATGGAATCATTGAACAGATTTTTTCACAAAAACCTATATTATGGCTTCCCCTCTGTACACAGGGACTGTCAAATAAAGTGATCTAGTGTCCGAAAGCGAAAGAGTCGCGATGAAAATCAATAGGCGTATCATTGATTGATGATACATAAAGAAGTGAACAAGCGGCTCGTTACGTTTCTTCTTCACTAATACAGCTTCGCGGAATAAGCAACATGTTTTTATCAATGTAATAATCGGTGAAATTAGAGTAAGAGAAAGATAGTGTGCAATTATTTCTCTCTCTTTCTTTCCCTCCCTCTCTCTTATTCACATGTACATACAGAAACCTTCAAATATTAACTGTGTTATATTCAACAAAGGTAAAAATAAACCTACTACTGTGTGTATATGTTTGAAATTCAAAAAAAGGCTAGAAAAAAGAGTACCCTAATTCCTTTTCACTCTGAGTCCATCAATTGTTAGAATAGCAATTGAAAATATTTCATTGCGTGTGGAAGTAGGAATGATAGAGGGAAGAACAAGTTAGTTATGCATTTCTCTGTCTATCATTAATGAATCGTGCGCCAATATCCGCCATTAGGAATTATACGCTTTGAAAAGCTGGATAATTTTTTCTACATAATTTTAGGTCATGCTATATATATATATATATATTAATCCCCTAACCTTTGAAGATCACGTGGAAAACGGAAGAAAGTGCAATTCTCTTTTCCCTGCTTATGACCGCATAATGTAATACAGCACACTGATCGAGTCATGCTGTCCAAATTTCTGAAGTAATTGGTTGATAAATGATAAGAATCCTTTCCTGTGTTAGCCTGTTCAGTTGAAAAATCCTGTATTTAATAATTCTGAAATTATTCTAGAAGTGTAGCCTAATAGTATTGAAAAAATTAATAAAAACCAATTTGTAAACACTTTATGACGCATGTTTATTACATATTAAGGCGATTCATAATAAAATGAATGAAGCAATTCCATCCACAGAAAATTTCATGTATCATAGCATCTTATTAATTTTAATAGTCTCATTGGCTCTTGATAATAAATATATTATTCTCAGCAAAAGCCTGTAGGGATGATGAGTTTCAAAGGTTTTTGTTTTTACTGATAGATATGTAATGAATTTTCAATCGGATAAACACGTGAACAGAGAAAATGACAAGCAATTTGCAATTTTAATTCCAGTACCGAATAACGAGGATGTAATTAGAATTTTGTGGACACTTGTTTTAAAAAAACTATTTCTAACATATACTAAAAACTCATTTCATACTACAAGTTCTGTTCCCTCTATACCCATACAGGACCAAATGACTTAAAGATATCTTTTAAACATAATTTAGTCAATTGGATGACTAAAATAAGATTATAAGAGAACTTTTAGTCAAGTGTGCTGTAGAGGTATTATTAATGGGATATATCACCAAAATAAACCAAATAAATCTGATAAGTTTAACCAGTTAAAATGAAAAGTTTTACCAACTTAATTTGCACTACAAGGATATCAGCTATACTATACTACCAAAATATTTTTACAAGTTTGTCCAGAATATAAAATAGCTCTTTCAGTAAATATATGAACAATGTATAAGATAAAATATGTTACTGCATTCGAATAAAAATTCTGAGTTATTCCACAAGTTCACTATATGTGGGTAATTGCAATGGGTATGAAATGTCCTTTCGTAATAAGAATGCCTTTGGCACCACAAGTTCTGTCAACTGTATTATGTCATTGGGAGAATACGCATGTTTCACCAAAAAGATTTGACAAGTTGAAAATGCTAATATGATACTTTTACCAATTTAATTTACTTTTTAAAAATATCAGATATATATTAGTAAAAATTCTGTAAAAGTTGGACTCCAATATAATACATTACTTTGTGCAAATGTATGAACAATGTATAAGATAAAAATAAATGTTACTTCATTCGAATAAAAATTCTGAGTTATTCCACAAGTTCACTATATGTGGGTAATTGCAATGGGTATGAAATGTCCTTTCGTAATAAGAATGCCTTTGGCACCACAAGTTCTGGCCACTATATTATGTCATTGGGAGAATACGCATGTTTCACCAAAAAGATTTGACAAGTTTAAAATGCTAATATGATACTTTTACCAATTTAATTTACTTTTTAAAAATATCAGATATATATTAGTAAAAATTCTGTAAAAGTTGGACTCCAATATAATACATTACTTTGTGCAAATGTATGAACAATGTATAAGATAAAAATAAATGTTACTTCATTCGAATAAAAATTCTGAGTTATTCCACAAGTTCACTATATGTGGGTAATTGCAATGGGTATGAAATATCCTTTCGTAATAAGAATGCCTTTGGCACCACAAGTTCTGGCCACTATATTATGTCATTGGGAGAATACGCATGTTTCACCAAAAAGATTTGACAAGTTTAAAATGCTAATATGATACTTTTACCAATTTAATTTACTTTTTAAAAATATCAGATATATATTAGTAAAAATTCTGTAAAAGTTGGACTCCAATATAATACATTACTTTGTGCAAATGTATGAACAATGTATAAGATAAAAATAAATGTTACTTCATTCGAATAAAAATTCTGAGTTATTCCACAAGTTCACTATATGTGGGTAATTGCAATGGGTATGAAATGTCCTTTCGTAATAAGAATGCCTTTGGCACCACAAGTTCTGTCAACTGTATTATGTCATTGGGAGAATACGCATGTTTCACCAAAAAGATTTGACAAGTTGAAAATGCTAATATGATACTTTTACCAATTTAATTTACTTTTTAAAAATATCAGATATATATTAGTAAAAATTCTGTAAAAGTTGGACTCCAATATAATACATTACTTTGTGCAAATGTATGAACAATGTATAAGATAAAAATAAATGTTACTTCATTCGAATAAAAATTCTGAGTTATTCCACAAGTTCACTATATGTGGGTAATTGCAATGGGTATGAAATGTCCTTTCGTAATAAGAATGCCTTTGGCACCACAAGTTCTGGCCACTATATTATGTCATTGGGAGAATACGCATGTTTCACCAAAAAGATTTGACAAGTTTAAAATGCTAATATGATACTTTTACCAATTTAATTTACTTTTTAAAAATATCAGATATATATTAGTAAAAATTCTGTAAAAGTTGGACTCCAATATAATACATTACTTTGTGCAAATGTATGAACAATGTATAAGATAAAAATAAATGTTACTTCATTCGAATAAAAATTCTGAGTTATTCCACAAGTTCACTATATGTGGGTAATTGCAATGGGTATGAAATATCCTTTCGTAATAAGAATGCCTTTGGCACCACAAGTTCTGGCCACTATATTATGTCATTGGGAGAATACGCATGTTTCACCAAAAAGATTTGACAAGTTTAAAATGCTAATATGATACTTTTACCAATTTAATTTACTTTTTAAAAATATCAGATATATATTAGTAAAAATTCTGTAAAAGTTGGACTCCAATATAATACATTACTTTGTGCAAATGTATGAACAATGTATAAGATAAAAATAAATGTTACTTCATTCGAATAAAAATTCTGAGTTATTCCACAAGTTCACTATATGTGGGTAATTGCAATGGGTATGAAATGTCCTTTCGTAATAAGAATGCCTTTGGCACCACAAGTTCTGGCCACTATATTATGTCATTGGGAGAATACGCATGTTTCACCAAAAAGATTTGACAAGTTTAAAATGCTAATATGATACTTTTACCAATTTAATTTACTTTTTAAAAATATCAGATATATATTAGTAAAAATTCTGTAAAAGTTGGACTCCAATATAATACATTACTTTGTGCAAATGTATGAACAATGTATAAGATAAAAATAAATGTTACTTCATTCGAATAAAAATTCTGAGTTATTCCACAAGTTCACTATATGTGGGTAATTGCAATGGGTATGAAATATCCTTTCGTAATAAGAATGCCTTTGGCACCACAAGTTCTGGCCACTATATTATGTCATTGGGAGAATACGCATGTTTCACCAAAAAGATTTGACAAGTTTAAAATGCTAATATGATACTTTTACCAATTTAATTTACTTTTTAAAAATATCAGATATATATTAGTAAAAATTCTGTAAAAGTTGGACTCCAATATAATACATTACTTTGTGCAAATGTATGAACAATGTATAAGATAAAAATAAATGTTACTTCATTCGAATAAAAATTCTGAGTTATTCCACAAGTTCACTATATGTGGGTAATTGCAATGGGTATGAAATATCCTTTCGTAATAAGAATGCCTTTGGCACCACAAGTTCTGGCCACTATATTATGTCATTGGGAGAATACGCATGTTTCACCAAAAAGATTTGACAAGTTTAAAATGCTAATATGATACTTTTACCAATTTAATTTACTTTTTAAAAATATCAGATATATATTAGTAAAAATTCTGTAAAAGTTGGACTCCAATATAATACATTACTTTGTGCAAATGTATGAACAATGTATAAGATAAAAATAAATGTTACTTCATTCGAATAAAAATTCTGAGTTATTCCACAAGTTCACTATATGTGGGTAATTGCAATGGGTATGAAATATCCTTTCGTAATAAGAATGCCTTTGGCACCACAAGTTCTGGCCACTATATTATGTCATTGGGAGAATACGCATGTTTCACCAAAAAGATTTGACAAGTTTAAAATGCTAATATGATACTTTTACCAATTTAATTTACTTTTTAAAAATATCAGATATATATTAGTAAAAATTCTGTAAAAGTTGGACTCCAATATAATACATTACTTTGTGCAAATGTATGAACAATGTATAAGATAAAAATAAATGTTACTTCATTCGAATAAAAATTCTGAGTTATTCCACAAGTTCACTATATGTGGGTAATTGCAATGGGTATGAAATGTCCTTTCGTAATAAGAATGCCTTTGGCACCACAAGTTCTGGCCACTATATTATGTCATTGGGAGAATACGCATGTTTCACCAAAAAGATTTGACAAGTTGAAAATACTAATATGATACTTTTACCAATTTAATTTACTTTTTAAAAATATCAGGTATATATTAGTAAAAATTCTGTAAAAGTTGGACTCCAATATAATACATTACTTTGTGCAAATGTATGAACAATGTATAAGATAAAAATAAATGTTACTTCATTCGAATAAAAATTCTGAGTTATTCCACAAGTTCACTATATGTGGGTAATTGCAATGGGTATGAAATGTCCTTTCGTAATAAGAAT
Source organism: Prorops nasuta (assembly GCF_024137725.1). NCBI lineage: Eukaryota > Metazoa > Arthropoda > Insecta > Hymenoptera > Bethylidae > Prorops > Prorops nasuta. The sequence continues at coordinate 958,895 of NW_027116847.1, read as the reverse complement.
GCCTTTGGCACCACAAGTTCTGTCAACTGTATTATGTCATTGGGAGAATACGCATGTTTCACCAAAAAGATTTGACAAGTTGAAAATACTAATATGAAACTTTTACCAATTTAATTGCCTTTTTAAAAATATCAGGTATATATTAGTAAAAATTCTGTAAAAGTTGGACTCCAATATAATACATTACTTTGTGCAAATGTATGAACAATATATAAGATAAAAATAAATGTTACTGCATTCGAATAAAAATTCTGACTTAACCAATATTTAAATAGAAAGAATATAAAATTTCTGACCTTCTTTTACCAATCAATTGAATATTTTTAATATTCCTCCTGGCTGCTGAACGAAAACTGGTGATGGCAATAAATAACTTCTTCACAGAATATAACTTAACTGGAACAAACTGTAGTCGTTACACAGATTTCCCGCCAATTTCGTACACTTCCACAAATTTTCAAATTTCTAAGGTAAACTTAATCTGATGTAAACATCAGCAAATCAGGCAGTATGCTGTCGGTCCAGTAGAACGATTAAAACATTTAGAGCCATCAAAATCTGTATGCTTGCGCCATCTGCTATAAATCGAACAAACTATAGTAAGCAAAACGCACTTTACTCTGTAACCAATTTTAAAGATATACTATCACGCCACCTATGAAGTGCTGCCAATTATCAGCCTTAATATTAGTTAAATTCTTAGGTTGGCTAAAGATTGCCTTCGAGCTCTGAGGGACAGATAAGAAAGGGTGGGGGTAGCTGAGTGTCCTACCCCTGGTCTTCACCAGTCTTCACTCTTCCCTGAAGTTTTACTACGTTTCAGTTCCACTTTCCATGCTTCACAATTCACACATACACACACATACTTCAATACGTCCACCATTTCTGATTTTCATTTTATCTGAATAAGGAGGAATGAAACGAATGAGGAACAGTAAATAAAACAAGTTTAGCTGGTGTTGGTATGTTATGTTAAATTCGCTTATAAACGTATGTACATATATGCCGCAGGTTGATTCGTATTTGTAGTAACATCGCAGCAATCGCAGTCCGCAGATCGTAGTGGATCGCAGCTCACACCATTCAAGATGGCTGATACCCACTCAGGTTTACTTGGTGAAATTCCAGCAAAGAAAGAGGATGAATTCAACGAATTCTATACTGAAGTATGTTAAATGACATATCGAGTAAATTATACTTTTAATCTATGTCCTTAATGAGTCATGTCATCCCTTATCCTTCACCTTTTAATTCGGTAAATATCACATTCTCATTGAAAGCTAACAAATGTCATATCTGCTGTAAATAAAGACTATATAGCAGTAACAATCTATTTGAGTACTAGTAAAACCTCGCGTCTGTCAGTATTTAAGTACCTTGGTTATTTTTAAGTATTTACATCATTGTATAGCCGGTGTACAGCTTAAATGGCAACTTAGTTAATTCTAACCTCTTTAAAACAAAACATTAAAAAGAAAATGTTTTGCTATTCAAGTGTTTAAATTGCAGGTAAAGGAAATAGAAAAAAGGGATTCTGTGTTGACTCCAAAACAGCAGATTGACCGACTGCTACGGCCTGGTTCTTCTTATTTTAATCTAAATCCATTTGAAGTACTGCAGATTGATCCTACCACAACTATTGATGAGATTAAAAAAAAATATCGTCGGGTGAGTTAATGCATATCTTCCATTACTCTAACATAAATTTAGTATGCATGGACCTTTTTTAAATTAAGAAACTGCTTTGTCTTACAGATGTCAATTTTAGTTCATCCGGATAAGAATCAGGATGATGCTGACAGAGCACAGCAAGCTTTTGAAAGTCAGTACATTATAAACTGTATATATTTGATATATGTATATGTCATATAACATTGATATCTAATTTTTTTCATCAGCTGTAAATAAGGCCTGGAAAACTCTGGAGAATGAGGAAACTAGAGCGAAGTGCATGGATGTCATAGAAGAAGCAAAAGCCAGGACGGATCATATGGTCAGTTTTTACTATTATACAAAATTATAATTTGTTAAGAGTTTAATATCATCATATACCTTTCTTAAAATTATAAAACTAGATAGCAGAAAAGAAGAAAAAGTTAAAGAAGGAGGGAAAAGTGGACTGCAGTAATACACTGTTAGAAGAGGAAACTGAAGAGGGTTATAGGCATGCTGTATGGGTTATGACAATGAAATTATTTGCTGATATGGAAAGAAGAAGGTTATTCTTTTATATTTTGATTTGAAATATATGTTGTACAAATAATATAATAATTATTATAAATTTTCAGAAGGGAATTGGCTACACGAGATGCAGAACAACGGAAAAGGAAAAGGGAAGAAGAACTATCAGCAGAGGCACAAGCTGCATTAGAGCGTGAATGGCAAAGAAATTTTGAAGAGTCTCGACAGTCGAGAGTAGATAGCTGGAAAGCTTTCCAATCAGGTAGTAGTGCTGCTAAGCAGAAAAAAACAAAAAAAGTTAAAGCTTTCAGGCCTCCGAAAACGAAGGCAGAATCACGATAATGTATTCAATGTACAGTTATAATCTATTTCTGGCCACTCAATGCTAACTATAATTTTGACCAATATGACTACTTCTCTTAAGACTTTACTATAAAGGGAAAGTAATCCAAGTATCACAATTACACCGTTTATTTTCATCGTTCTGAGTCTACAAAACAGAAATAATTTCGCTAATTTTGTTTAGCGCTTATTATTTGGATTAAATCATATTACAAAATTTTTCAGGATATGTTGGAAAAGTGAATATATGCATATTAACTAAATTAAAGTTATAATTAAATATATGCAACTAATAAGTCTGTGGTATGAATATTTGAAGTATGAGTCTTATGACAATGTACTAAGTACATTAGTGAAATTTCTATTTGATCAAATGTTACGAATGCGTGTGGTGAAGAGCCTTGTGTGTGTGTGTGTATGTATGTATGTATGTATGTATGTATGCAAAATTTTGCATATTGCAATCTAAGTAGCTATTAGGATTTTCATCTAATTACGACTTTGCAACATGATGTGTTATACCAAAATTGTCGAACATATAAAGATGTGTATGTATAAAGTTTATTCAAAATATTGTACATTAAGAGCATATAAATAAGAAAGCCATCATTTTCTTACTTTTCATTCTATAAATTTCAGTAAGTTCTTTTTATTGATATAATTCGACATTTTCCTATTCATTGAAATGTTACCTTCTCAAGAACTTTAATATATAATATAAAAGATTTCCTTGGTGTAATGAAATCCCAAATCTAAAAGAATATCAACCTTGATTTTTTTCTGAGTGTGCTAATATTCTAAAAAAAAACTTGTTTTTGAAATATATAAAATTTATTTAAAAAATGGTAAATGATACTTGCACACAATAATTTTTAATAAATATTCTTTTCGACATATATTTCTGAAAAGCTGCAATGTTCATGAAATTTTTTATAAAAATAATACATTTAAAATGAAAAAGAAATTATTTCGAGACTATAGTTTTTTATAGTTCAACCTTACAAAGTATGACAGGGATCCTAGATCAAACTAAGGTGATATTAATAACGGACGTAATATTTAATAACTATTATTATTAACCATGGGACTTATGTCAAATTAAAGTCTTTTTAAGAAAATTAAATATTACAAATTTTACATCTGACTGAATTCTAATCACTTTATTTAAAATTCTTCTCCTAACAAATTAGTTGAGCATATATGAATAAAAAATATTAGAAATTGAACATTTTATTTTTTAGTTTTAATTTTAGTTTTTTCTTTCTGACCTTGTGTTTATTAATAGGAATTGTTAAAAATTATGTCCTGTATGACCTCGTAAAGTCTGATTTACTCTCTGTTACATATTGCATATATAATTATTGAAAATCTCTATGTGATTGATCGAAGAACCAATATTATTTAAAATTAATCTCGCTGTTATTAGTAAAATTTTAACGTGACACAGAGTAATGTGACATGAATGTGCTTACATCCGGAGAATTGCTGCGTGATTAAAATATAAATAATTAAGTTATGTCTCTGATACCGTGTTAGTTTATCAAACCAACATTTGTAGTTTTTTTTACCGAAAATCTTAGTTCAATCACTAAATTACGTACAGATGAAATTACGCTGTACTTAACCAATTAGCTTAACTAAAATTTTTGGTAAAAAGAAAGTTAATATTGTGTACAATTCACTTATATTATAGCTATAGAACAGTTGCATAAAATGCTAACCGCGAACGCGCGCGCATGGTCTTAAGTACTAAATTATAATTTTACAAAAAAGTATCTGATGTGACGCTTACAGCAGAATGAAATTCGGAGAATTTCCAGAACATAATGCGATACAAAATGTAACCAGAGAAAAATGTCCATCATCATTTATTAACAGCGAAATGCGGAAGCTTATTATATGTGCCCACCACAAAAACTACATATTTTTTTTTACATATAGTATTAGCCACCACATTTAAAACTATTTTACCTAAATAATACATTGCATACGATGAAACTGTCCGCGTAGTTATTTTTATTAAGAATAAATATTCATGTAAATCACTGTCAAAACTTTTCATCGGGCAAATAAGGTATGCAAAACTATAAACGCTAAAAATGTAAATAATCATAAAATATACATATTATAAATATACAAAATATAATATATACAAACAGTAGCAGTGAAATTTTGATAAAGATTGGACAAGACTATAAGATTTGATACAAAGACTCATAAAATTGTGTAACATATTTGTTGAATCGATATGAACTTGAAAAATATCTACAAGAATGGACAAACTGTTTTTAAGCATTTTAAATGTGCATATTGTATCGAATGGAGCAGTGGAGTATTATTATAATGTCTGTATTCGCAGAAAAACGTTTTTCCATATGAAAGAGAATACGATATACTTGTATCAAGTTAATCTTGGCTGGTGTCAGATAAGAGAAACAGAGAGGGGGGATGGAATGGAAATAATGAAAGAACGAGGTAGAGGAGCAAGTTGGAAATAGTTGGAATTGGAATTGGTGCTGGAGTGCGAAAGAGAGGGAGCGACCAGCAGGCAGAGGCAGGGGAGGCAGGTTCCCGAACTGCGAGTCTGTGAGTAGTTAGAGCTGTTGGGGGACGGGGGGATGAATAGCCGAGCCGAGTAGCGAGTAGTCGAGCCGAACAGGTAAGAAAGAAGGAATCGGCTCGACTCGGTTCACTCGGTTGTCGGACTCGACGACTCGACTCGCTTCGGTATATGAGTGAGTATAGGCAGGCAGGCAGGCATCTGGTTCTTTTATTGTATGGGTAGGCATGGAGCGAACTGAGCGGGTCTGAGCGGAGGACCGACGAGAAGGCAGGCAACTCGCAAGGAGGTGTAGCATAGGTAGAGAGCCGTAGAGGTGCGGCATGTCTGATCCAGCGAGCAACAGAACACCAAGACGACACAAGCGAGTTGTGGTAGACCGCTTTGCGCGGTTAGAAGCCGCGCATTCTTCGTGATACATCGTCCAATTGATCGGATCTTTCGGCGGCCAAATTATCAGCATCGTCGCAGAAAAGACTCTGTGTCCTGTGTTAAACTATAAAAGACACTGTGCTTCGACGTATTATATTCTACAGAAGTCTGGGAAGAATGAAAGTTGTGGTCCATACGTATAAATCGTCCAGTTGAGTTTGTGCTAGCCTTGACGGGCGCCAGCCAGCCTGGACACGTATTTGAGGCTTGAGCTGCATGGCTGCTACACACGTTGATCAACCTACGAGAGTGCACGTGCTTTTCTCCATTACCTGCCTGCCTGCTTCTTCGCTCAATTTCTAATTTCTCTTTTTCTATATCGTAAACGTAGGGAAAAGTTTTTCTCATGACAGGCATACTTCTGTGCTTCCTTCAAATGTCCAGTTATGCGACAGAGTGTTAAGATCACTGATACGAGTGACGAACCATGTCGACGACGGATGTCGTTCGCATTACGCAGCAACCATCGTCCCCGGACGAAGAGCAACACGGGTAATTCTCTCTTGCATTCTTTAAATTCAACCTCGATCTTAACCAGGAAAATCTCTACTCCACCTACAAATATTCAACCTCTATTTATCGTCGAACTTATCAGTCTCACTAGTAGTGTACTTTACTTTCTATCTCGCTCAAGGCGGTAAACTGAGCCATTCGACGATCCAGCGATTAAATATCGGAAAAGGCACTCTGGTAAAAATAATTGCTTCGCGTACGATTCATGTTTTATAAATTATTCAAAACACTTCTTTTATCGTTCAAGCGGACTATTGATGCAATAAATTATTTCGTAAAGTTGAGTGTGCGCAAATTTCGATGAATTCTCTTGTCATGGTATGTCTCTGTGGAAAGGGACTGTAAAGTGGACATTCTGAGTGGTTCGAGGAAGAGCAATAATGGAGGAAAAGAATGATAAAAAAAGTTATATGTGTATGCAGCTCTGCATACGAAAAGAAATTGCAAAAATATTAGTCAGGTATTATTGCGACGGTCCTTCCCAATGTCAATGACTGCTCCCTCGAGGCTAGCTGTGACCCCCGTGCGAACGCGAGACATTACACGCTCGTCTCTCCTCCTCCTCCCCCCTTCTTCCGCGACAGAATAAAACACAGAATATAACATATAGCATAAGCGAACGCCGCTTTCACATGGCAACGTGCAATATTCGCCATGATTATCCTTTCAGAAACGACCAACTTACCAATAGGAAAGGTATATTTTTTAAACAGCATCTCTTAAGTTGCACGATCAATGGAAAATATCATTCAAGAAAAGCTACAAATTTTGGATTACAAACTCGTTATTGGGAGACCAAATTACTCGTTTGGCAGTGCTTAAGGGCAGTAAGGTGGCATTTTTTTTACAAAAGAAAAAAGTAATAAAACCGACGTTATAAATAGTTATAATTTATTCTCTATCAATAATTTGAAAAAAAAAGGTCTGTACAGCTCTGCAGAATATTTCAGGGAGTAATTTTTGACCAGAAAGAAATAATTACATCTACAAATGTGGATTTTCTGGAATAATTAATTTCGTTTTGCAAAGAATAATTATAAATTGTTTTACCGGTAATAAGGTACCAAGAGAAACGTGGCAAAATTGTTGAAGAGAAGTATGCACCGGAGCTTTTCTATTACGCACAGTCACTCGTATGATGCTTTTGTTTAATCTAGATTCGAATCGCTAACTGGTACGATAGGTAATATTATTCCGCGTCTATAGAATTGTATCTTCTTAAAGTTTAACTTTATGGCTCGTATTTAAAAGGATCAACGTGAAATTGGGTAATGATACATACTTATATGGGTTGGTCCGAAGCTTTATACTGAAAGAAGCGGACCTTAAAACCTTAAGGTTAAATAACGGTTCTATCGACGTTCATGCATACCTATGCGCCGTCTACGGGGATTTGCAACTGCAACTTCTGTCGACTACAATTCCTCCGACTCTTCGCGATAAAAATCATTTCATTCAGATGCAATAAATCAATTTTAACGTCAACAACTCTAACTTTTCCAGTTATCTTGATAACTCGACGTTCGTCCAACCTGCCTCGTCCGTCCAGTCAAACACGAAACGCGTACCTCCACACAGGGACAAATCCGTCATGCATTTCGAATACTCCCATTGAAAACTCTAAACACAGCAATTTTTCAAGAACATGCTACACGCGACGCGAATGAAAAATGCACAATGTCGCTGGGAATTCTTGCCTTGGAATTAGTTGCAATTAATTACTTGGCAATTTCTACAGTTTTTCCACACTTAATGCGCTGCATAATTGTATTGCTTCGAAAGTTAGGTTGACTGGCAATACACGAAAGTGTCAAACTGCTGTTTCAAAGGAGGGAAAAACAATGAGGAAATGGATTGGAACAATGCAGGGGATTACAGTTCTCATTTTTTGCGTGAAAAGTGAGAAAAATGTGATGGAGGGTTAATGCTTGAGTCCAGTCCGCCTCCGCTGGTCCGGAACAAACCGATTCGCAACGAAATGTAGCGTGAAGGTAGAGAGGCACAGAGCAAAGTCGACAGAGAGAGAGAGAGAGAGAGAGAGAGAGAGAGAGAGAGAGGATTGGAGAGGGGAAAGGGGAGGGGAGAGGATACGAGAGAGTAGCGTGAAAAAAAAAGAATAAGGGAGAAGAGCACGAGGGAAGGGAAGTACCTAAAGAAAGTAAAAAGATGCGGAGAGGAAAGGAAAGGAGAGGTTGGATGGGAAAGGGACGACGTGGCTCTGGTATCGTTTGTCGAGGTGCGAGAGAGAGAGAGAGAGAGAGAGAGAGTGCGCGCGAGCGAGAGAGCACGCTGGTGGAATGGAAGAAGAAAGACGAGAGAAACGAGATACGCGCGAGAGAGGGGAGCGGGAGCGCGCGTTATTCCAGCAGAAACTCGCGCTGCGAAAAATTCGACGAGCAATGTTTACAAATTTTTTATGAAAACCTGGATAAAATTGGAAACAGAGGGCGACGCGTAGTCGACCTGTTTTCTCCTGGTGGTGGCAGGACGAATTTTTCGAGGCGTTTTGCGATGGCGTCCAGAGTCGTTGGCCAGTTGGAACTGTTGGAAGTACTTGGAAGTCGCGCTGCGATCTCGGAGGACCTCAGTCGCAACTGGCGATTCGCTGCTCTCAGGTCGCGAAAGACTTTGCCAGCAGTTTCCAGAGACAGTCGCGGCAGAGATCGCGAAAGAGTTTATTAACTCACTGGCAACAATCTCCGGAGGCCTCTCGGTCCCGACTCGCAGGTCGAGAAAAAATTGGCAGTGTACGTATAACACAATCTCCGAAGACCTCGGTCTCGACTCGCAGGTCACGAAAGAGCTTGGCAGCGTTGCTCGTGTTTCTTCGCTGTTGTCATTGTACTCGTATTCCTCGTACTCGCTATTGCTCTAGTGTGTCTACAGTTCTAAAGTGAACACCGGGCTCAGTGCATACGATCTGTTCAGTGATAAATTTTCTCTCTTTAAATATATTCGTTCCTTTGTGTCGTTTCGTGCTTCACTTAATTTATTCTATTATATTTAGTATTTTGATTGACGCCAGTGTGTAGGTAACTCTCTCACTACCCCCCCCCCCCCCCTCTAATATCATTTATTGGCAGATAAGGCTTACTATCTCTCAAGCGAGATTCCAAATAATGTATATTTATTGATAGTTCGTACGATGAGAGATTGTCGATAAATAAACGGGTTATTGGAAAGAATATACATCGACCCGATTTGGATAGTTTTCGCAAGAGGTTCGAGGTATATAGACCGTACCGTTTGGGATTTTACGTAAGGTAGAGACCAATGTGGTGGGCTGTCAAAGATAGAAACGCGTAGCATTTTTATACCCACGAGATGCAACACCTACGACACAGCACCGGTACAGTATTGGCACTTGGCAGCAGGATGTAGCAACTTTTCTGCGTGGTCGCGCGAAACTTTTTTCATTACGAAAGGAACTAGAGATACATGGTCAGTTGGGGGGACCACCTATGACTCATTGTCATCGGATCAATTTATACGCAGCGCTAGTGTTTTTCTTATATTTTTTCTCAAATTTTTATTAACGAGCAAAACAAATTATGCGAATAAAGAGTATGTCAGTTTGAGAAGGTATTATCCTCGATATCTCTGTCCTTATAGACGATAAAGAAATGTCCGAAATACTTTGAGTTTATTTTCAAAGGGAACATTTGTTAAAACTATTTTTTGTGAAATTTCATGAAGCCCCTAGCGAGGGTCATTGGAAGAAGCACTATATTCTTAAAGTGGAAGGACCGAATAATCGAGGGCGGTATACGTATATGTTTTTAAATTGGCACACTGTATATATAATACATACTCCCACTCCTATTTAGAACGTTGCTCCTTTCTGCTTCGTCCTGCTGCGAGAAACAATAACGTTATTGATGATAAATGATTTTGTTTATAGGAAATTAAAACCGGATCTGCTGTACTTCAGGAGGCGAGGTTTGTTCAAGTCGTCGGTCGAATTGTCGCAGCAAGGAAGAAAATGTACGCAATGCTCGGCTCCGTTCGGTAGATTCTACAACACCGGAGCTTCCTGCTCTCGATGCAAACGGAAAATCTGCCGGCAGTGCAAAACCGAGGTCAAAAGTTCCCATGCAAATAAAGACCTCGAATGGATCTGCCGTAATTGCTATAAAACGCTGTGAGTATCGCTGTAGGTTTTTCTAACGTGATTTCATTTCACATTTCCATTGGCCATTTTGCTTCAATATCGTTTTCCTTTTATCAGAGAGCCGTGCACGATCAACGGTAAAAGAGTTTACGACAATTTTAACTCAAAAATAGCTGGCACCGATAAGAGATCACATTTTCCTATCGATATATTGAAGCACAGCATTCGCCGAGCTTGGACCATTAACGGTAAGTAACAATATTTTCCATACCGAGTTTCTTTGCTTCTTCCACAATGGGATATTGTTAACGTAAGAGAGTCGTTTGAACAGGTCCACCGTCACGCTGGTCCGCTCCAAGAAAATCGTCAGAGTTGCGGTTGTATAGAAGTTTTCCAGTACGTCATCACGATTATCCGGATATTATAGCGGAGAGAGAAATTGAAAGAGACGAGAGTCTCTCGCAAAGCTACGAAGCTGAAAAGGAATCGGTTGCTCGAAACACCGATCATTTAATATTCGACCGGAGTGACAATAGCAGCAGCAGTAACCGTAACGAGCGAGCAGTTGTAAAACGTAATGAAAAAGTTTACGAGGAAGAGGCTCTGGATGGGGTAAGATATAAGAAGGATCGTGGTTCGAATCTACGAAAGACGGACACTCACGAGGACTCGAGTACCGGAAGCCACCAGGATCAATCCAACTCGAAAATTTCATTTTTAAAAGCTCCTAAAATCTTTAATCGGTTCATATCACCGGAAAACAGGCAAACTCCGCCGAAGCATGGAGATCGAAAGTCAAATATACCAGTTTTATTCAAGAGAAGCTCGAAAGAATTTGAAGATATCGGAAGTCCTCAGGAGACTACCAAACGATCATTTATTCCTCAAAGGTGAGTGCTTTTCTTGGATTTCATTGTAAAGATTAAGATTTTTCTCTCTTATGAATTTTAGATACAGAGGCAGTACCGATGACCTGTGTCGCAGTAGAGAGGACGTGAATATACCTAGTTTGATACCGAAGTTATTATCCCCACGAAGCAAAGAGGATCGCTTGAAGAGGCAGGACAGCAAAGACGATATTCGTTCACCAATTGTCAAGACCCATCGAAATACAGCAAGGGACGAGTCGAGGTTGCCCCAGTCCCCACAAAGCAACGCTAAGGATAATCTTGATTGGAAAAACGAGAAATTCATTAGAAATCCACGCCGAGATAGCAAAGACGACGTGGGCAGCAGAGAAGCTTCGAGCGTTAATGCGACTCCGTCGACAGTTTTGAAAGGAAAACCATCTTTGCGATTGAACGACTCGTGGAAATTGAAAACGAGCGAACAAGGTAGAGCAGCGTCGATGAGTAGCGAAACGAAAACCTCGGATGGTAAAACAGTAAAATCCTGGGAGACTCGAGAAGAAGAAATGGAAGAAAATAATATAATGGACGTTACGGATGATTGCATTGTGGATATCGCGAAGGCTGATAAGAGACTCGAAATGGACGTTGAAAAGGTTAGGAACGATTTGCTCAAGGAGTTGGACGATTCTGCCAAGGATCAAACGGAAAAGTTCCTTAAAGATTGCGCAACGAATTTGGCGAACAATTCGGATACACAGAACGTGGATGGTAACGAATGCAAAACGGAAAATGGATTGGGGAAAAAGTTGGATGAATTTCAAGTGGTTAGTACTCGATAAGATTTCATGGTTAATTTAGATTCACTCATTGATTCTTCTTTCCAAAGATTCGACGCAAATTTTCTAAAGAAGAATTTTCTAATCCTGATGATACGGATGAGACACCGAACAAGCGTTGCTCCAGCGTAAGTAGCCTTTCTCTTTACTAGAGCAGTATTATTATTCTACAGAAACTATAATCGAGTAAACAATTACTCTTCCAGCATTTATCACCAGAAGCGAGTCCCTTGAGCACGAGATCCTCGAGGTACAGTCCCCGAGAGAGCGAGAGTGAACCTACGCCAGCGCTTCCACGGAAAACAGCCGGTGATTCGTGCTCCGCGTCTCAGAGGATCAGGGATACGATAACCAGGACCAGGCGAGAATCTAATAGCAGCGCTAGATACGAGAGCAGCGGTAGCGAAAGTCTTCGGTATGCTTTAGCATGGCTTATAGAATGGGAGAACGTTGCGCTTGTGAACTTGCATGATGAATTGTTTCAAGGCCAAACGACACGAAACTGCACGGCTACGTGGATTTGGCGAGGAAAGTCAAGTTCTTCAGCGGTAACAGCGGCACCCTAGCTTTGGCAAGAAGCGATGAGATAATACACCGCGATAGTGCTACCAGTGCTGGTGAAGATGAGCCGCACGATGATAATCACATCAGGGCAGGTCCAGTCTCCTCGCAAGGGAGAACAATGTTTCGCAGGAGACGACAATTCGATGCTCAAGGTAATCTCTCATCCAAACCTTCTTCCACACAGATTTATCAACCACATGGCTTGGCGTTAATGCCAGCAACGATGCGCGGTGCTCTGATAGGCCAATTGATTATCGAAACCTAGTCCGAACTCGAACTCGACCATCAGTCAGTATTTTCGAGCCTCGCATCGGTTCTGTGTCGTATACCGTTGCTTCGAAAGGCCTCTCTGAAATTCAAGTATTCTACAAAGAAACTTTATAACCGCTCGACAACAATTTTTTCTTCCAGCTTTTGGGATGAGTAACGTTGAACCATGTACAACGCGTGCACGTGAGACTGTAATGCTGGCTTAAATGTAAATTGCGCGTTTCATAATTCATGATAGCCATCTGAGGAAGAGCACTCTTTTAACATGGACGTGAGAAGACTTTGCGAATTGTTAGCCACAGTCTTGGTGTCGATGTACTTTTTGTTGTTTTATACCGGTGCTTGTATTCTTTTATATTTTCTATTCAAAAGTTGAACATTTTCAAATTTATGACAATTTCTATCAAACTCCTTCTATTATTGTCAAATGCAGTTAAAAACGTTCTTCGTTACTGAAAAATTCGAGATATATAAGAAGGTTTTATGACAAATAATATCAAGATTTGGTCTATCAATTGTTTAAATAAGGTGTAATTTGGGATTTGGTGTTATGATTTTTTAACAATTAAAGGAGGAAAATATATTTGAAACTAAAGATTAAATTTTGTGCTTTAGTTACAGGTAGTCGGTAGGAAATGTTTTGCTGGGTGAGAAAAGATTTATTGATCTAGCAAGGTTTAGAGAATTAATAAGTTCTGTGATACATGAGGAGCTAGTGTATCATACTAGTGTGGGTAAGAGAACCAGTATAGCAGCAAACGAGCAGGCAAGTGAGGCGAAGCGAGGCAGCTTGTGGAAACAATGTACAAAGCCTATGTGGCAGGAATATCTATAATGCTGTAAAAAAGCCTTTTCTGTTTCGCTGAAAAATATTCCCTCTTCTACCGTTTTGCCTAACGCACTTGCACTCAAAAACTTCATGAAAAAGCAATTCGTAGATCAAAATTTTGTTCTTTTCGTTAATTGTTATGTAGAGAAAGAATAGAAAATTGTCATCAAGTAATTTGTGCTGATTTGAAAAGTTACGAGGCTTGTTTAATCAGTACCGACGATAATCGCTGCGTTAGCATACGTTTTAAGCGGCGCAAGGTTATTATGGTAAGGTAAATACGCCGCGGTATTGAGGTAGTTGATTTTTTCGCAACACCCGGTGTAAAGAGTGGCAATAATGTATACTATAGCATCAGTGCTATAGATAGCGTTCTGCTCGTACCTCGGGAGGACTGACTGACCGATGCTCTGTTCTGTAGTCTGCCTCTACTGTGTGTGTATACAGGTAGGATTCAGGTGTACCTCCCACTCCACCCTTTTCCTCTTCTTCCTTGCCTGTACAGACTATGCCTGCACGACGCTCTTTAGTCTTTGCTCTTTCAGTTTAGCAGCGGAAACCCACGCGAATTGTTCACTCTGCGTGTATATGACAGTGCTCCATCTCCCCACCCTGTTTCCTAACACGTTCGGTACGATCATTGCCAAATCCTGAAGAAAACTTTTCTCACACCTCGATCAAAACTTCCAAATAATCGTTATTTCTTTCGCACGTGACGTTTCGCAATTTGTTGAATGAATCGAAAAGCACTGCTGCAATTTTTGTGATAAAGATCGTTTTGGTTCTCTTAAAATTAATATCCTAAAGTAAAAATCTTCGTTTTTTCATTTCTGAAAAAAGAAATCAATCGAAAAGAGTGTCCAACTAGATAGATCTGTATTTGTCGCGTGCTACATTGATCTTGCAACAATTCTCTGGTAGGTAGAATTACAAAATACGAAATTCGATTAATCTCGATTGGTCAGCGACACGACGCGTCGTGCAGTCAGTCGCTTTTTTTCCCTTATTTGCGATCGGTTTTAAGGTCTTCCATCGATCTCTCTTTCATCCGATCTAGCCTGGTCGTGTGCTACGTATGGCCGTTTTGCGCTTGGAAACAGGCGTATCGGTTCTGCGGAGCCATTCATGGAACGTCGCTCGCAGCTCGAGCTTCGCGAGTTGAGAAAATTATATATAGTTTCACCAGTACTGATAACACAAGCCGTGCCATTGACCAGGTGGTTCAGTAATCCGTGAACAATGTCTAGCAATAATTAAGGGAATTTATCTTTATCAATGAAATGGAAATTAAATTCTTGTATTTTACCTTTAAGGTTCGCGAAGAAGAGGTCGTTCGCACGCGAGGAATTGTTGCGTGGAGGAGTTGTCTGGACTGCAGTCTCTGGACGTCGCTGACCGAGATGGAAGGCAGGAGAGTCCAACTGGACAACAAGGCCAGGATCACCAGTCGATCGTAGACTACAGGCGATTGGTCTTCATCAGCTCGGACTCTTCTTCCGGTCGTGAAGAGGATGACGCCGATAGCAGTTGTTCCAGTTCCTCATACCTGAACGGTTTACCACGTACTCACGCACACGCACAGTCACTGGAAGATTGCGACTGGGACTATTTCGAGAGTGGTTCCCTGCCACTTCCGGTCGGCCTTCCAGTTCCAATCATCGGGACAACCGTCATTTCGGAACCAAGCACACTACAGGACTGGAGCTGCTGTCCTGGTCGTGGCTCTGCTTGCCAGGTACGCAATTACTCCTAAAAATACTCAATTTTTGCAATTTTTCTACTTCCTTTAATATTGAAACAAAAACACAGTGTTACCATCACCATGCAGCGAGTCCGATAACGTATCTAGAATTAAAGATATCTCTTGATAAGAGTATAACAGATAAGAATGCTCATCCAGTTTCAACTTTGTTTTCCTCAGGCCTGCGGTGGTTCGCAAGGAACGAGCGTGCTTCCGGTACCAGTGCCAATTCCGGTACCAGTTCCTTATCCAGTTCCAATCCCGGCGTCATTGTGGACCGGAGACTTTGCGGCTGCAGCTTCTTCCATGATAAGCAGAGCTGGCGAGTCTCACGGGGATTCAGGAGTTCTCAGGTTGAGAGGGGACCCAGCAGCGGCGTGGTTCGCCTGGCACCCGAGGTTCAACCAGCCTCTGCACGGAAGTAGGCTGGATCCTCGGTTCGCCACGGGTGTCTTTGATCCTGGTACCTGCACCTTCAGACCCAGCGAGGATCATCCAATTGCGTCCAGGCTGTACCATTCGCCCGCCAACACATCGGCATCGGAACCGGCCAGATCCGAGGCATCACGGTTCACGGCTGATACCGCGCGGAATGGTCACGGAGCCAGTTCCTCGTCGGCCATAAAATCGATCAACGAGAGGGAGAGCACTGAAATACAGGAGAGCGTTGCAAAGGACGAAAGTAAGAAGAACACTGAGGATAATAATAATAGAAAGGCCGATGAAAAGCTTTCCTCTTGCTCGTTCGATGGCAGAGATCCGGAAATGATGTACCAGCATGCTCGAGAAAATTCAGGCAGCTCCTCGGGAAGATCCTCGGCGGACAGTAGTGATCTCGAGGATGATTCAGCTTCGCACAGGTTTAGCAGAGTTTTCGTTGTCAACGACGATTCTCTCACTAGCGACAATGAGATCGAGGACAACGAGGATGAAGCCGAGGATTCCGATTCCGCCGAAGGAGGCGTCACTCTGAAGAGCGTCACGTCGTTGTCCGAAGATGGAGAGCCGGTTATTTTACAACGCGTCACTTTCCTCGACGAGGACTCCTTGGAAAAATCCGTCAACGTATGCAAAGTGGATGACGCCGAGGATACCAGAGTGTCCACGGATAAAGTGAAAAACGATCCCAATAAGACGATGATTCAATCATCGGATCAGAACGTTACGACCTACCGTAAGATTAGATCTACGGATAATTTTGAAATCAATGAAATCGCTAATATCGATGAAGCTGCTTGCGATAATCGCATTGAACTGAAATCTATCAGGCCGATAGATCCGGATTTGCAATCGGACTTTGTTCAAAATTTTGAAATAACGCATGTCCCTAGCAGGAATGAGACTGAACAACAAAGTAGCAACTCGCAGTTGAGTAATCTGTTAGATAATTCAGACTCGAATATTACATCAGACTCATTGGAGCTTGACGAATCATCCAACCAAAGTGATGGAAATTTGGAAAATGTGATTACAGCTGAAAATATTCGTTCCTCCACCCCGAATAATTGTAATAACGATGAGAAATCAATTGCTTTGTTAACGACAAGAATGGAACATTGTGACACACGCGCAGATAAGCAGCAGCAACAGCAACAACAGGTATCAGGGACAGCACCGGTTGAAAGTTTTGATGAAAAAGATAACAGCGACTGTAACAACAAGTTGATATCGAACGGCGATCATTCGTCTACTTTAAATTCGAGCGTGGTACTTACCGATAGTACCACCAGTACTGAAAACACTACTGGCAGTGAAATTAGCAGCGACGAGTTACACGAGTACGAAATAACACCTGCCAATGAGTCATACGAATGTTATAATAGCAGCTTTTTCGAAATACTCGGTAAAGACGCGAAAAGGCCAAAATTCATGGTACCGTTGAACGAGTCGAGCGAAGCAAGAGCGTGGAAAGATTCGCGGGACAGAGTGGAAAATGGCGAGATGCAGTCCAACGAGAAAAAATCAATAAATCAACAAGTGGCCGCCGATGATTCCGCTGAGTCGAGTCATCAGCAATCGAAGCTAATTACCTTTACTAATTCGAAGGATCGTGAGAGAAATTGGAGTACTTCGGACGAGAGGATGGTGGAGGATGCTTCGGAGGAGGTGGATGATCCCGAGGAGCCTGAAAAGTTGAACGACTTGATATCAACAAAGATCGAAGCGATGTTTAAAAATGCTGAGAACGGTGGCAGTAGTGGAAGTGGCTGTTGTAGTAGTAATAGTAGTAGTAGTAGTATCAGTGACGGAGGTGGTAGTAGCAGTAACAGAAATCGTAAGAGAGTCGTGGATAGTGCGCATGACAGCGGTTGGGTGAGAGGCGAGGGTCCTGGAAATGGACAGGTGGTAGGAGACGTCGGTGAAGGTAATGGTGTTGGTGAGCGAGAGGGAGAGATAGGAGAGGGGGGAGCGACACGGTTCCGTTCAGTCGAGCGACGCCCGTCCACTGGAAAGGAGAATGGAATCTCTTCTGGCAAATTCTCAACGAAGGAATCCTGCAGAGACGCCCAGCAGCAGCACTTTCCCTCGGTCGTCAGCTCGGGAAGTCACAACAACAAGTACAGAAGTCTCGTGATGATAACTCAAGAATCTTCCTATCAGCCTGTGAGCGTCATCACGTCAGACACGACGACGCTGTTGCAGCCAGATGACGTTCCACCGAGTGGCCAGGGACTCGCGGGTTACTTCCAGCTGGCCCTGGAGGCATCGACGGAACAACCGAGACGAAAACTCGGTCAGCCACAGAGAAGAGCTCCGATGGTGAAGCGTTCGTCTCAGAATTCTCAGAATCAGACGCAATTCTGCGAGACTGAGGTGGACAGTGGCCTGAGCGTCGGTAGTGCGAGCGAGAGCGACGACGTGTCTGTGAAGAACAATCAGAAGGTCGGTGGTAGTGGTGGTGGTGCTGGGACTGTTATTCGTCCTCAGGATAACAACCTAGAGGAACAGGTGGCGTTAAAGGAACGAGCCGGAACGGAGAGGCTTGACAGCAACCGTGGACGCGCGCATTCCCAGTCGAGCGATGAAAATTCTTCCAGTGCTGGTGGAGTGGTTATACTGGAGGAGGGATTGGCCGATGATGACTCTTGGGTCGAGGAAGTCTCCCACGACGAAGAGGAGCAGGGTGCGACCACGGCCACGGAGGAGAGTTCCGAGGATGAGGCGAACAACGTTGGGGATCGAGAGGAGGAGCTCAGAGGTTATCACAGACAAGCTATAGACTTTACTCTGCACACCATAGTCGAGGAATCGTGCGAGGAGAGCGAGGCTGAACCTAATCCTGCCACGGGAAGTCCTACGAAGAAGCCAAGGCCACCCTCGGCTTCCGAGCTGGAAAAATATTTCTTCTTCGGTTTGGGAGGCGAGGGTGGCAACAGCTCCAGTCTAGGCTCCAGAGAGATCGATAGCCTCTCCGAAACTTCGTCCATTTACTCGGAAGGCCTTGAATCCCTAGGTCAGGACGAGACCAGTCCAACGACCTCCAATCCGGATAAATCAAACTCTAGCGAAGGATTCTTGAACTCTTCGAGATTGGAAAAGTACTTTCTCTCGGAGTTCTTAGGTTTTGATCAGGACAGGAGGGACTCGGATGGATCCGTTGGTAGCGACTCTGAAGGTAGACCTAGTCCAGAGGCTCAGAGGAGGAAGAGATTGGTGCGTGCTAGGGGTACCGGAAGATCCCACAGTTCCTCTTTGGATAATCTGCTGGCCCTTACGCAAACCTCGCAAAATCTCAGCTCTCAGAACTCTCTGCAAGATCTCACGTTGAATCAAGACTCCCAGGACACCTTGTCCGAAGGTTCGTCAACGGAAACCGATCTTGCGGAGGATGGACAGATACCAGCCTTCGGTACGGACGGCCAGTTCGATACCGTGAAGAGGAAGAAGAAGAAGCCAAGGAACTTGGGAACTCAAAGTCCAAGAGTACCGGAAGACAGAAACAAGACACCAGAGCCAATCAGAGAAATGGTACTGGTTGGCGAGACTGAGATTGACCGCGAGGTAGAAGCAGACAATTCTGAGGATTCGGAACGCGCCAATACACCCCAATCCGAAAGCATTTCAGTCTCATCCACATCCGGTTCTGCCAATCCATCCACATCTCCAAGCTTGGCAAACGAATCTTCTAGAAATGTTCATTCTTCCTCTCTGGAGTATCTAACTTCCGGTCAAAGGTCGAAGCATCAGTCGAGAGACTCAGGGTTCGTCGGTAGCTGCGACGATCTTTTGCAACACCAAAAATCTCCCGATGATCCTCAAGCTTTATCGGAGGCTAATCGCGAGAATCCGAAGGAACGACCGAGGCTGGATCCTCGTGGAAACAACGGCCCATCGACAGCTTCGGACAGCAATTTGTGCGAGAAATCAAACTCGGGTAAGATCGATCACACGCTTGGTCCAGCCTCGATGCCACATCTAGCCAATCCATCACTGTCGAGAAAGGACAGTTTCAACAACTGGTCCAGTGACGAAGAGACCAACCTGATGATGTCAAAGATGCGTCAATTCTTCAAAACGATGGTCGCCAATTCCAACGGTCAGAATTCGACAGCTCCGAATAATACCAGTTCGAGTCAAACAGCTTCTCCAGCTCCGAGTCCCAGATTAGCCGGTGGGTCTTCATCCAAGAGCAGATTGTGCTCGCAAAATTCTCAGAATCGTACGAAACCACCCCAATTGGTATACTTTGAGAACGAGCTGACGCGACTGATGAAGACGGTGCCAGGAATAAGGGACGAGCAGGTCAGAGAGATCGTCGAGTACTTGAGCTCCGAGGATACTTGGTCGGACTCTTACGACAGCTCGGATTATACGAGTTCGGATCTCGAGGGGACTGCAGGAGGCAGACGGTCAGCCTTGCAAGAGCAGATATCTCAAAGTTGTCAGCAGATAATCAGCAAATTCGACACCACTGCCGAAGATGCTTTGCTGCAGGATAAGGACAGGGATGAGAAAACTGGTTCCATACCGATGCAAGCCCCTTGCTTTGGTAGGGACACCGCATTCGTGTACCAGAAGCTGGTTCAAAGCTTCACGAAGATGGCAGGTGACGGTGTTAGCTCCGACGCCAGCTCAACGTCTCATAGTAGTCCACCTTTAATCGCCAAGGTCATGCATCATATCGGTAGCCGATTGGTAGCGTTGATGCACGAAGTCTCCGAAGGAGGACCAGCCGTTCAACATCATTCAACCAGCTGGAGACGTTACTCCCAGCATCATTACCACCACCACCATCACCACCATCATCATCGAACTCCATCCTCTGCATCCACCACCGAGGATGACGATTCCACGTCAGACTCGACCAATCCAACGTCATCCAGCCACCTGCAACTACCCAGATCAAAATCTCACGACCCCCTCCTGCTAATCAACAATCATCCGGTTGCATCGAGCGGTCAGGAAGGTGAGGAACGCGAGGCTAGTGATTACGAACGATTCTCCTGGCGCGGAAGCTTCGAATCCGCCCTCATGGCTGCAGACTCGAGGACGAAACTCAGCCTGCTGGCGTGTTCCAACGACGGGAGTGGCGGAATGAGCGCGAGTGCTTTGGCAATGGCAGCGAAGAGACGCAGTGCTGGGGATTTGCTGTTCAACCCGAAGAGCTTCTCCAGGGAGCAGTTGGATCGAGTCAGAAGTTGTGGTTCGATCGGAGGTGTAGGCGGTTGTGGAACCGGAAGCAACGCTGCTAACTGTGGAGGGTCTATCGAGGAGAGAATCTGGAGCAACAGGAGGAGGTCTTCGGTACCGGACGCCAATACTAGGGGAGAGTCTGGTTTGTATAACGATTATAATTCTAAATAAGAGAGTCTCTGCATTTAACTATGAATAAGAATTTTATAATGAACATTGTGTATTACTGCAGGTGCATCAGCCGGGGATGAGGATACCGAGGACGAGCTGGAGTATGGTGTCGGTGGTGAATCACGCGCAACCACATTACCACGTGGAATGCAGTCGGCAATCACGGCAGCTACGAACTCTCTTCCGCGACTATCAGCCTCTGCTGCTCCTTCGAGCTTGACATCCTCTTTGGCAACGTCCATCTCAACCATGCATAAAGCCCACAGTGTCTACCATTTTTTGCCACAGCATTCTGGCGTGAAATCAGCCAGGTACAGGCCTCCTGGCTTCGCGAGGAACAGCAACCTTGGAATGGGACCGAAACGTGCCATTAGCGCTCCTGGCCTACAGATCTCTGCTTCGCAGTCGGCGCCTGGCAAACGTGAGGCTTCAAGGTCGAGGCGCCAGCAAACAATTTCCCTCACTACCGGTGAGCTACCACTTGCCTCCCACCTCTTTACTCATAATTCATCTCTCTGGACATATCCCAACAGCCATACCATTTCGCAACAAGCAATATTCCGCTATTCCATTTTCATGTATTAATGAACATTCTCCATTTTCATCGCGATGCCTGCTCCCATCGTGTTGCGTTTATCGCGCGTAGCCGCAATATCGATTATGACGTAGCCGCGTCCACGTGTCGGTACTTATTGAACTGCAGAATACATTCAAGGTTAAAAAAAAACTATACAGTATAGTACCTTGGAGCCAACAAGTTTTCAATTTTCACTCTCTCTCTCTCTCCCTCCCTAGAATATCAATAGCAAAGTATAGTTTTTGTTCTATTTTGATGAGAAATATGTGTGTATAGAGGAAATAGGACCAACAGTAACAAAGGAAATTAAAGTCTCCATAATTAGCGATGCTCGAGCTCATTGTGGAATTTCCACGCTTTAACACGTCCTCTCGGTATGTGCACCAGTAGGTACTGTGTCAAAAGCAAAACAACTATTCGCCTAACACAGTTATAAGGCTAAAACTGAACGAAAGCTGGATGGACAAATAAAGAAGATAAATCATGGTTGATTCTGCGGTTCTCCAGATGTACCTTGATAAATTGTTTATAGATGCGTTTCTTCTGTAATTTTCCGTTATCCGTATTAGGTGAATTACATTGGAAAAGGCCGCTCGAGCGTTTGAGTTAGTGCACGCTTCGTGAAAGTTAACGGATAATGGCGGTTTGACCAAAGAGTTTTGGAATGCGTGTCGAGTTTTTGCTGGATGAATGGAGAACGGATGATCGTAGACATCCTTCGAGTATATCGCCATTGAAAAAAGGCCTCGAGTTGATTTGGTTTGTCCTTTACTCATCGGAACAGTAATGCATGCTGATGTTCCTTCGTTTTTACAGAATAACACTGGAGTAAGCTCTATCTTGCATCAATTACACGGTGAGCTCTGTGAAACTTTCGCCAAGTTCTACGAGAGTCTATACCTATACTCCAGTAGACTTAGTAGATCCCGCATATGGCGAAATTCTGTCGGCGAGAATGCGTGAGTGAATGCGTGTGCGTGTGCAGGTTCCACGCTTGCTGTGCTCAGGCTCCACTATTGCGCTTGGTTTACTCAAGTTCATAGTACATATAGTGTATATATATATATATATATATATGTACGTATTATAGATGCGTAGACGTTTAAAATCAAACGAAAGCTAGACTTTCCTATGCCTTAAACAGATAAAAGATTTCTGCGACTCGTTAAGCTTAAAAGCAACTTGCGAAGTGCTTAAATTAATATCCAATTGGTACTGCGTTATAATTTGAATCTGTATTGCTTTCTCTGTTCGGTAACGCGAAAATTATTATGTAATTAAATAGGCGTACTGTGCACGTCATGCTCTACTATATTTGCCAGCGCTTAAAAACCGAATTGGTCAAGACTTACCATCAGCGCTCTGTAGCAAAATTATTTAGAGCGATTCGAATACAATTGTATTAGTATTTTATAGTTTGAAGCAAATTAAATAACTTGTTGCTCCTTGCATCTAGAAGGGCCGCGTTCGATAATCGAGGATTGTTTATCAAAATTCAACGAATAACCTTGAACGAGGCGCGATTTGTTGGGGATAGCCGGAAGTAGGAATCGTTCTTATCGCAGTGTCGTTCCGTCTGACAGATTATAAGGAACGTACTGTAGTTGAGTCGAAGCATTTCAGTTCTAGATCGTGCTCGTCGAAAAAGAGTCCATTAAATTTCAGGAAAACTAGAGAAAATAGTAAAGAAGATATTACGCGTCCCCTGCGGTAAATGCACGAAATGTCCAGCGATTATTCTACGTTCGACGCGGAAAACATTACTCGTAGCAGCAACGTGGAAAATGGACTGCAACGCTTAAGCTACTGGTACTTCCTCGAGTGTTGTGGTGGTGGCTGCTTGCCCTGTGGCAAGAGGAAAAAAGCAGCCAATGTTAAAAACGAAGCGACGAATGGCCCGAGCGAGAAATTGGTCGAGGAGAGAAAACTATTAACGATAGAGGAAAGAATTGAACTGGAGTGCATCGACGAGGCAGAAACGAATAACGAGACAAATGAGACCAGCCCCGAGGAGGACTCGTGGTCCTTGAAAACCGAAGAGAAAAGAGAGGAGTCGAATTTCAAGAGATACTCGCCGTTCAAGAAGGATAAGTCTAGAAACGTGACATTTTCTTTGGAGAAAGTGGACGAAAATAGGGACGTAGAGAAATTGTTGAAAAATCCATTGGAACTTTTCCCCAAGTGTCCCCCGCGTTTTAATAGGAACTGCAAGCCAGAACCGAAGCAAAGTTAGCCTGCTTATATTAGCGTAGAAAATTTTCAATACTTTTTTGTTCATTATGCTGAAATGTTGTCTATTGGATCAGTAGTGCATGATAATTGTACTATGTCAATGTGCGTGCATTCTTATATCGAAGCTTTGATGGAGCTACCCAGAATGCAGACGTTGATGCTGCTTTCGATGCTTTCTAATTAATTCGTTGCGTTGGTTTTTTGTAGCAGATGATGGTAGCAGTCTATCGGAGGCATGCAGTACGCCTATCATTGGCGCTGGATCTCGCACAGGCTCTAGTCATACAGTCGTGGATATGGATGACATGGATCCGGGATTACATTCTGCTCACATGGCTACACGCGCATCATTATCGAGTCTCGGGGTATGTCGCTCGTTAATATAATATAATATATTCCTATACACGGCACTTCCTATGACTAGTTGTATATAAAGTCAGATAAAGTTCGTACGAAACAACAGTTACAATCTCTTCTCTGCTTTTGTTCTCGCTCCGTCTTCCTCTTTGTCCAAACACTGTGCAAGAAATTATTTGTTCCGAGTCGAAAAATAAAACCTGCTTTTGGGTCAGTTTTTGCGTATTCGGTATAGAAATCGATAGGTCTAAAACCTTCTTTAATACTGAATTCGGAAACAACTGACCAACAATTAATCTTATTTCAATTTGAAATACAAAAATCAGACTGCGTGGCGTTTGTTTTTTCAAAAGTAAGACCTGCTTTCGGGTTAGTTTCTCCGCGATCGGTAGAGAATCCAGGTCTAAAATTCTGCTATTTCATCTGGTTAGGAAGTGAATTTTGTTCAAAGAAAGACTGTTTTTTCACTCGAATAAACAAATTAAAGGAATAATATCGATTATACGCTAGTGATTTATCTGATTTATTCCTTAGGCCCGTTCAGACTCAATGGCATCTGTGTACAGCGGTGCCGGCGAAGGCCGATGTTGCCGATCAGTGGCAGTCACAGGAGAAGTTGAATTTTCAATGCAATATGATTATAAACATTTAACCTTCGAAGTGCACGTTACCAAATGTAAAAATCTCGCTCCGGTGGACACCAAACGAAAGAGATCAGATCCGTAAGCTTTTTCTTCAATTCTATTTTTTCTTTTTTACCGTACACTATCTTACATTTGTTTATTATTGTCGATTCTGATTACATTGCGCACATTGCTTATTTTGGCCATATTTATATCAACGCATAACTCTCCTTGTGCAATGCTGTTCCTTGTTGAATTAGAATTAAAAAGAAAATCTTGACTCACCGAGTGGGATCGATCGTTGCGTTGGCACGAAAAGCCGATTATAATATAAATTGTTATTCTAACAGATACGTTAAGGTATACCTTCTACCCGATAAGTCAAAGAGCGGTAAACGAAAAACGAAAGTAAAGAAGCACACTTTAAATCCAGAGTTCAACGAGACCCTAAAGGTAAGCTTCTTACACTAATATTCCTTTTGAATGTTCGCATCTGCATCTGCTTATGTGTGCATGGAATTTGGATAAACTTATTTTTCTTTCGATCGTTTGCCATAAAAAAATTTCAGTTCCACATGAGCCTGAGTGGCCTAGAAACAAGAACACTGTGGTTAACCGTGTGGCATTCCGATATGTTTGGTCGTAACGATTTTCTCGGCGAAGTGCGGATTCCCTTGGAGAACAAAATCTTTGATGACCCTACGCCACGATGGTACCCTCTTCAGGAACGAGTAAGTTGATACTAGTTTCTCTATATCATTGTCAAAACAATAAAGCAAAGATTGGTATCGACGCTGAACCGTAAGTTGTGCAAACGCATGATTTATAAGTGTTCACTCGCATTGTCTATTGTTTGCACATTCTTTGGTTACTAATTTCGTTTGTCCCGATGAATGCACAATTTTTAATTAAATACGTACATATTTTGCAGAATAATATCTCATTGTTGGACGATGAATGATGCGGCTAAAACTGTTGAAATTATTTTATTTTCTTTTTTTTTGTGAATTATAGACAGAGCCTTTCGACGATCCAGTGTCGTACAAAGGCGAGGTGATCGTTGGCTTGAAGTTTGTGCCGCCGGATCCTACGCAGCAAGAACAGAATCGCGAAGCGAGCACCGATCGGGGCGCTGCAAAAGCGAAAAAGAGTTGGAGCCGCGGTGCCTTGCACGTGCTCGTCAAGGAAGCCAGAAATTTGCAGACACGAGCGAAAAATTCTGGAACGTGCGATCCATTTTGCAAGAGGTAATTATCGTTACGAAATCGTTGGAAGAATTATATTACTTCAATCAACAAAATTATAACGAAATATTTAACATTTAATTATACATTGAAAATTTTCTGGATAGCTATGTTTTGTAAAATTATTTTTTCCTACAGTGTTTTCTAAGTAATACAGACTTATCAAATAAACATGCTCTTACTAAATGTTATAATTTATAATCCATTGATTTCTTTGGTTTCAAATGTTCGTTCGAAGGAAACTTTAATGATTGAACGTATGCAATTTTTTTACAGTTACTTGCTACCGGATAAAGGTCGTTCTGGTAAACAGAAAACCGGTGTTATACGGAGATGCGGAGGATCCCCGGTTTGGGGTCACACGTTTGTCTATAAAGATGTCAGTCTGCAAGAACTGGCAGAGCGAGGTCTTGAATTAACAGTATGGGACCACGATCGTATTGCTAGCAATGAGTTCTTGGGTGGCGTTCGCTTCAATCTTGGAACTGGTTAGTTTTTTGGGCTGTCAATGGACTCTTTCTTATCTATGGCTATTTACCTCAATCTTCAGACTAACGCGATTTGTCAATACCGTGTAACGATCAGCTAGGTCTTTGCTCGTTAATATAACTGATAGTTTCTTCATTATTTTTTTTTCTCCTTGTTTTTAGGCAAACATCATGGAAAACCTGTGGATTGGATGGATGCTACGGGCAGGGAACTATCGCTTTGGCAGAGCATGCTTGAGAGGCCAAATTTCTGGGTCGAAGGCGCCGTCGCTTTGAGACCAAACCTTCATAACCATGGGAAAAATGTTGGTTCATAAAATTGCAATATTACGATTAAGATTTCCGACCATTATTTTCAATTCGAGCATCGATGTACTCGATGTAGCTTAAATATTGTACATACATCATTGTCATTGAATATTATACTATTTTAGAAAAAAGCGTGTGTTTGACAGACGGAAACCGAGATAAAAATTAGTGCCTTTAAGGAAAACGAGATATTAACTTTAAAAAGAGTATCAATATCTTTTTTAAATAATTAGAATGTATTTAAGAGTCGCCGATATATCTTGTGTTATTTTTTAAACGAGACCACTGGAGATCACGATTATTTGAATGGTACGAATATTCTAGACAAATTTTTTAACGTCACAATCATTACAGACAATTATTTTTGTCATTATATCTTTATTAAACAGTCTTTCTTCGAAAGAGATGTAGCGTGAACTATCACCGTGATTTACTAAGATTTCTATTTCTCTTGTCACTGGTGCGTATCACCGTGTCATGCAAACAAGTTAATATACAATACTAAATCAACCATCCATACGAATGTCACTTTTGAACCGTAAAATTGAATAGAAATCGGTATTTGCATTATTTAAATAGCTAATGCAAGAATTTGCCAAAATCGCACTCATCCACAACAAATGTAAACAAATAGAGAAGAAAGTGATGTGACGAATATCCATGCCACAGATAAATTGATCTACTTTTTTATGAGAAACTTATGTATGTAAATGTATATTGTTATAGCAAAAAGAAATTATCAAAGAAGTGTATATGTATACATTTGATGATCCATGACAGGCTTTTCTCTTTTATTTTCAATCGTAGGACGATACGTTTGTATGAGATAAATTGGTAAAAGAATTATTTATGAAAATAATATACTCATAGAGTAATACAAATTATTTGTATACTATTGAGTATTAGCAGTAAAAACTGAACTATATATGAGTTACTTAAAGGATTATTATAGAGTTCTGAGATATTTAGAACTATGGATGCAAACATTCTCGTTTACACGGTATATTTATACATATAGAGGTAAACAATATTAATAAAAAATTTCATATAATTATTATTATTGTTATCAGAATTTTTGGAAATGTTAGGTATGCTTGCTGTTGATTAAAATGTACATTTAGTACATTTCTTAAGAAGGAAGTTTGAATCTAAAAAGAAAGTTCCTTTCAGATATTTGTAATTAAAAATAAAACAGCAATGCTCCAACTGTCCCCTTTAAGTCAAAACTTAATGGTTTAATATATTATTTCACTCTCGAATATATATATATATATATATTTGTTAATTATATTACTTTACAAATAAATTGATAGAAGCCGCTTCAAGAACAGGGTCAACTAATATTATACAAAGTACGAACTTTCTCTCTTATTTCGTAAACGAAGTTTTGTTTTGTTATGAATATTTTCAGTCGTACAATCGTATAATATTTATATGTGAATTATATTTACTTGTAAGAAAGCGTTACAGATTGTTTTTTCGCCTATCCCGCATTAAAGTTTAATTTGAACCAAGATGTATTATTGTATGGAATGTATGTATACTTAAAGGACAATTTTGTGTCTATACGAGATTTAAATGTTATACAGTCAATTGGAATTACTCGGTATAGTTGATCTACAGTGTTTGATAAAAAGAATTATACAATTATGCAACTATAATATAGCTGTCCATGTATAAAATAAAACTTTTATACGTTTTTCATGGTTGAATTGGAATCTGTTTGCTCTCCATTTCTAAAAGACTATCGAATAAGAACAATTTAGTTTAAAGTAAACAAAGATCAATATAAAAAACATAATATCAGTTATTAATGTAAGGATTAACATTAATTAGCATAAAACAATATTTAATTTTGATTGTTTTGCTATATCGTGATTATTTTAAAAAGTATCAAATATATAAAATAAACAGATAATTCTTAAAATGATTTGATTTGCGCTGATCAGTCTTCATTCATAAGTCGTTGTTTGAAATAAATCTATTGCCTTCCGAGTTTTTTCCTGAATAGCGGTACTTACATTTTCCATACGCTCCTAAAAACAAAAAAGTTATATAAACTGAATTATGTAAAAGAAAGGATAATTGACGCAGACGCTATTAATTGCAATATTATATACACCTTTGTGATCTTGGGGACTTCGAAGGGCTCGCGGCAGAGGCGTGTAATTCACATGGAAGTAAACATCATCGAATTGATGCGGTAATACTAAGTCATCCATGATCATTTTTGATTTTAACTTGACAGTTCTTAAAAATCTGCCGCGACTCAGAGCATCATTTTTTTCTTGAACACTCACGCGGCGTGAATCGAGGAATTTTAAAGTCGATGGTAAAACATGAATTGCATAAAGTCTGTAGCGTTCGTAATCGTCATCATCGGTAGTTCCAGAGTTAGTCAGCTGATCGGGGCAGCCAGGATTGCCAAGAAGGCTGACGTAAGCAACGTTTGGACAACACTTCCGTATAGTATTTAGAGCCTCATCTATATCAGAAAGCTAAACAGAGAAATACTAAGTCATATTCATCTGAGTTTCATTCTAAATTAAATCTGCACAAAGCTTATAGAACATTCTATGAAATTCGTCAATATATATTGCATTTGGTTTGTAAATTATTGCATACCTTATTATTGTTCAAACTGAGTGTGTTTAAAGTAGGAATGTAAGGCAAGGTTCTTAAATGGTGAAGATTATTATTATCCAATACGAGCTCTTGTAGATTTGCGTAATCCTTTATACCAGAAATAGAGGTTAACTCGTTGTAAGATAAGTCCAAACTAGTGCATTCCTTTCCAACAACATTCAGTAAGCCTGACGGTATTTTTTCTGCACGCTGACCAGTATACCATACCTAAGGTATATAAAGTATATGATAAATACAAGCAATAAGATAGTTTATCTATATTGTTCAGTCACGTGGAACGTTGTTTAAAACTGACAAATTTCAAATATAATATTTGAAAAATTACCCGATCCTGACAGATAGTTAATGCACTCCTATTAAAGTCTGGTTGAGTATTCCCCGCCATCTTGTAATTATGACACTTCATTCGTACCGACTTCGTACTATAAGATTAGTAGGTAATAATAACAAGGCAAGGGAGATAGTGCAGTTCAATAACATCTCAGTCCATATCTCCGCAAGATATTCTTTTCTAGAAAAACATATATAACTGCGGCTCGTTGGTCTAGGGGTATGATTCTCGCTTAGGGTGCGAGAGGTCCCGGGTTCAAATCCCGGACGAGCCCGATTTTTTTTTTTCGCATATTGACTCATATTATGGTCCCGACACTCCATACAGTATTTCAATTAACAAAAATGTTATTTATTTACATTCTAAAGCATAAATATAAGTTGGTTAACTTATAATATAAATTTATTTAATATCTTCTTACTCTTAGCAGACTTAGGTATAATAATTGTAGTTTCTTTATTTTTATTTTTTGTAACTTTTCCTTTATCTTTCATAGAAGATGTAATTAATTTTGCTGTGGTTCTTAATTGCTCTTTTTTCACATCTGTTGTAGAAGATGCTTCCCTGTATAAAGTGTTTAGTATAAATCTTAAATATCCATTCTAAGGAATATATTAGTTTGAATGATAATGATTTACCTTTTAGAACCTGGTATACCTGTGCTTTCTCTTTTAACACATAATTGAGTAGAATTAAGAAAAGCAGAAATGGATTGAAAGCCATTAATATAAGATTTGGTAATATCTTCTTCTAATGAAATCTTTAAAGCATTATAATCAAAGGGTTTTGTTTCAATATTTTCTAGAAAAATTAAGATGAAAAGTAGAGACTGGTAATAGAGCTGATCATCTTATAGAAACTTTTTACATACTTCGTATTAATTCTGCTCCTTGAGCTTTATACTCAGCAATTTCAGTATCTTTATCCTTTACCAATTTCAATAAAGCATTGTGTTGACGTAGAAGCTCTATTGAAGATAAACACATAGGCTGTGTAATATATTCCCAAAATTGGTCAGAGTCACTTTTAGATAGTTTCAATACAAATTTAAAAAACATATTTGAATCTATATTGATACGTAATTTTATTTGGTCTAGATTTGCTTCAATTGCGTGCATTGAAATATTACTAAACATATCATTTGTACATTGTATATAATCAAAAACTCGAAAATCTATAAGAGGATTTGATATCTAGAAAAATATTGTATTATATATATAAATAAACAATTGTACTCATTTTATACTTTGGGTTACTAAAAAGATACCTTGCTTTTTTCCAGGACCTGATCTTCTGTCAGAGTTTCAATCCATAGCTCTTTGAGATTTGTCAGCAAAAATTTCCAAGTTTTATCTTGTTTAGAGGATGATATTAAATACTCTGAATCATTTATTTGAATTTCTTGCCATTCAATTGTAATGTGGTCTTTAACAGAGTAAGCCATTATTTCTCTTTACAGCTTTTGATCCAATTACTTTTTGCATAAAAAATATTAATTTATTTTACTATTAAAAAACAAAAGATTATTTAGAGTCATAAATTAATATTGCGTAGTA
This sequence comes from Prorops nasuta, assembly GCF_024137725.1. Lineage (NCBI taxonomy): Eukaryota > Metazoa > Arthropoda > Insecta > Hymenoptera > Bethylidae > Prorops > Prorops nasuta. The sequence continues at coordinate 927,497 of NW_027116847.1, read as the reverse complement.
AAAGTAAATGTACTTTCATACAATTTTAACATAACCTATATACATATATATTTTGTTAATGACAATAGATCCTGCATTGCGTCTGTTGAATATAATATTTCATTCAAGTATTTAAAAGGGTATATGTGTGTGTGTCATGCCAAATATCTACAATTGTATTTTTTTTCAAATAGGAAAACACCGGGTAATAGTAAACTACCGTAAACCGCCGTACTTGTAATTTTGTAAACACAAGCACAGGAGTACAGTAGGACCGGTTAGCCAGTAAGGCCAGTAGGTAGGGTAGTTAGATCTGGGTAAATCGGAAATGTTCGGGATATTTCGGAACAGTTCGGAGAACATAAATCTACTGGGTGGCCGGCTAACTATGACTAAACTTTATGAATAAGTGTAGAAAGAAACCTTCCTACATAACATTTTTCCTATTAAACTATTTTAGATCAAACAGCGATTCTCCATTTAGAATACATAATTATATGCACAAAAATTTATAATTAAAGTACTTAGAAATTTCTTAAGAAAAAAATGATGTTTTAAAATTTAGGATTTATAAAAAAAGATAATTTTATAGTTAGTCTATCGTTTACATTTGTTGGATACATAATTAACATTGACTGCTTGGAAATTCTTGTTAGATAAATTGCCACGGCGTCTGTAGATACAACGTTTATTATATTTGCTCTCTTGATTCGGTCTTTTTCTATCCAAAAGTATGAGATTTTGTGTAGTCTGCTGAAAGTGAAAGTTACAAAGTAAAGAAAGATGAAATACAGTATGCCATAGATTTACCTTAAAAACTATAAAGCTAGTTACAATTTTTGATCTTGCCGCTCTTGAGATTTCTTGCCAATTGGTAAATGCAGCTGAACTATCAGCTTTATTATTATCATCTTCAATCAAGGCAGGGGATAATTTGGAAGGATTTAATTGTGAACAAAAAACGTAGGATTGTTTCGCTGCTTGTGTAACCTGTTTATTACAACTATTATTGAAACAATTGTGATTTTTCCGTACAATTATCTCCCTGTGTTTTAACTGAGTATTACTATTTTTTGTCGAAGGATCGTTTAAGAGTCGCATGTTTTCTTTTTTAGGCAATGACTTTTCTGCAGGAGATCACAAATGGAAATATCAAAATTTTAATAAAATATGGAAAGGGATCATGACGTAGTTATCAAATGACATTACTTGACGAATTGTTCAAATAATCCATCCTTGAATTGACCGTACTCGAGGAGCTGACAAAATCAGTTGAACTTTTTGGCACGGTGCGTTTAACTTCTACTTGATTATAAAGTCTCAATCTTAAACAGGGATTTCCCCTGCTATCCAAATATTCCGTTGCCACCGTGTATGATTGTTTATTCTACCAAGAAAAAAATTAATAGTAAATAATTAATCCAATATTGCAGTGAATAGTAAAATTCTTCGTGAGCAAAATCAAGTACTATTCTATTAGAGAGTTTATCCGACATTGACAAATTGCTCAAAATATTTTTGGCATAGCTGCTAATTTTTTTGGTAATCTGCGACAAATCCTGATATTCTGATTTCAGATGTTTCACGAAGTAGCTTCTTATAGACGAGTAATCAAAAGTATTATCGTCTTGTCCCTTCTTATCCGAAATTGAACAAGATACTCCAATATCCTTGACGAGTACTGCATCTTCAAAACGGCCCCTGCTACGGGTACTTCTATATTTACGAGGATGAAGAAACGCTTGCTAACATTTATACGAGTAATACCGCAAACACAAATAAATATTTGAAAAGGAAAAGCAACGCAATACCTATAATACGGAAACCCACAATTATCAATATGGAGCATCTTCGGAGCAGCTGTGTTTATCTTCCAGAAATTTGATAGTTTTATTATCGCACGATTTCTAATATATATTCTAATGTCTTGCCGAATACATGGGGTTAATTTTTACGTCAAGCAAATGTCGCAAACGAAAGAGAGAGAAGTTTGTCGCTATTGTTTATATAGTAAAAACTTGTAAAACCAGACTTTAATTTTTATTCTTGATTTATCAATGTGATTTTGTGGTATTGAGGAAAAAGAATCGAGAGAGAGAGAGAGAGAGAGAGAGCAGGAGTACGAATGAAATGGGAGAAAGAGGGAGTGAGAGGGGGAGAAAAAGAGAATGCAAGAAGCATGCTGTAGTGGCGTGGCGCTACACGGCAGGCAGTCACTATAGCTGTATAGCGCAGAGATCGCATTCGCTCCTTGGGGGGAGGGGGGGGGGGGCTGTAGTCGGAGAACGGGAACAAGAATGAGTGGGAAGGGAACGAGGAGATCGGTTTGGGTTGGGTAAAAGGAAATTAGGAATCAGTCAGTGGTTGGTCGTTCCTTGGTACACTCGAGGATCGGTGATTTTTTAGACAGAAATCTGTAGATCCTATAGACAACGGCCGGTTTGATCTTCAACGTGAGGAACAACCGTGTTTGCTAAGGAAGCATACGGGTAATTGTTTTGTGCCGTTCTCGGGGACGAGAAAATTCCAGAAGTTGGAGCAGTATTTTGCTGCAGGTGAAACGCCATAGGATCGTCGTGCGATCAAGCATACACGGATCGAGATCGCGGTCGATAAAACAGTCTGGTGTATGGCCGATCGACGATGCGATGTTGCGCGTCGCTGCATCTCGATGATTATTCTCTCATATTCTCCGCACGCTCCTCGCAACTCCCGTTTGTGCCAGTGATTCGACGGATTTTCCCGTAGCTTCGGCATTTCTACTCGCGAATTCTACTGGACTGCTAGAAGAAAGAACCGTGCGGCGCCGGCTCGATCATCCTGCTTCGGCACGATTTTCTTCGTCGTGACGTCACGCGATGTTTGAAAAAACTTTTTCCCTGGCTGATCGACCGTGCGGAAACTAGGATGAGCATCCAAAGCACCGTTCCACCGAACTATACTCGTTGCAACGATCGGTTTGTCGCGCTGTGCTTGCAACAGCTCAATACTCGCTTTTGTCATTCTTCTGATCATTTGCCGAAACCACGACTCCCCTCCTTTCGCGAAGAGCGCAGAAATGCCTGCAAAGTGCAAAGACACGAATCAGTGGCGAAGAATCGGCCAGAATAATGGGTTTTCTTATTAATGCTGCTGTTGCTGCTGCGTTATTACTGGAGATTTAAATTGGAAAGTCTGCAGCAGCTACTGCTGAGGGAGGCACGCGGTACCAGCGTTCGCCAAAATTGATCCCTGGCAAATGTAGCGCAATGATTATCATTTGGAGTGCCGTCGTGACTGCGGCGATTTACCTCTCGACAGGCGTCGGTGAGTTTAATCTCCATCTTATTATTCTGCTCTTCTTCTTCTTCTTCTTCTGCATCCTCCTCCTCCCAATTTCATCATCGTTACACTTACACTATCACCGATAGAAATTCTTTCGTCCAATTTATATTCCTATCCTGAATGTTTATTACCAACAGAATCATTATACCAACTTTCTACAGTACTTTCCAACGGTTAAAGATTTTAATTGAATCGCTCGATCTTTATCATAGGTACACTTTTTCTTATATCTGTATACTCTATTTTATTATTATTCGTCAAAGAGATGCCCGAAATACGAAGAATCTTGGGACAATGGATCTTCTGTATTATTTTGGTTTATGGGATATTTGTCCATTGCACAAGACGCTTCTTGGAAGTCCTGAAAGTTGCAGCGGTATAGCTGCTAGTGACAACATTCGGACGGTAATAACTTTGTTACCGTACAAAGTTCAACATCCACATTCGTGTAAACAAATATGAATGAGCCTGTTAATTGATTTTGCGCGTATTTTTAATAGTGGATTTAAAGAATTTCGAAGAAGGAACTTGATAAAAGAAATCCTTTAATTTCACACGAAATTTCATCATCTCTTGATCGATATGGAGCATACGAATGCTATCGAAGTTTGGTCAGAAGAAACCACTTAAAAAAAGTACATAATCGGGTCAGCAGACACCACGTAAAAACCTGTACTTGCGTTACTTAGCCTTCACTCGTCTCTCTCTCTCTCTCCCCCTCTTCCTCTCCCTCTCGAGCTCGTATACAAAGACTGAAAAAATTATGCGCTTTTAGCTTGCAGAATAATGCTTCGTCGAATAGAATATTATTATTTCTCATATATATGCGCATCCACATTAGGGCTGGACAAATCTTTTTTCGAGATTTGAATTTTACTTGAATAGTTTAAATTATTCTATCAAAATGTATATAAATGGAGTGTAAGTCTTTCGGATCAGGTTTTATGCACTACTTTTTTTTATCCAACGGAATGTAGAAAGTTAATGGTAAAATAGTACTTCTAGTACCTAAAGACATGGTAGCTCTTCTGACGTCTTACAACAATCACCACGCTGAGACACGCTTGACTTTAACGCGGGTAGTAGAGATGAAAAGAAAAAGTGAAATCTTCTTTTTTGCGTTTGAAAATCGTATTTCGGACTGGTACGTACGAAAGTGAAGCCACCAGCCGAAGAATATTTAAGAACCGACACCGGCAGCGACGAGGGTGACCTCACCAAAGTGAAAGTTCTCTGGTTTGGCTGTATGTATACGTTCGCTTGGCGAGCGAACGTAAAAAGAGCAAGAAAAAGAAATAACCAGTCTGTTTTAATTCCGTAATATCTCGCGTGTTCCCTCCCGGAAGTTATCTTAAATCGTTCTGACTGACCTTGAGCAATATTGCCACTCGATGCTGAAAGTCCTGTCCTGCCTGCCTGCCTGCCTGTCCCGATGTCAGCTATCTACGTTTCAAATCCCTCTCTACTAGCTACCCTAATCCATTTCCTCATTTCTTAACAAATCTCGTCACCCTCGGTTCTAACTCGAGCAAGCGAGGCGTTTCAAGAATTTACCTCTATGTTTAAACAGCAAACGTTCAACTTCCGTTGAAAGCCCCAACAAACGGATCTATGTAATATCTATACGCTCCGAGCAAATTCTATATTAATTTTCAAACGAGTGAAACCGCTAGAGATTTTACAAACACGACGGTTACGAAAAGAACGTTTTGGATAAAAATTGTCGAAAATTACCAAAATAGCATTAGATTCCTGATTAACAGGAAACTCGATTTTAAGTGGTATAGGAGAGGGTAATTACAATAGCACGAGTGATGAAAATTACAATTGAGATTTGGCATTTGGCAGTAAATAATAATATGTAGACTCGATGGAGGAGACTTGATGAACGTGTATTGGTCGGTGATTTTCTCCGACAGCCTAACAGCAGATGTAGACGAATAGGCATAGAACGGTGCATTAGCGTGACAGTGAAAAAGGCAAAAATGGTTTGCAAGTGGTATACAGGCGCACAGACTGACTCGATTCAATCGTTTCGTCGCACTTTCATCGTCCCACTTTCTCCAGGACGACGTTCGAGGGGCACTGATGTTGACCACGATGCCTGATCGTAACACGTCCTCTCCAATCCACAACACTGCTATTATGAAGTATAGCCTGCGGTTTATTCCTTCCTCAAAAATGATCTTCAAATTACCCGAAAGAAAACCTTCAAGGAGAAACCCACCCCCCATATATCCCTTCCTTTTCCACTTACCAGCAGATCAACCAATCTCCATATTCTCCAATTTATAATCCGACATGTAAGAAAAAGGTAGACTTTCAAAAGCAGAAACTACTTTCACCTGTGCGTCCTGTGTAAGTCCTCATTAACATATGTATATCGATTTTCAAAAAATTATCTCAATGGCATAAATAATATAAGAAGTGCCGTAGGTTGGTGTTTACAAAAAGTTCGACTGCTTGGCCAGTAATAGTCAATCTCTTAATTTTCTACGCATCTTTGGCACCTTTGTGCAAAATCAAAATTTGCTCTCCGATGCTGCACTGTATATACATTCCGATTATTAAGTGTAACAAGAAGTTTCTTCTTCGGCAGAATAAGTATTATTCTGAAGTATTGGATAGCATATTATTGCGCTTTAATGATGAGTTTTTCTGTCTTTTCCTTCGATTTTCCTGACTCGCAAACTGGATAAATCTTCTTAGCTCTCTAATAAGATAGTTTAATCATGATTTATGAAAGCATCGGTTATTATAGCGCGGATCGTAAAATTCTTTGCGCTGTTTCCTTCCTGGATGATACGATGATTTTATCTCTCCAATATGATGCACAAAAGTACTACGCTTCAAACGAGTAATTTCATACGAGCTTTTTCAAGCAAGCGTTTCGGTCACACAACATAGGCTTTCTCATTGACACAAGTCTCTTCCTAATTTGATCCAGTTATTGACCGAGCAGAATTGTTTTTATAATGATGTAATGTGCTTAAAAGAAGTTGCGAGTGATTATATTTACGATAAACTTGTATTTTGGAAAATTGTACACATCTGTTGCTTGGGTCACAGTCTACTTGATGAGTTGAGCTGAAAATTCAAGAAGAATGCATATCAAGGCCGATCTCTCGATTTCCTACCACCCGCTCATCTACCTGCCCCCCCCCCCCCCATCTCTCTCTCTCTCTCTCTCTCTCTTTCTTCGTCACTCATTTCCGTTTTTCGCCAGTTTAACTTTAATTAGAACTCTAACCACGGAAGCGTTAGACTGTTTACCCGCAAAATACCGTTTTAAGCCTGAAAATGTGATCAACGTTACAGCTACTATTTTTTCCTCATTACCGCTCCCGTCTTATTCGTTAAAAAATCATGCTATAATAAAGTATACTTACGTATTAACGGCGCATGATTGCAAAAAGTGAAGCGAATAATATTGCTCGATGAAGCATGAGTAATCGATTAGCAGAAATTATAACGATCACTGTTGTTACGACAGGAGGTCAATTGAGCGATAATACGCCACCTGTAATGTGGCTGGACCGAAATTGGGTTTTACCGGACTCCGAGCCAGTTGGCAGTATAGTAACGAGGGTAAGAGCCGAGGATAACGAGCAAGATGTTTTAACATACGGATTAGAACCACTGGGACACAGTTACAACGGGGACGATAGCCCGCAGCCGCCATTACCCTTTTTCATCGACAACAGTACTGGCACCGTCTTCCTTAACGAGACCCTCAAAGGCAGAGTAAGTTTACGCGTGTATGCACGCCCAAGCGCACAAATTTACGGCAAAAGAAAGTATAATATTTCCAGGAAAATAAAATCAAAGAGATAGGCCAACGTCCATGACACAAGCTCTTCATTCTTGTCTTTCTTGCAGGGAGGTCAAAACCTGTTCCTCTACGTGACGGTTTCGGATGGTCAACTTACGGCCAAGACCGAAGTCTACGTAAACATCAAGAATACGTCTGCTCCCAATGGAGGATACACGAGGTAGTTATTTAACAGTATAAAAATCTTATAATAATAAATCTCGAAGCGCGTGACTTTTGACAAAGAAAGCCTTGTTTCTCTCAAGGACACCGTTTCCTGGGCAGCACGGATCCGGAGGTCGAATAAGACCGCCATTGCTGGGACTTCCAAATCTGCAGAGTTATCCAAGACCATCGATACCACACCAGGTATCATCGTCACCGTCGTTGCTACCTTCCACTGGCAGAAAAACGACGAAGCTCCAGCCGGAAGAGAGCAAACCCGAGATCCTGCGGGAGCAAGTCGCCAGAAGCAGTAGTACGAAGGAACCGGAAGTGGAAACGAACGAAGTTGAGGGACCAGCTCCGAGCTCGAAAGTCGCACCTGCCGAGGCTCCACCGTCGCAGGATATCGCGATCACTTTGGTTCCGATCACAGCTGTCTGCGTTCTCCTACTTGGCCTTGGAATGGGCCTCTGGTCCCTCAGAAATCGCTTCTGTACCAACAGGAAGACCAAGTCTGACACGGTCAGTCTGGCGGCATTAACCTTTCATCGTTTTTATGTAATATTACTCTTCTACATTTATATTTATTTTCGTCCGTAATATTAGAAGGAGCAAGCCTCGGTGAGCGTATCCAACATATCGGACGATCCGTCTCTCGTTCTGAAAAGATGGCGAACGCAAAAGGCCCACAACAACAGGTACGAGCCATGGGAGAAGGATCCGAATATGCAATACAAACAAACGGACAATTGGGAGTTCCCGAGACATCGGCTAAAGGTCGATCATTCGTTTCCGTAAATCCTGTTTTTTAAATAACAGAAAAATGCAATAAGAGTTTCGGACCGTGTGTGAACAACCGGTTGAACTTTCAGGTATTTAACATACTGGGTGAAGGTTGTTTCGGACAAGTGTGGAAGTGCGAGGCTTTGGATATCGACGATAAGCCAGGCGCCACCATAGTGGCGGTAAAAACCTTGAAGGAGAACGCCACGGAGAGGGAACGTCTTGATTTGGCGCAAGAACTGAGGGTCATGAAGAATCTGGAGCCACATCCGAACGTCGTTAGATTGCTGGGTTGTTGTACAGAGAGGGAACCAATGTTCGTTATTTTGGAATACGTTAGCGGAGGAAAACTGCAGAGTTTTTTGAGAGCTTCCAGGGAGGAGAGAAATCACGGTGGACCAGGTCTCACCTCGAGGGACCTCACCGGGTTTGTCTATCAGGTAAATTGAAGGAACGATCCAGAAAACTGCAGCATGAATTATGCATCGAGAAATTTTTATAGATTGCCAAGGGTATGGAGTATTTGGCCTCCAAAGGAATCATCCACAGAGATCTAGCAGCTAGAAACATACTGATCGACGAGAATCGCGCTTGTAAGGTTGCCGATTTTGGGTTTGCTCGTGACGTGGCAGCCAATCAGATATACGAGAGAAAATCCGAGGGTAGATTACCGATCAGATGGATGGCACCAGAGAGCCTGTACGATAATATTTTCTCCGTTAAATCGGATATCTGGAGTTTCGGCGTGTTGATATGGGAAATCGTTACTTTGGGCTCGACGCCTTATCCAGGACTCGCGGCTGCCGAGGTAAGCTATAGACATTTCTGGAAAATTATTACACATTATAGGTACTGTCTCTTGTAAATTAAATCATATCAATAATTATATGTTACTATACTAATGCCAAGTTTGTTCGAACAGGTAATGAAAAGGATTAAGGAGGGATACCGATTGGATAGACCCGAGCATTGTAAACGAGAGCTTTATAACATTATGTATTACTGCTGGGACAAGGATCCATCTTGCAGACCCTCGTTCGGAGAATTAGTGAGCCTTGCAGAAGGTCTTCTCCTAGACGAGACTGATTACATAGAGCTTGATAGGTTCCCGGATCATTCCTATTACAATGTGCTCAATCTTAGCGGAGAAAAGCTGTAAATTTGTCAAATCTTGTATTTTTTTCATTTCTCTTCCTTTTTTTGCCTATTTATTTCGCGTCTCTTTTTGTAACATTTTTATATATTATATTATTGTCATTATCTTTTCTGACATAATTTATTAAGCTTGTAAATATGATTCTATGCGCGCGATATTTATATAATTATTGTGCAAACTTCTTACCAGAGTTTCACTTGTATTCGATTGTAGCTTGTTTTCCTATAACTAACGTGAAATAATTTATGTATACTTAAAAATCAGACTAGTCACAATAAAACATGAATCTTTCAAATATTGTTAGCACGATTAAATTGGCTCTGCCAATTTAGATGAAATTTGTATTATTGTTTGAAAACTTATTAACAGCTTTTCATAAAATTTCTACTATCCTATGACATTTCAATAAACCTAACTTTAATACCAAATGAATGACAAGAAATATTTTAACGTCAATTTTTTTCCTATTAATGAATTTGCAACTTCTTTACTGATATATATAGGCTTTTCTGCTTAAAATAAAATGGATAATTATATGCTTAAAATTATACGTTGCGTCTTTCCAAACAAGTATACATAAAATATTGCACAACTCTATGTATATATTTCGAATTAATTAAAATTAAGTTTCTCTTTTTAAAGTCTACTGTATACTAATGTAGTTATATTATTAAGTAAACTGATCAAGAAAATATGAAATATGAATTAATCTTAATGTGTGTGTGTGTGTATTTATATTGTTTACCTATTTATAATGTGATAAAAATATATACTAAATAGGAATAAATAAGCACTGCCTTAAAACGTCCTTATGAATTTTAAAGTATAATACGTAATTGATGTGGTAAGGTGGGGATGGAAATTTTCATAAATTTTCTTCGGTTTCTTTAAAGGATGTTGCTTCTATTTTGCAGAAAATATATTCATGTATGGTTCGGCTCTAGTGATAGAATTATATATATATATATATATATATATATATATATATATGTAGGTAGGAAAATTGTTGTTTTCTTATTAGGTCTGTTATTTTTCGTTGTTTGTTACACTAGTGCAATAAATTAGAATGGAGATATGTTTGCCTTATTTCAACTAATTGCACTAGTTCGATAGTGCAGGGAAAAGGAACAAACGAATTGTTAGTGTATAGTTTATAAATTTGGTGTGGAAAGTACAAGCGAGTAAAGTTAACTGAAACACACCAATCTATTTTCCACTCTGATAGTATACATATACATATGTATGCACTGATCGACATGTATGGCGTCCCTCGATGCATTTAGAAACCGCGTTATAACATATAGAGCCCCTTACCATTAATAACTCAAAACGTTAAAGTGCCAGTTAGCAATATTAGCATACATTTTTTATTAAAAAAAAACTTTAAATTTTATTATTTAAAGTTTTTTAATCCAAAAACTTTAAGTTAACTTGTTCTTTTTCGTCTTGAGTTATTGAAGATGATCGGCCCTATAACGTGGTTCCTAAATGCATCAAGGGACACCATACATCTTCAAATGCTCTGCGCGTTAGAACTGCTAAAACTTCGAATATCACTAGACAGAGCCAATAAGGAATCTTCATTTAAACCCAAAAATGATATAATTTTAACAAAAGTATTTTCGAAAAAAAAAAGAATTAAAAAATTTAAGGTCACCTTCATGTATTATCTTATAAAGATTAGATCGAATTTATGAGGCCGGTAAATAAATTAATACATATAATCCCTGCAAATTTGTATAAAACACCTTTATTAAAGACGCCTTATTCTTTAGTTATTTCTGGAGTCCAGGGCTTTTTTAACATTTTATATATGTATACTATATAGTATATTATATCAAACAATATATTCAGCCAAAATTAATGATCTTTTTGTTATATTTATTAATAAATAGAAAATAACAGTTTAAATATATGTTAAAGTTTATTTAATAAATCACAGATACAATAATTATGTACACACTTGTTGGGAAAGAGTTGGTGTTAGCCAACACTTTTAACTACCCCGTTGTCAATGTAAGCACTGAAGTACTACAGATTCAATTAAATATCCTTCCAAAGGAAGGACGATGCGCCATTTTATGAATGATTAGATTCCAAAATCTCTAATTCATTTTGAGTTTAACGGCTTTTGTTACGCTACAGGATTTAGCCTTGTCCGAAAACTGAAAATAATGCGTAGTAAAAATGTTTCCAACAAAAATGACTATCAATTCCGAGTTTCTTTTTCTTATCACAAACTACATCACTCGTGACGAATTAAAATACTAAAAATTTGATCTTACGATCTCTCACTTTATCTTCTTTACCATTCGATCGGAATCAGAACGAATGCTTTTAATCGAGACTTGAAACGTTTTAGTTTGAAAAATTGCATTCTCTAACGAGAAATAGGGCATATGGCTAATTAAGCACGTGACCCGAGTATCCCTCTTTCTTGAAAATATACATACATATATTATACCTTGAATGAATTTTTGTCGAAACGCGACAAAACTAGATTCTATTAATTGTTTCTTTGTAAAAATCATGCGTAGTCTCCCAATATTCAAAATTCGTAGAATATATTTGGAATTTTGGCATACTAGCACTGGCTTTTTAGAATCTGACATCATCGCTTGTTTGGTCATCACGCTGCTCGTTCAAATCGTTAGTTGAAATGATTTTCATCAAGACGAAACGCTTTGAGGTAAACTTAGAAGATTTTAATGAGATTATAGATTATCCTCGGAAGAGGACAATTTATCGAAAACATAAAGCTTTAATTGAGCGTCATGTCTTTGCGGAGGCGCGGCAGAATCTGGCTTCACTATTTGCGAGGCACATGAAGGATCTATGGTACGGGGTAATAAGTTACGATTGAGCTCCGGCATTGAGGCAGCTGGATCCTTTAGAGGTAACGTTACTTCTCTTAGCGAGTCTGTAGGTGAAGGGGGAAGCACCACTTTCTCCGGAGCATTTTGAATAAATATTACTCTAAAACATTTGACAAAAAATTCTTACACACATTTGTTTAAACAATTTACAAATTATTTTAATCTGTATAATTTTAATATACCTGTTAAATGCTCGCCACTTTCTGCAAAGAGTTATATATGCCTTACACTGAATATACATAAAAACTATGCCTCCAGTTGAACCAATCACAACGACAATTATTTTCGTCCAGAATGACCAGTCTGCAAAGCCTCGTCGGGCTTCCTCTACAGAACGTTCGACTAACACATATAATGACCATGCTACGCATAATGCAGCAACTGCATGAAATGCTACTGCGCACCATAGTTTACGTACTTCTTGAGCAGACATTTCTAATTTCTCCCACTATATATTTATTGAAACAATGAGATGAAAAAAAATATATAGTTATTTTGTCTTTTCATTATTTAGCTTCTGTCAAACAAAACAACTCAGACCACGAACTTAAAATACTTATTTAACTTTATAGTACCATAGGGGGGATGTCATTTCTTTGTATAAGACATCTTTAAAGCATCTTTTGATTTGCACTTAGAAAGCTAGTATATAAAAAAATTGGTTTCTCATCTAATTATAAAGATAAACCAAATTATATATCTATAGACTGGATTATTTTATCTGACAGACATTGTGTACAGTAAATACTTATAACAGCCCAAAGTTAGATGTGAAAAGTAATCTATATTCATTACTCTAAGGATAACAATTTTTTGTATAAATTCAATTTAAACATAAGTAGAAAACAACTTCAAGAATGCATTGTTTTAAAAATGGACATTTCTTATGGGTATTAAGGTAACATTGTCTTAAATGTGCGCATCTATGCTCTGGGATATGTTAGATGCATTACTCAGTAATAATCATCACTACTTACCTCACAGAATGGTTTTGTTTTAGCATGCATAATAAAGGTGAATTTACACAATTCGCATGCCTTTGTATCTGAAGCTTTTATCCATTGCTGAAGACAAACTTGATGTACATAGCGCAAACTGCCACTGCAATAGCAAGGTGCTAATAAAGGAGCACCTTCTTCACCCTCGCAATGACATATCCTTTAGTAGAAAGACCAAAAGATAACATTAAATAAAACTTATTTTTTATATTCCTAAGCCAACCTTAATTTTTAACAAAACATATTTACCGGCAAATATCATGATTACTTGAAGACAATGTGCTTACAGAAGAATGACAATGATCAGGCAGGATTGGAACAACTACTGCATATGCCGATTCCTAAAATTATTATAATATTATTAAATAGCATTTTGTATATAACTTGTCTAGCAACTAAATTGTTCTGGTAATCATTATTTAACAGATACAACAGGTAACATTAATTATTGCATCATAAGTAACATTTTATGTATTGAAACAACAAATTTTATAAATATCACCAGAAATTATACAAACAAACTTTGTTCTGTGCATTCATTCAAACAAGACTTGGCTAAGGCTAAGTAGATCATCCTCTAAAGTTTTATTTTTGGAACATTTCAGGTTTTTGATACTATGATATTTTCTCTAAGCAACTATACATTATAATAATAGACTACAGATTAGAGTAAGCAGAAAGTTTCAACTTTTTTCTTTAATATACATAATGTTTACCATTTCATTGAAACAAAGTTAATTGACATTGACAGGCAATATGAAAATAAATATTCTAAAAGTAACTATTATTACCCTCTGTGTCCATTCTGGTAAATTTTCCCCACTGGCAGGGCTGTTATTAGTAGACGGACCAAGTGGAAGAGGTGGTTGCCAGTCAGGCGGATTTACATTTATCTGATGTACCGGCATCACTCTCTGACCACAAAAGATACTCGGTATATCAGTGACAAGAATATTTAAACTGAGTTACCCTAATTAATTTCTGCATATTCTCAAATATTATCATGTTGAAATTGGGGCCATAAAATTATTACCACAGGGTGGACCAGCATTTGTTGTTATATGTTCTTAAGAATTGTAATATGTTGTAGCCTGAAAAAGAAATTGTTTCCTTTACTTTCTTTTCTCTATATATTAAACCTATTTAGTGATTAGAAAAATAAAGAAAAATAACATCGAAAGAAACCTGTTTAGTATAATATGTTAATATAATATTAATTATTTAAAAATAAAACGTTTGTTGCTGGATGAAAATATGTATGAAGTCTGTTACGTGTATGTGTACAAGCATCAAAGAACAGAGCTGGAGTGTGGTATGATAGTGTGGTGATTTTTTAATGATACATGCTATGAATGTTTAACAATTGAGCAAAGTCCGCTAGTCTGGCGAATTATCTGTGCATATTTGAAAAATGAAGCGAAGCGCAGGTATTTCTTTTGTCCGGTTGGTTGAAGAATCGTCTACGTAAAATGATATGGGTGACAGAAAAGGTATACATGTATGGACATACAAAAAAGAAAACAAAGCAGTAGCGTCACGTACATCTTGTTATTATCACTTCTCTCGCAAGGAGAACTATGAGTGATTTAATGCCTGCTCTTGACTAGACGATGACCAGTATTTTTGTGTCAATTAACACATCCGCAACATCATTATTTATAACAAATGAAGGGCAGTTTTATCGTTCACAATAATTTCCTTGTTGGCCCAAAGCAGACAAACCAGATTTGATTTTGACACTTGCTTCAAGTCAATGACACAATGTATATAATCTTAAAGAGAAGTTATAATTCTTCAATAACGAATTGATCGGCGTTAGAGATTCCACGTTAGACTTTTAGAATGACAAAAACTTATCGGCTTAGGTTGCTGGAATTCGCGCCGATGAACCAATTATAGCATAAAATTAAAGCAAAAATCGACCACATCGCGAGATGCAGTTTTTCCACCGCAATACATACTGTACTACTGTACTGTACTGCTGTCTTTAGTATTCTGCTGCACCGCCATAACACTCCAAGTAGGCGTGGCAAAAATAAAATCCGCCAATGGCTTGTCTCTGACGGATATCGAGCATCGTTGCACCAATTGCCTATAAGATTTCGAAATTCTAATGTCAAACACATTCACGCGCAAAATACAAATAGCAGTAAAGATAGATATCTATATAGTATTTTTCATCTAAATACGTGATATTTATAAAAAAATGGCTTTAACTTTTTTGGGCGTTTTCCACTTAAGGCTGAAAGGCTCGAAATATTTGATACGTGTCACATGAAATATAATATTATAAGCGTTTGCAACATTAAATGGACAATGGAGTTTAAAAATCTAAAGAAATACTTTATTTAAAAACTAATGGAATATATTAAAAGTTTTGACGTTGAATGTACGCTTATCATTAAAATAAGAATTTCTATCAATACATAACCCAGATAATAAAATATTTTTTTCCGAACTTTATTTTATAAAAGTAAAAATAAGTTCTTTTTGAAGGTCCCTAATGTCTGAGAACAGTTACAGCAATTCTCCTAAAGAGGTTAAGAATTGCTTTTGATTGCCATATACATATATGTATATATAAAAAATGGAACTTTAACCTTTCTAAAAGAATTCTTTATGCTAGGTGGTTCAATCCACTCAACTTTTTTTTAAAGTACAAATAAAAAATTATTGTCATAAGCAAATATTTTGTTTTGAAATCAATCAAAAGGTTTTTTTCTTAATTATATATTCTTTATTTTATACAAATTTGAAAATAAACAAAAATTGTAAATTATCTGCTCTTTCTTATTTTAATTCTAATTGAAGTCATGCATTTATCTATAAACTATTAAATCAGAATCAAAAGTACATTTTGTTTATATTTAGAAATACTTATTTTTGCATTAAGAATAAAATGACATGTTATCTCTACACATAAATTTAATTTGTAGAATATATTTTTAATACAAAATTTTGATAGTTACTTTGTAATGGATAGTTTAACATTATTATTATTTTTATCTATTAATAAAATGAATGAAGTCAAATCATCAAACTTTAATGAAAGTTCTAATTAAACTTAAGTAAATGTAGATTATATGATACTTTACATTTGCAAAAGTTCATAGGCAGTATAACAATATAACTTTCATCTCTTTAAATAATTACTTGAGCCCAGAATTAAATGTATTGTTAATAGAAAATACAATTATGTAAAAAAAAAACAAAATATGCAATATATTGCATATTAAACTGACACTCAATTGTTTTTATAATAAGTTTAATAATGCCTAATGTACTTTATAGCAAAGAAGGAAAAGCATCTTGTACTACAACAAAGGCTCTTTCTTTTGATCTTAGAATTAAAAATATCAAATTATTAATGTTTAATACAATATACTAAATATGTTTAAAAATAAAGACGTATGCAGGATTTTAAATTAATAGCCTTCTTACACAAGGGACACTTTTTCTTTTCTTTAACAATTGTTTCTAAGCAATGCTTGCAATAAATATGACCACATTTAGTGGATTTTGGCTCGCATTTACTAGACAGTTCATCTAAGCATATTGGACAAGTTAAAGGTGTTACTTTTTTATTAATGGAATCATTCAAAAAACCTTTTGGGTTATTATTATCATTTGCTGGGCCTGTTTCATCCAAATTGATAATTTCACTTGTAGTCCTTACAGCAATATTATTGTCTATATTCTCATTTTGATTTTGAAGATAATCATCTCTGAAGAAAATTAATTCTTATTAGATTGTAAACAAATACTTATATAAAATACTGTCTGAAAGTACACCAATGAGGATATGACTTACATTATAATAGATTCCTGTAAAGTTGTAGGCTGTCTTGGTACATTAGTAGACATTTCTGATCTTTGGCATTTATTCCTTGTAGCTTTATTCTGTGGTGAATCTTCAGTCAAATCAATTATATCAATTACTGGAGTTAATAACATTTCACTTGAGGTTAACTTTCTGCGCTTTCTTCTTGTAACAATACTCATTTTGCTTTAAATATGTACAGACCAATTATTTTTAACACTATAATCAATTTAAATGTCTCAGAAGATCACCTGGGAAAGTAAAATCTAATTTAAGGACATAATAATAAGAATATTAATTGAAATGTAATTCAATTAGGTTAGTTAACTACAAAATTTTACATGAAATAGAAATAGAGTTTTATCTTTCTCGATGCACTAATGAATTGGTGCAATTAGTTGAAATAAGATAAGTATGTTTTCTCATTTTAACTTATTGCATTAGTACAGTAGTATAGTGAAAAAAACAAACCTACAAATGTATGATTAAATAAAAAGTCAGTCAGTTGTAATAATAACAGAGGTTACAAACTTCGTTAGTTGACTAAACAGTTGACTCAATTCAACATTCACTAATGACTAATCGACATATTCTCGCTGTGCTAGTGCTGAGTATTGCTGAGCGTCGACGTCGGGTCGAGCCCGAGCGACTGCCTCTGCCTGCCTACTGCCTTGCCTAGTGCCTGCCGCGCCGCCTGGTATTAAGCCTACGGCACACTATGCTGGATTTCGTCATTCGTGCTAGAATGCTTGCTAGATTTGTGAGGACCAATGAGATTATTATATTTAATTCACAACTGAATCATTATTGGTCTTCACAATTCTAGCAAGCATTCTAACAACACGAAATCCAGCATAGGCCCGATTCCACAAGACTTGTTTAAACTGGATTAAGTTAATTTTGCTATATTTTATGTCACATAGAATATAGCATAATTAACTTAATCCAGTTTAAACATGTCTTGTGGAATCGGGCCATAGTGTGCCGTAGGCTTATGCGCACAGATATTGCGCAATAACAGGTCTGTTCATTGTTCATCTTCCCTGTAGTGTTGCACAAGTGCAATAAATTAGATTTTATTAGATTGAGAAAATAATGTATGTATACATATGTTTTTTTTTTCAATTAAAATTGCACCAGTTTGCTAGTGTAGTGAAAATGAACAAACCCTATCTCAAACTAAGTGTAAAAAGTATAAGCACACATTGTAATTTTGTCCACTCTGCCTGATTCCTGTCCAAGTGTCCAACTACAAATAGTTGACACTTGACAGTGGTTGACAGCTCTTTAAAGTGGTTTATCACGAGCGCATAAATTTAAGCTAAGTTCTTAGTAATTTAGTTATTTTATTGTATTATTTTTTAAATAAAAACAAAAATCTTAAATTTGGAAAATGCAGAAGACAAAGGCATTAATTTTAATTAGCGAGTGTTCGGAAGAACTCTTAAATATGGAGCAAGTAAAATTTTGTGTCAATTCCTTCTATCGAAGGCAAGGCAATTAAAACTCGGAAAAAGGTAATAATAAGCGGAACTTGAGTTCAAGCATGGCTCCAGCTAACCCAGGTTACCCAGGGCCCAGGGCGCCCAGGGCGCAGGGCCCAGTCCCAGTTCACATACATAAATGTATGTATATGTATACATAGATATGTATAAAAATTGGAAAGCAATATATGGACATTGGACACAATGCAATGGACCAATGAGAGTTTGCCTCAAACCTAATGTAGAAGTAGTATACATATGTATACATATGTATACGCTCGAAATTCGGAAATACATACCACTCGAGCGGTGTTTCCGAACGCAAGCTAATAAACCAGAAGGAAAAAAAATTACGAATGTTAGAATTGACACATCACGTGGACGGTGGACGTGGAGTGGAGTGGACTGAGTGGAGTTGAATTCAGGATTGTTGAATAAGTGTGCGCGGGTTTATCATTTCAGCATATTTATTTAACTGCAGATATTAATATTCCTCCCTCGATACAATGGCGATTACGATATTATAAAGAATTTAACGACGAAGACTTCGACATTTTCAGCTCATTTCTCTCTTGAGTGTTATAAGTCACGTGTGACGCAAGAACCCGATTATTTTTCTCACTCCAATAATTTGACTTAGATATTCAAGTATTCATTATCCGCTATTCACATTTTATAGCTTATATTAAACTCCAACAACTGCAAGTATTTTTTCTAATATATTTAAAAGCGTTATCATTGATTTTTACAATTGTAAATCAAATGATAACAAGGCTTGAATAATTAATGGCTGAGATTTATTTTAAAATTAACTGAATGATAAATCATTTATATTAGATTATGGCATCAAATTCTGAAGGATTTTCTACCAGAGCTATTCATGCTGGACAAGATCCTTTGCAATGGACGCATTGCTCAGTAATTCCCCCCATAGTAATGTCTACTACATTTCGGCAAGATGCCCCTGCAGAACACAGAGTAATATATATATATTACGTATTGGAGAATATATAAGAAAATTTAAATATTGGAATCAAATCTTGTCTTTATACCAATCAATTTTGTAGGGCTTTGAATATGGCAGAAGTGGAAATCCTACAAGAAAAGTTTTAGAAACCTGCTTGAGTGCACTAGAAGATGGGAAACATGGATTTGTTTTTTCATCTGGATTAGGTGCGAGCACAGTTATAACATGTTTGTTGGATTCTGAGGATCATATAGTATCTGGTGATGATATTTATGGAGGCACAAACCGTTATTTTCAAAAATGCTTGTCAAAACAAAATATAGCAGTTACATTTGTTGATGCAACTGATATAAAGAACATACTAAATGGTATAAATCCTAATACTAAGGTTTGTTGTTTTATCCAATATTCATATCAATTTAATTAATATGCAGCTATCTCAAAACTCCTATTTTTATCATTTGATAAATTATTAAGATACAAATATATTTGCCAAGTAATAAAACATTATATATAGCTTGCTATCGGTTTTAGATGGTGTGGCTGGAAAGCCCTACAAATCCATTATTAAAATTAGTAGACATTAAAGAAGCTACAGAAGCTATAAAAAAAATTAATTCAAGCATTATTGTTGTGGTGGATAATACATTCCTCACCAGCTATTTTCAGGTATGATACTTTAAATTAATCATAAGTGACAAAAATTTGTTTTAATGAAATAAAAAACATTTTTTGATTATATTTATGTATTAGTTACCATTAAACCTTGGTGCTGACATAGTTGTATACTCTTTAACTAAGTACATGAATGGCCATTCAGATATAATAATGGGAGCAGCAATTACTAACAATGATGATCTTGCAGCTAAAATTGGATTCCTTCAGAATGGTATATATTTTTTATAATTGTAAGATATAATTATAAATTATGATGCTTTTATAGCCATGGGAATTGTACCATCTCCTTTTGATTGTGCAATGGTCAATCGCAGCTTGAAAACATTGGAACTTAGAATGCAACAGCATATGAAAAATGGATTAGCTATAGCAAAGTTTTTAGAAAAACATGCTTTAGTTGAAAAAGTAATGCACCCTTGTAAGTATCATTACTAATTATTTGACATTTATTTAACAACTCTTATATTTTAAATAGCTGTGTATTGGTAAAAAATAATTAGAAAGCTAATATATATATCGGAGAACACTTAAATTTTTCTAACCGCCGCCCGAATACTTCCGTCTTTTCCGGTTCCCACCGTGAAAACTGTCACTTAATTTACTCCGCATCATACTTCCGCCCTCCCTTCCACGTCTTGTTTTTTTACTATCCCACTTTACATTACTAACTCCGATTTGTTTACATCTCGTTGAACCTAACGCTCACTCGTTCTTTTCAACATATTACTGCTATCTCCACCATAGCCCAACTACCCCCCACTATATTCCCCCAACCAATCACTTCTCAACCTATCATCTCCGACATATATATATTTCTTTGTAAGACAAGGCTTCAAAATAACAATCTATATTTAAATACATAAGTTAAAGGTCATATTACTGCTTCCTTTAACTATGTATCTATAAAAACATTTATGTAGCAAAAGCTTTTAATAATAATTAGCAACAATGTTGTACATATCTTAATAATATTTATTCATTTAAGATTTGCCATCTCATCCACAATATAAGCTTGCTTTGAAACAGTCATCTGGACATAGTGGAATGGTTTCATTTTATCTTAAAGGAGATTCCCAAAAATTCTTAAAATCGTTAAAATTATTTACATTAGCAGAATCCCTTGGTGGCTATGAGTCTCTTGCTGAATTACCGTAAGTAAATTAAAAGCTATACATAAGTTTAAAATTATAATCACAATCATTTTAGGAGCATTATGACGCATGCATCCGTACCTGAAGAAGCAAGAGAAAAGCTGGGAATAACAAATCAGCTAATTCGCTTGTCTGTTGGTCTAGAATCAGAAAAGGATCTAATAGATGATCTTGATCAAGCTCTTAAGGCTTGCCAATGAATCAAAATGTCAATTATTAAATTGTTGACAATAAATAAAGAAAACAAATAAGCATACCGAAGAGAAATTTGTTCAATCAATGCATATATTTTTCAATCAGGAGTAATAAAAATAAATGCTGCGAAAATCTTAGAAATGAATTTCAATAATTTAAAAAATCTTTATTATTCACCATATAATAAGTATGTAAAATAATGATGTATAAATATATACACCTAAATGATTCTTGAACTAAAACTATATTATTGTAAATTAACTTTTGATAACATCCGAGGAGTTGTACTTTTAAGTCTATCATATTCTTGTGCACGATTATATAGAAGCACACCAGCAATTACCAAAGAAGTTCCCAATGCTGACAATCCTGTTATTGGATTGTTAAATAACAGTACAGAAAGCCAAATTAAAAATGCTCTTTTTGCTGTATTAGCAACGCTATAATAACAAAAATATTTCTCATTAAACATAAACTTAAAATGTATTTTTTGAGACAAGGTAAAAAGAAATTGTTATAAAAAGTATTCTGAATATATTCTATGATTACCTGTGTGTCACAGGACTGACATAATCCATAAGTACATATGCTGTGATACTTTGAAAATGGAAGAATACTCCATTAAGGAGGTATGCTGTGAGCAGCTTCAAATTTAAGGAATGTTCCAGAGCTGGTAAATTTACTAATAAAATTGACACTGGTATTTGTACCACAATTGATGCTAGACTGGTGTAAAATTGTAGTTCTGCTGGTCTATAATTTTGAGCTAGTTAAGTCAAGCTCAATACAAAACAATTTATAACTAATAAAAACATGTCAAGATTATACTTACGTGTATTTAAAATTATCACCACTTATTAACATTTTTGAATAAACATTTTGTAAACACTCAGTTACATTTGTAGCCATTGCTGCAATAAATCCCCTGAGATCAAAACTAAGTTCATTTGCAGAGCATAAAGCTAAACCACCCATGACTGGAATTAATGATAAATTCACATAAAGCCCAGTATGTTCTCCTGTAAATGTAATTTATCACAAGGTAATAATTTTAAATAAATTCTATGTCGGTAAACTGTATGTTTTAAAATACTTTCTTTCAAAAACTTAAAATCAAAGTTCGTACCTAATAAATATCTGCTAATAAGGACAGTAAAGAGTGGTGCACTACTTTTTATAGTTTCAGTGAAACTCACAGCTACATGGTTCAATGATACTAATCCTAGAACTACGGTTGTGAACCTTGTACATCCAACTAATGTCATGTGTTTATAGAAACCTGGTGGTTTCATTAGTCTGGAACTTGCCTTATACATGCCACAAGGGAAGTACATTTGAATAAAACCACACACTGTTGTCATTAGCATTTGACATGCCCCTGTGTTTAAACAAATATTACACAATAACAAATTTAGGCTTAATTTATAATATTAAAAAATCTTTTTCACCTAGAATAGCTGGGTCCCCTTGCATGTATGAAAGGATATATTTATTTAAAAATAAAGTACATCCACTAAAGATATACCATAATGTAAGAAATAATAAAGCTCGAGGATTAAATAAACCTCCTTTAGTATCACATGTCAATACTGTAACTTCTTCACGCTTCTTATTATGATCTATATGATGTTTTGCTTGAACATCATGGACTATTGACAATTCTTCTACATCTCGTGAAACTTGTCCATAAGTAATATGAACGTCGTGATTTTCCATGACAATTATGTCGACAGATAAATTTCGACATTAAACAACAAGTAGGTGAAATCACATTTTTCCACATTCCGTGAATTATCTTGTAACTATACGTAAAAAATTATTTTTCTACATGAAATTACATGAATAATTTCTATAATATTTTATGGCAGTCATCCCATATTTTTCACTTTTGGAAAATTTTGCTACAAATGTTCTCAACTTTTTAATTAGTCTGTTTTATACAATACTTGGATAAGCTTTTCTGTATAATATTTACAAATTAATAACAGCTGTAGATTTTGGAAAAGTAACAATTATACCATTGGCCATTAATATATTCAGATGTATACAACGTATAATAGTATAATCTTTATTATAAAAGTAAAAACAATCGTATCCGCGATCACTGTCACGAGTTACCCCAACTATTCTATTTTCAAATTTCCAATCCAACTTCAAGTATTCCAACTGTATCTAACCTACTCACCAAACGAATAACGATTCGACAAGACTGGTAAGTGATAGTATGTAACCTAGTGTGTGAGTGAGGAGTTCTATATATGTATTTACTCACTACTATTGTATAATACATATGTACATACAACACACAAAAACGCATGCTATACACTTCATATCAAAACATATTACAGCTAGATAAGAGAAACTGGAAAAAAATACATGTGCATACACGAATAGCCTCATGTTTTCAAGCCACACTTAATCTACATACTTAAAAACACTCAAAATTCCTAATCCTAGATCTATCACAAGTCGATAAAAAAATATTTCTTTAAAATTTATACCAGTAGTTGTATGAATAAAAAGTTTATATATTCAAACAATATTGATATCAAAACTTTAGAGATTATACTTATATATTTTAATTTATTAATCTTAATATATGTATATACATGATCTTATTAAATAAAAAGTATTGAAATCATATTTACAATATTAAACAATTAACAATCTTATATAGTATAATAAATTTGAGGTGTTTATTTAGTTATGAGTACTTGATTTTTGCACATCACTAGAATGTCTTGCATGATTCATCATAGATTCAACTCTGTTTGCTGTTTCTCTAACAACATCAGATATATCATCTGGTAAATGGTCTAAGGTAGGAATATGAGCAGAAAGTCTTTTATATACTGAGTCTCTATTTCCATCCTTTTTCTGACGACGTTGCTCTTCATATTTTAATTGTTGTTTAAAAAATATGGCATTTTTGATAAGTTCTAATGTATTCTCAAAACTTTTATCAGCACCATTCATTGATTTGATAGCACTAACAGCATATTCAACATCATAGCACCTACCAATTAATTGTTGCTGAAGAACTAGTATTTCTACTCGTTTTTCTACCATAGGTGGTAGAGCTTTCCTTACATGTTCTTGTAAACGATAAAATGCTAAAGATGGCTCATTAGCAACAATATGCATATTTTCAGAAATCCGTTCAGTAGCTGTAAAATATGGATTACACAATTAATGGTTTTCATACATACTGCCTAAACTATACATATTCATTCTTCGTATTACCTTTTTTCACTTTTATTTCTAATTCTTGATCTGATTGATACACCTTAGCAGCCATTGCTTAAAATGTATTCTTGTATTGTTGTTCTCATTAACAAATGTTAAATTTTTGTTCACTTTTTTGAACCTAATTGCTATGTTTAAATATTCGTTTGGATGAATACTGTAAACATCTAAATATTAATTTTTATGCTTGGAGTAGGTTATGATGTTCGTAGCTTATCATGATTGATATTTATTGTTCATATAAAAGTAAGTTTTTGTTTTTAAAAAAGCTAGGGTAAGTTAAGTTTTAATTACAATGTCAGCGAAATACGCCAATCTACATTTAATACAAAAATTTGTTTCCGCCGCCATTAAACCAAAGCAACGGATGCTTACCACCGACCGGAAATTATTCGTGTACAAGGCAATATGTTACCCACCTTACCAGTCACCAGGCTTCACAGAAACGTGGCACTTGGCAGCGACATAATGCATGTTGGAATATCGGCATTTCTTAAATGTAGTACTGTTAGGACGTATTCGCTTCTACTTAGTCTGAAAGTAAGATATTAACCGAAGTTACGAAAGCTTAAGTAAGTAAATGCTAATTATTTGTAAATGTGTCAGAAAGTAAAATATACATATAATATTAAATTTAATGTGTTCAGATTTTGAATTATAAAATATTTTCATTGATAAATTGAAATTTTCGATCTATGTATACTTTTCAGTTTGAATATTCTATTCCTTAAGACAATTTAAAAATATTGTTCATATATCAATGAAATTTGTAACTTAATTTGTATTTAACTTTTACAGAATATTTAAATTTCTATTTTCAATAAAAAATCTAAATTATTATACATTTTTTCAGGATGAAACATCAACTACTTTTTGCAGCTATAGCTGCTTTACTTCTTACTACCTATGCAGTAGAAGAGGAAGAAGAGTATGCTAGATTATTAGTGTCTAAATCTATTCTTAATAAATATCTTGTAGAAAATATGGATATTGTAGTTAAGGTATATGTTACATCAACTTTTCTAATAACTCATGTTGATTGATTATGAACAATTAATTAATTTATTACAGTACACAATATACAATATCGGCAATGTAGCAGCTTTAGAAGTCGAAATTACTGATAATTCTTTCCATCCTGATCATTTTACTCATGTAAGCGGTGAGCTAAATGCAAGAATTGATAGAGTTCCACCTTATACAAATGTTAGCCACACAGTTGTTGTGAGGCCACGTAAAGCTGGCTATTTCAATTTTACATCTGCTGAAGTTTTATACCGCCGTAAAGAAGATGCTCCAAGATTACAAGTTGCAGTTAGCAGTGAGCCTGGAGAAGGCTTTATTGTAGCATTCAGAGATTATGATAAGCAGTTTTCTTCTCATGTGGTAAGTTGACATGAGAAACACTTTATGAAAATTAAAGATACTTTTAAATGAAAAATGAAGTAAACAATGAATCTGTAAACTTTTCTGTAGATTGATTGGGCAGCATTTGCAGTTATGACTTTACCATCATTGGCCATTCCATTTGCTTTATGGTACTCAAGTAAAAGTAAATATGAAAAATTATTAAAAAATTTCAAAAAACATTGATGTTTCATATTGTCAGAGTGTTAAGCACATTAATTCTAAATAATTTACAAGTGCTTTTTGTATGATTGAAGGAAGCTTAATGGTTATGTATTGTATGTATAATTTTTTAATAAACATTATTTATAACATACTTATACATTAGTTCTTTTATTACAAAAGTCAGATAGCATACATTTATAAAATACTCCTACTGCTTAATATAGTATAATTATGTACATTGACAAACACTGTAAATTATAGCTATAGAAGGTCAATAAAGATGTTTTTGTAATCAATTAAGATCAATTGTTAAATTATAATAGTAATTTTAAAACAAATTTAGTAAAGTATAACTAAAGATTTATGGCAACAAATTTTCCCTGCATTATTATAACTGATGCATTTCTAATGAGATATTAATTTATTATGACCATGAAAATTCTTTAATGTTTACACTGGCTTGCATAGATTTTGTTCCTAAAAATATAATGATCGCGTTATTTCAATCAATAAGGCTCCGGCTTTCGCTCTCGCTCTCTCTTAGGAAAAAAATCGATGTAAATCAATTTACACAATTTATTTTTTACAAATTTACATTAGTAGGATTGAATATCACACTGTACAATCTACACGTCTATGAATTTAATTACTTAAATCATAGCAATCTTATATCCTATTTCCATTTATGAAAAATGTATAAAATATATAAATATATATTATAAGGCACGTTTTACAATAGTAGGTAGTAGTCTTATTTGTATGAGCAAAATATTTGTCTAAACGAAGGAATTTGTGTTTATTAATTTTTATCATATGGAGGGGGTTAAATATTTGAAATTACCTTGTCTGAGCAAAAAAAATTAATTGAAGATAATAAAGTATTATAGCTGTCATCAGTCTTTCTCTTTTTATTTATTTATTCTAAATTAATGGCATCTGAACAGTTTAAGGATCTGTTTCGTCTTGAATTTGGCGTATAAAAACCTCGAGGATCACCATAAACTAGCTGAAAAGCTGAGAATGGTTTCAATTGAATACTTGGACTTGGTGGACTAGGAGAAATAGAGGTGTCATTGAATGATGGTCTACAAGGTGTAGAACTTTTCTTCAAGGGTGGTGGACTTGTGTCAGCTATAAAACAAAATGGTTGTATTAAATGTTATCAAATTGAACAAATTTATATATAGTGTTCAATAATATCCTTACCAAAAATAGTTTTGTTCTTAATAGTTAATTCAATATTTGAAACCTTGTTTCTCCACACTGAAAAAAGTGTTTAAATAAATATATGTCTCGATTTTAAATATTTAAGATAGTAGAAAATAACTTACCATAAAAGAAAGTAATTACTAAAACAAGAAACGTTACAAACGTGTATCGATAAAAATAAATGTAATCTACCCACTGAATTCCTGATAGAGATACAAAAGTCTCATACTTCGAAACACGTATAACAAGCTAAAGTAAAAATAAATACTGTATAAAGCTGTTTTTAACATGATTATTTATTAAATAATATATTTTAAAATTACTTACAGATATATTTTGCTTTGTTAAATCATTAATAATACCAATTTTTTGTCCTTGGATTTCATCTTGATTTTGCATTAATCGTATTTTATAATGTACCATATATTTGGATGTACGTTGCTGCTCACTTATTACAAGTCCATCTGGCATTAGAAACTAAAATTAAATCCTCTTATCAATGATTTTCCGGGCTGTTTCAACATTTAAAAGATTGAATAATAATATAATAACTAACAATGAGATGATCCAGAGCTATTTGTAATCCATAAATTTCAAGCGCGGTAATGGGCGGTGTTTGAGTAGGAGAATCAACGAACACTATTTCCTTAGCATTAACGAATACGGGTGGCAGATAATTGATTTCCATAGGGGTTGCTTCAATGTCTCGACTTTGTGCACTTATAATTATACGTGCTTCTAATGTACTAGATGTTATACTTGGAGCACCCACGGGAATAATATCGCAGTAATAAAATCCTGCAAATAATTTAGTAAATTAATTAATGTTTCAATAATTTATATTTTGTGTTAATTATTAACACAAGATTTAAATCAAAAGATTTTACCAACCAGTTATAATGTCGAATCGAGGCTTAACAAGAAATAAATCTTTGATTCCAACAATCGAGTTGGACGTTAAAAATTCTATATTACATATATAAGGAAAAGAATTCAATTTAAAAGAAGCCTGAGTGCGACAACCTCCTAATCCCCTTGCTAACACATTATTTTCTTTTACTTCTTCATCTACACTTTTAAGAACAAGAGGTACGCTAAATGTTTCAGAGCCAGTGATATTTTTACCCTTTAAATGTACAATTGAAACCTATATAAAGTTAAATGTGATCATTATTTACTTTCACACATAAATAACACAATAATATATTTATTAATAGTGAAATAAACTTAATATAAATACCTTTGCAATTGGTTCAACAATTATTTCTATTTCATCCTGTATATGCGCAGCAAGATTATGTTTTACAACTGTACTACCAGCGCTTTTTGCAATTCCAATACCAGCAACAGGATCTATTACTAATACCTCGGGTACTGAAGACTGCCAATATCCTGTATCCCCATCAGGAGATAAAAGGGGCATAGAAAAACATACAACGTCACCGATAGTAAGAGTAGACTGAAAATAAAATAAAAATATTTTTATTATAAAGTTATTTATAAAATTATAAAAATTTTATAACAAAGAAATAAATGGAGAATACCTTTGTAGGGAATAAAACATCTCCAATCATCATATGAGTATAATCAAACATTCCTATTAATGATTTTTCAGTAGAGACTTTAACAACTATTTCACCATTTTCAACAAATTTTACGTTAATTAGATTATCTGTGTTTACATTAAATGATGCTAGATCAGCGCGGTTGCACGTAGCCTTTAGATGATATTTAGAAGCATCAAATTTTCTCCCAATATTATCGTAATAATCAATGCCATAATCTAGCTCCATACCATTTGGTAACATATTCAGTTCTTCTCCAAGTCGTAAACGTATATTAGATTTTAAGTAGAGCATCATATAATGAACGGGTTTAATCTGTAAATTAATATTTTAAAACTATCTTAATTATTTGCTAAATGCTTTGATATTATTATATTTAATGCCCTCAAAATATTATCTTTATATACACTATTCATAGCAAGAATTTACCACCACTAAAGCTATCAGCTTTTCGTGGTTTAGTTTTTAGAAGGCGCCTGAGAGTCAAATGAATATGTAATATAGACAAGCAATTTTTTATCCTAGAGGTATATCTAAATTGCTATAAGATTGAATTTGTTAAATTGAGAAAAAATCAAATACTTACTTCAATAACGACGGTAAGAATTTGTTTTAAATGGTATGACTCGGCATATGTAATAGATATTATTGCTCGGCCAAGATTTTCTCCTGTTTTCACGGTACCAGATTTATCGAGTGTCAATAATTTGGATGCATTTTGATAATTATTTGAATTCTCATAATCATTGATAGAAATAGATAGGATTTTATACACTATAGAACTATATTTATCTTTGTTTGTTTGTAGTTTCAAAATAGAATGCGGCGACATTAATATCAACGGTAGGCTTATTGCCGAAGGAGGGTTAATCAAATGTAATTCTTCAAAAATTTCAATTTTTACGAAAGTAGTATAAGTTTCGTCTGATTTTAGGCCAGAAAGAATATGTGGTATTGTTATGTTTAAGAAAACAGTCACCAAACCAGGATTAATAGCTCTTGCTCGTAATGAAACTCCATTTTGATATCGAATATTAATTCCCGTGCCATCGTACATATTATACAAAGTTAATAGATTAGTATCACTTGATGACCATGCAAAACTTAATGGTAATTGAATTGACCCTATTATAAGAGGCGTCAAACATTCTGGTACACCAAAAGCCCAAAGAGGAAACTTCGCTCCTACTTTAACTTTGTTTGTTGGGACAACAATTTTCACACCCTCCAAGTATACAACATGAATTTCTGCAAAATCTTCAGAGTAAATGACTTTGTACCCTTTAGCGTTGAATCCAATAGCTCTTGCAAAAATTTTGGTATGACCTACAGATTTGCCTTCAAATATTCCATTTTGATCAACATTTAAAATACTTTCATCTTCAATAGAAAACTCAATTTCGGAATTGGTTGGCCCTCCAATTATCGTAACTTGATAAACTGTCCCTATAAGTGCAGTTAAATTTTTCGGATATACGGACATTGGTGTAAACACTTGTATGGTAACTGGATCACTTTCTATTTTTTGATCGTCAACCATATTTATGAATATAAGTTGTGAATCTCCTTCTTCAATACCTTTTATTTTATACAGTATTTGTTCATAAGGCGCAGTTCCTTGTTCATTAGGAGGTAATTGTTCTGTTTCTACATTTTTATTATCGATTTCTACTTTAAAATCCAATGTGGTTAAAGCTGGCAGCTTTATTAAAGAACCTGATGTATCAAACAATTTTAGAGCAGCTGTAATACATTTTCCTTTTTCAACTTTATCTACTGTCACTAATGCTAATGCGAATAGTTGCTGAACTTCAATATCTGCCTCTGCTGCTTTTGAGGAAAAGCAAAGATCTAGTAAGGCTATTCGAAGTAATCCCGATTTCTTTGGTGTGATGCTAATTGCTTTCATAGGCTCAACATATCGAATTTCCGCAATATCTTCAGAACTCAGTAAAAGATCGTAATAACCAGATCCTTGATTAACGTGTAAATAATATTTCAAACGTGAGTCATTCAAAATGGTTAGTTTACTTGGAGTAAGCTTTGTTTCATTCACTAAGTTTATTTCCAATGCAGCATCTATTATCGGAGTTCTATAGGTTTCTTTCTCAACCTCGACTGGGAATGGTGGCCATTCTGGCACTATCATCATTTTTTCTAAAATATTCTTTTGATATCCGGTCACAGTAGCTGTCAGTATAGCTGTTCCAGCACGTTTCTTAAAATTAACATTCTGAAACTGGATGTTAGGAAGAAGGATTTCATTGTATATCAAAGGTTCCTCTATTGAGCCAATTGGTATTTCAACAAAGCCTATACTAGCTGGCATTAAATTCCACTCTATATTTAAACTTGTAATATTATCAAATTGTCTACCAATATCATCTTTCACTGCAACTAAAACTTTCAAGTTCTTATCGCTGCGCGCCATTATTTTATTTGCAGATTTGCTTATAGGACAGTTCTTGCTGTCTTTAAATAATGGTTGCAAATTGATATATCTAGGTTTCCCACAAATTATTTTTACTTTTGCTATTGCATAAGTACTTTTACAATTTGGTAATACTGGAATATTCGACACAGAATATGTCAAAATTGTTTCACCAAGAGTTGTACAAATTACTTCAAAAACTGAGGTATCTAATAACTTTGCAGATAAATAATCATGCTTTACTACTCCAACTATTTCTTCATTTGATATATGAATCTTTTGGGAATAACTTTGAGGATTACTAAACCATGCTTGAGGTCCACCTTTAAAAACAATCTTTCTCGAGGTACCTACAGCCAATACAGTTTCAGCACTCTCAGGGTGTAATGATACTAATGGCTCATACGCAGAAACAGTAACATTATCTGTTAAAGGCTTATCGTTGAAATTATAAGCAATTATCACTTCAGATGTTCCTACAGTTTGGCTTGTTATTGCTAATACTGCACAAGCAGTTCCAACAGGGTCTGTATTTCCAGCATCAACCTGAATAAAATTGCCATCTGGAATATATACTTCAAAATATATATTTCTACAATCATTAAATGGAATTTCTTTTGAATTTGATCCATCAAATAACATCCCATACAATCCAATATGCATAAAGATGAGCTCTCCAGTAGCAGCTTCCCTTGTGTATTCTATAATTTTTAGCCTTGTTGGTGGCAATATATAAATTTTTGCAGTATCTTTGTTAAATTGATTTTTAGCCATAGCCACAACTACTTCTGCAATACCAGCTTGAAGAATTCGTATTTCTCCATGTGGTAACACTTTTATTATAGAAGGATGCTTACTAGTCCAAATATATGGAGATTCTCCACCATTAGCCTTTAAAGCTATATCATACCTGTATAACAGTATAAATTTAATTATTGCCTCTTTAGCTTAATCAATATTTATTTAAACAAGTTTACTTTTCACTAACCGTGATTTACTTTTGATATGCCATGGGATGGCTAATATTTTTGGATGTATATTAATTTTGGTGTGTATTGAAAACTCTGCTTTTGTAGTTAGAATAGGAGAAGTAGGGACTTTTTTGCCATATTTATCAATAATACCATAAAAAGCAGCTTCTACTATCATTGTACCAGAACGGATTGGAGTACCTATCACGTAAGTTCCATTTTGTGAAATCATATTTGGTTGAAAGTAGTAATCATTTATTTTCATTGACACTTCTATGCCTTCTCCAATATACAGTTTATGATCTTTGCTGCAATTGTAAAGAATGATAATTGTTTGATATTTTTTTATGGAGAAAATACATTAATTGCTTTCACATTATTACTCACTGGTCAAATAATTCTACCATAATTTCATGCGTGTGTTCTAGTATGAGGGCAAAATTTCTATTGGGTAGAACATTAAGAGATATGGAAGCTACATTATTTATATGAACAGTTGCTGATGGCAAAATAACAGCATATTCTTCTCGTACATTTTTATCGTGGAGGAAAACTTTTGTTCGTCCAGCTGCTAATGCATATGCAAAAGCATGATCATTATCGATTTGTAATAAATTAGGATTTTCAGCTTCTAAATAATACTGGCTAAAAGGAAGATTAATCTCTTCTAGTCTCCCTTCATGAACCTATAATAAACAGTATGCAGTGTAATATATTAGATAAGTCAGGACTAAAAGACATAAAGGCAAATAACTTACTTGCATTATTTTATATCTAAGTCCATCATATGGCATCATTGTTACATCTGATGGTATAATAATTAAATTAGCTATGATAATTAATTCAACTTCTATTGGAGATACATGTTTATATTCTGAATGAGGTAATTTTACTGAAACCTATTAAAGACATTCAAAAAAACCAACTTAACAAATCCTTGAAAATAATATTAGTTAAAATAACACTTGTGATTTTATGTTTTACATAAAAGCTTACCTTTGCTGTACCAGTTCTTTCTCCCCCAAGAAGCACAATATGGCCCTGTTTACCTATTGCATCTAAAGCAACAACAGTTGGAGGTGTTTCATATTGAGATTCTTGGAATGTCATAAATTTTAACACATCGTTTGGCTTGTTATCTAGTTGTGAAACATATTTGTCTGTGTTACCAATACTCCACATGAATTCTATTCCCTCTAATGTTGAAAACTCATTTCCTAAAAATCCAAATATTTGTTATTGAAATATATTGAACAAATGAAGCTATTATTATTATTATTAATTAAGAAATACCTTGATCATCATACGCTCGTACTTCAAATATTTCAGGTGCTTCTTCTATGTATAATTCTTTTGTTGTAGTAACTACATTTAATGAAAATATTGCATCTGTTATAACAGCACATCTTAAGAATTCTCCATTATTTATGTCTTCAGCTAAAACTATTGCTGTATTTCTCACAGGCTCTCTAGTTACAGTTTGAATAATAATAGCTGATGAGCACTCCTTATCATAATCTTCGTCAATTGGGACCAAACGAATAATATCTAATCGAGTGGTAGACCTGCCAGTTGAATAAATACTTGATATAAAGGATAAAACAAATGATATTTAAATTAGATTGTTAAACAGTATAAAGAATCATATGATAAAAATTTTAATAGAGGATATGAATTGGTAATGAGGGATAATAAGGTTAGATTTATATTGTAAAAAATATTCAAACATTAATATCTTTTCAAAACAAATGCATTGGTTAAGTACTAAATATACTTAGTTAAGAATTGGTATATATAACTGGCCATTTATAAGTATAAAATCAATTTGTTTTATAAACAATGATTTACCATTTGTAGCAGCCACCATCACTTAATGTTAACGTGAAATTCACAGGGAAATCGTTAAAAATTGGTAGCAGAACCCTTGGCACATTCAGTCGTTGGGCAAAATTAATATTTAAAATAAAAAACACTGTAATAAGTGCAGTACATATTATTTTGGCAAATACCGTAGATCCCGCCATAATTATTTCACC
This sequence comes from Prorops nasuta, assembly GCF_024137725.1. Lineage (NCBI taxonomy): Eukaryota > Metazoa > Arthropoda > Insecta > Hymenoptera > Bethylidae > Prorops > Prorops nasuta. The sequence continues at coordinate 893,080 of NW_027116847.1, read as the reverse complement.
ACGCGCTCTTTGAGGCTACGTTCAGAATTACATTATCTGAAGACTGAAAACAGGCATGTCCATTGTTCGACACCGGCATAGAATGATAGAAAAAGACGAAGATTTCGTTTTCCTCCTGAAGTTCGCTCCCATTACCGTGCACGCAATCACGCATAGGAAATTGATTCATCGACCTTTCACACACGGTTAACTTCACTCCGTGCATTCTCTGCGCGAAAATGCCGAAGTCCGTCCGGGCATCCACTTATCCACACCCCCTAAATGAGTGTATTTTTTAACTCTCAAGTAACTGCTTTTCTCGCAATTTGATTTAATAAAATGTTTCTGTATTTAAAAAGAAATATATTAAAAATATAAGGCAAGTATAGTGTACGTATATCGATACATATCAAGAGACACGGTAGTGTCTCGAGTCTCGACGGCAAGTACTCAAAAAAGTAGAATGACATGTATATATATATATGTATATATACTAATGGCACTTGCCTTTTTAATATATTTCTTTTTAAAATAAAGAAACATTTCATTAAATTCATTTAAATGCTAGGAGAAAAGCAGTTATCACAGAGCTAAAAGTGGCACGTGTTTTCTTATATCTAATAAATTTTACAATATCTTTCTTTTAAAATTCAGAGGCGATAATGATAACTGCAGGAGAGGAAGAAGCAAACTTTCGAATTGGATTTAGTAATTTCAAATTTCACGAATTTGCAGATGAAATTGGAGACTTTAAACTTATAGTTGTCACATTAAAAAAATGGAAGATTCTTTGTATTTATGGGTCGAAAATTTTACAGATCAAGTAATGAATGATCTGTCATTCGCTCTTCATGCTGAATTAGCTAGTCAGGAGGATGTAATTGCTTCAAAAATAATAGGAGCCATTGTAGACATAACTTTCGTTGAATATATAGCAAAACGTTTGATAAAGAAAGTAGGAAAGCCTGTGTATATCAGTTTCAATATATTCCAAGTATTCTAATTGATAATTTATTGTTAATTACTAAAAAAGATTGAGAGAAGGATTCATGAAGAATTTAAAGTATGCTTTGATTTATTATTATTCTAATATTTGAATAGTTTATTTATTATATTTATCTATAAGAGAGCAATGAAAATAATTTTATTTTATATCCTCTTACTAAATAATAAATGATTACATAGTTATTGATCTTTACACATTTACTTTACAGTTTGTTAAAGTTTTAGGAAAATTTTTAAAATTAATTTTTTACAAATATGATTTTAATAATCAAATTTATCCTCATCTACTTTTTCTCAAATTAGGAGGTACGCGCTTTATATTCCCCGGGATTCATAAATAAAACGTAAACTTAGGGCAATTTGAGCTTATGTTCGAAAGTAATAAAAAGTTTAGGGGATTATTTTACCGACAAGCGCAAGTAATGCAACATTTGACAGTTCCATTTAATGTCGGTAAACAGCGATAATATTCAATTTTGATATGCATAATCCTGAAGTGAGGAGGGGTGAGGAGAATGCTATTGGCCGTGTTCCAGAATTCACTGCCAGTACACTGCGGATATCATTATATCTTATTGTCAAGAATGAATTAAGCATTGAAAGAACTAAGAAGACAGAAGGATATTCCGCAGTACTGCCAGTGAATTTTGAAACACGATCATTATGGACCGGTTCCACAAGCCTTGTTTAAACTGGATTAAGTTAATTATGCTATATTCTATGTAACATAAAATATAGCAAAATTAACTTAATCCAGATCAAAAAAGGCTTGTGGAACCGGGCCTATGTTAAATTGAAGCAGTGTGGTATTGGTGTGTGGTGAGACTGCAGGTGATGGTAGTACGTGGGGAAGTTGTGTGAGTTGTGTATATTGTATATGTATATAAAGGCAGCCCACTGTCCACTGCTGTCCACTAATGCCCATCAGGCAGGCCTTCCATTCCATAGTTCCATTTGGTTCCAATTTTCATATGTATTTCCGTTGCCCCATTTCTTTCTCTCCTGATCTCTGTTCTGGCTGACCCTGACGGCTTTCTTATAATTACTATCATATATTTATTTACATTCTTTAAATTTATAAATTTTTATTCGAGAGCTCAAAGAAAGTATCTCAGCTGTTGACGTAGTAGTTTTTGGAGGGATAATATTAAGGATACTATTTTTTACAATCTTATACAGTATATGATTTATATTACAAAAGAGAGCTGTACTTAACAGAAAGTTTAGATAATAGTATATATACATAGAATTATAGGTAAAAGTATATAAAGGTATGCATATTATGTTATCTGAATTGTTACTAAACTTTATATATACTTAGATTATTATGAACAGTTAACTAATTTTTGTAAAAAAAAAAAGAAATAGAAACAATGTCAGATATAATAAAAAGAGATAAAGATGACATTTCGGAAGCGAATGCAATGGAAATAGAGCAAATGAAAAATGAACTTATAGGTTAGTCAAAATAATAAACTATAATAGATTTCCTATGTTTCTTTCAAAATTGAAAATTTATTTTATGTATGACAGGTATGGACTTGTATGACCCTGGTATTTCATTTGAACAAATGAAAGCTATTTTGAGTTTCATTGCTGAATCCAAAAAATTGGCAAATAATGAAAGGATGAAAACAGTAAGTTTAATTATAAAAATAATTGATGCTTAATTAAGCGATCATATTGACATGAAAATTCTTTTCTTTAGGAAATCCATCAGGTCTGTGATTTTCCTAAATTACCATGTAAAATTACTTCCGATGAGCAAGATACTTGCTTTCATACCGAGCACTTAAAACCAAGTTGTTCTTATAATTCTAATTGTACATCACCTATGGAGCCTATACAAAAACAGAGTGAAAGTTCAAATAGTACTGAAATGTTTGATTCTCAAGTTTCAGTTAAAAGAAATAATAGCTTGGACAATGATAAAGTTTCTTCAAATCAGTTTGATAATCATAAAGTTTTCTCATATTCTGAAAGTGTTGTTAAATCAGGAAGAAAAAGAAATTCGATATTAAATCTCTCTCACATAGAGCAGTCAATTGAAGAAGTTAATCAGTATAAAAAAGTAGAAAGGTGGCGCCTTAATCAAATTAATGGTTCTTTAATAGAAGATGATATTTCATTGAAAATTCCTGAAAGGCTCACAGAACAGGAGCATTTGCCTGTTAGATTATGCACAGAAGTAAAAGAATTTGATAAGAGAAAACAATTAGTGGAAGAACTTGGCAAACATTTGGAGAATATGGCAAATTTATGGTATAATCGCCATTTTACTAATACCACTGAATTTCAGTGGGGGTCACCCATTCAGGTGGGTACCTCCAATCACTCCCATCCTATCTGGTCTCATCGACGATAAATGTATTGTACACCTTTCTTTGTAAATAAGTACATAGAATATATATATATATTTTATGTACCTATTTATAGCAATTCTTAATTAACTTTTATAATACTCATTAAGAAAGTTAAGTAAAATATTTTATTTTTAAAAAATGTTTATTTGAAATAAAAACTGTTTTTACCTTCATTAAATTTTTCAATTTAATTTTCAAAATGGTACATTTGCATACAGCAAAAATATATTTTTTTATAATATAAATACATTTTTATAAAACTTACTACATCAATAGTAAAAAGTATTTTTTGATACAATAAAAAATTCATAGTGATAATATTAAATAGAATAATTGGTAAGGATGGATCTTGCCAAAGTTTCAGCTAATGTATTTAAAACTAAAAGAATTTTTATACTTGTATAATGATAGTGGTGAATTGTACAAAACAAGTCCGTAATATTTGTATGCAACAATAAGCTTCTAAATAAATCTTATTTACTTAAAAGAACAATTGTAGTTCATTTTATTTAATCTGATTCAATTCTAATCCTATTCATTTCTGTAGGTGGGGATCGATGAGAACATGGAAGATAATGAAAAAGGGAGTAACAACGAACAGCTTAGCAGTGAACATTCAGACAGGGAAAGTCATGAACGAGCATATAAACGCAAACTCCTTACAGCCGTCAGCTCGGATAATAGTTCTGCCAGTGATGAAGATGAAACAGCTCATTTTATATCAGTAAAAAAAAAGAAAACTTTAGTGCTATGCAAAATAGCAAATCATAATTATCCTGTAAAGAGTAAAAGAATTCTCTTTGAGAACAAGCAAGAAATAGATAAAGCTATGATTTCAAATGTTATTAAGAAAAAAGATGTTAGCCTTGAGGAGAATGATATTCGTGATCACCTTGCAAATTGTAGCACTGATGATGAATCTTCTGTAGTAACAGACAAAAATATTATAATTAAACCACTGCCAATTTCACTGTCAAGTCGCATACAGAAGCAATGTATACTCTTAAAACAGGCCAGTATTGCAGAAAAAGAGAAACTTTCTCTTAAAAAGATTGAAATGGAAAAACAAAAAGAGACTGATAGATTGAGGAAACACGAAATTTACAAAAAAAAATTACATGAAGAACAAGAGAAGAAAACACAACAGGAAGAAATGCAAAAAGAACAAGAAAATAAAAGCAATCAATGGAATGAATTCTATCGATCAAATCTGAAAGCAAAAGAAGCGCGTAAAATAAGATTATTAGAAGAGCAAGAAAGGAGAAGACGTTTGGATATAGAAGAGGAGGAAAAGCTACTTATGGTCTGTATAATAATTTAAATTGCATTGTTTTTTATGTTTACCATTTGTATATTATTATTATATATATTTTTCTTATAGGATGATATTGAAATTGAAAATAATTTAGGATCCAATAATGTAACAATTTCTAGAAGCACAAAAGTTAACTGTCCTATTTGTAATCAATTCTTTGAAAAAAATCAAATAGAAGATCATGCATCACAGTGCGAACAATATATTATTGATGACAATAGTGATAATGATAATCATTTGAATGACAGATACAAAAGATCCAGTAATAAAATTAAAACTGAAATTTGCTATATTTGTTCTGCTAAATTAAGTCTTGTTGACTACGAAGATCACGTTCATCAATGTATTGAGAGAAAGAAAGATGCAGAAGCATCTAGTAAGTAGATCTTTTTTAAAACAAACATTTAAATCATTCAAATTTATACATTGTTTTAACTATTGCAGAATTAGAAGCTTTTCATTTTCATGAGAACCGCACATCACCCATTCGTTCGTTTAAGCCTATTAGTAAAATCAACGATTCGGAAATTGATTACAAAAATCAATTTGCTACAACAAGTAAGGGCTACAAAAGAAAACGCCGATAAGTACATTTTTTTGCAATTATTTTCAAATCTAGTTTATTTGTTTTGTTTCAAAATATAACGAAGCTTATTCTTTATGTAATGTAAAAATAATACAAAAGCGCTTTAATTACAAGTTTGTACTTTTAAGATCTTTTATGGTTTCTAGATATTTTGCTATATATATCCATTCCTATACAAACATGAAATTTAAGAAACACAAATTGTGATAATATATAAGAAATTTAAATACATCTCTTATATTGAAATAGTACCTTTTTCAATTTCTGTTCTTAAATTGTATTTTATGGGCCAATATTTAATTTCAATCAATTTTTTAAAAAAAATGTATGCACTTACAAATAGTATATTAAGATTATAGTTACAGCTAGCATTTTTTAGCATACTACTAATTAAGATAATCCAAAAAATATTTATCTATTACAATAAATTTTAAGGTCCAATACTGATAATACAAAAGACAAATATATCTAAGATGAACTTTATATAGGGTCTGTCAGTTAACATGCCTGAAAGAATAAATACAAGAAAATATGTATGTTCGTAACTATTAGATATCAAATTTTTGTATAAGACCATTCTAAACACAAATAGTAAAACATTTTGAAAAGGTTCTATGCAAAATTTTAATATCTTATGATATTTGTTTTTTCTTATGTTCTAGGGCATTTTAAATGCTGGACCCTGTATATTTTTATCATTATCTTGTTTTGATTTCTCATCAATCAGTTTCAAGCTTGAAGTTTTCCTCAATAGATAAAAAGTTAAAAAACATGCGGTGCATATCAAGTAACGTTTTAACAAATAAAAGCAATATAAAAATATGAAATCTAAAAATTACATTTTAGTACATAGATAAAGTGATTTAAACATTTTAATACAATATTTAAATATTTATGTAATATAAATTTTGTGTATAAGAGAAGAAAATATATATTTTTATATTAAAAGTTTGAGATAAATTAAATGTTTTTGAAGTAGATGTGCTAACAAAATGGAATATTAATTTTAATATTATCGTTAACCTTATCTTTAAAAAAATTTATTATTGTACAACAACATCAGGTTATAATTGATTCAATTTCATAATTTTGTTTATACTCGGTTTCCCATTTTAATCAATCACACCCCATAATCCGCCTATATTTTTACAAAAGAAACATTTCCGAAAAAAAATGTTTCCAACAAAAGATTTATGGTTTGGAGAGTAGCATAATGTAGCTTCATTTATTTACATAAATCATCAATTGAATATCAACTTGAGCTTCTTTATTTACAAATGGAATCATATTTTTAATTGCATTAATTTCTGTAACTAATTTCGTAAGCAATATAATTTAAAAATGTATCACAATGTTTGAAAAAACCAAGGTGACCTTGATGTGACCTTCAATTGAACATTTAAGGTTATATGGTACCCTTTAACGATTCAATTTTTTTTTGAGGTATATTTTTGTGAATATTATATCTACGAAGCAAGGAAAGGGGTGCTCGACTGAAATATGAGTATATTTTATGTATATAACTGTTGACAAATAATGACAATAACATTGCTTATCACATCTTGATAATCTATATATATCATATAATAAGTATCCATTTTATTACATGAATTTCATTTGATGTTTTTGTAATACAAAGCACAGTAGAATTTTAATTTTTACTCATTAATAATTTTAAAATTATAATAAAAAACAAACATTCATAACAACTATATTCATCAAACTATATCTTCAGTCCATATTATAAAATTAGAATTTTATTAGACAATGATGCTTCTTCGACTTCTTCTATTAATAGTACCAGTTTTTTCTATAAATATTATTAAAATAAATAACACATGGACAGGTTTTATAGAATCACAAGGTCAGTAAATTTCATTATAAAGTTTTTTATTATATTAATATTTAGTTTATTAGATAATAATAAATTAAATAAAGTTGAAAAAATTAAATTATCATATGAAATTTTTGTTAGGTGTTTCATTTTTTGCCAAAGTTCCAGGAGGAATTTATAATGATTTGGCTAAAGCCAATGTTATACCACCAAATTTTGTTGGTACCAATGATGTAAAGAATAGATGGGTTGGGAATCAATCGGTGCATTATAATACTACATTTATTGGTAAAGTAATCATATTAATAATAAAGGTCAAATTCTATAGATAAAAACTTTTTACAGTTAACAAAGAAGACTTAAATTCCTCAAGATCCATTCTTATTTTTTATGGCTTAGACACTTTTACTACTATTTCTTTAAATACAAATATTATTGGAAGTACATCGAATATGTTTTTGCAATATATTTTTGATGTTAGAAAACACTTGAGAGTAAGATATATAATTTTATTTTATAACACTTCCTAGAAGAATTTTGTTTTTATACAGTTGCATCTTTGCAGGAAGGACTGAACACATTAGAAGTTGCTTTTTCTTCGGCTGTTAAAGAAGCTGAAAAAATATATAATGAGCAAAGCAAAAATTATGTAATTCCACCAATTTGTGTACCACAAGAATACAATGGAGAGTGTCATGTAAATCATATTAGAAAAATGCAAGCTAGCTTCTCCTGGGATTGGGGGCCAGCCTTTCCTTCCATAGGCATATGGTATTTCATTAATAATTTTAAATAGGCAATAAATTTAACCAAAATTACATAATATAAATTTTTTTTTAGGAAACCTGTGGATTTAGTTTTTATAAATGATATATTTTTTATGGATTTCACTGTTGATATGAGAAAGAAAACCAATGCCTGGGAGATAAATGCCACATTATTTTATGAATCTGTCAATGTAGAAAGTAGCAATGCTATAAGTGGTAAAATTTTCTGTAAATTATATACTGATAGAAAATCATATGTTAAAAATGAAAGTGATTTTATATTTCAGTTAAATATAAAGCAATCTAGTACCATTCTACCAATTACAATACCAGAAGTAAGTAATTGATAAAATTTGTAATAAAATATAATATATATTTATTCTTTTGTTTATAGAATTTAGTTAATTTATGGTGGCCAAATGGCTATGGTGAACAACATTTGTACATCTTTGAAGTATGTATGGAAACAGGAGATGTTCAATGTAAACATAAGAGAATAGGTTTTCGAACTGTAGAACTAATTCAAGAACCATTGAAAAAAGGGCTTAGCTTCTTCTTTCGAATCAATAATGTGCCAATATTTGCCAAAGGAAGTAATCTTATTCCAATAAGTATATTTCCTGAGCTAAGCTCTGATAAAAAAACAATAAGCAATTTATTCTTATCAGTTAAAGAAACACATATGAATATGTTAAGAATCTGGGGAGGAGGTCTATATGAATCTGATCTTCTTTATGATATGGCTGATGAATATGGAATTATGATTTGGCAAGATTTCATGTTCGCTTGCTCCATGTATCCCACCACAAAAGAATTCCTGCAATCTGTTGAAGAAGAAATAACTCAAAATACATACAGGCTGAAAGTTCATCCAAGTATTGTGTTATGGGCAGGGAATAATGAAAACGAAGCAGCGCTTTTTGGCAATTGGTATGGAACGGGTAAAAAAGAAATATACAGAGATGATTATAGAAAATTATACATTCACTTAATAAAAACAGAAATAGAAAAACTTGATCCAACAAGACCTTTTGTGGTATCCAGTCCTAGTGATGGTTTGTTTAGCGAGGAAAATAATTATACTGATGCTGATCCTTATTTAACTTTTTATGGAGATGGTATGTTTCATAACAATGTGTTTTTTTTATGCATATTATTTATATTTCTTAATTCTTTAGTTCATTATTACAATTATTTTCAAAATGGTTGGGATATTAACCATTATCCACGAGCAAGATTCTCATCGGAATATGGATTTCAATCGTTACCGTCAATTTTTACTTTAGCTTCAGTCATGCAAAATATAGAAGATTCCAAAATTGGCAGTGATTTTCTTAATCATCGGCAACATTTACCGTTAGGATTTTTTTATATGAACTTGTTATTATCGAAAAATTTTATAATGCCTAATAGTACCGATGAGCTACTTAATCTTTTAGATTACATTTATTTGAGTCAAATAAATCAAGCAATTTCTGTTAAAGTACAGACAGAATTTTATAGGCAAGCAAAAACTGATTTGAATGATATTGGAGAAGGCATGACAATGGGAGCACTTTACTGGCAGTTAAATGATGTTTGGCAAGCTCCATCTTGGTCTTCTATAGGTCTGTATCCTACATTTTTTTGTACTATTACTTATTTTTAATTTTTTTCATATTCTGCAGATTTTAATGGTCGATGGAAGATGCTTCATTATTATGCAAAAGAATTTTTTGCTCCTATAATTGTGACTTCCCATTTAGATGAAAGCCATAAATTATCTGTATTCGTTGTTTCGGATCAACTAAATCAATTAGAAAATGTTAAAGTAACACTGACTATTTATAAATGGAGTTTAATGAATCCTCTATACTCTAAGGACTATTCAAATATTACAATGGTTGATAATAAATTAAAAACTTTTATATTTTTATTCCTAAAACAAGTAATATACACCAATTTACATTTATATTTTTTTTTTACAGAAACCAAACAAAGCACAATTAGTCGATTCTTTGTTTCTTGACAACTTATTTAACAAAGTTGGTTGCGGGAATTTGATTAAAAACTCACAATGTTTAGTGTCGCTTCTTCTGAAAAATAGTCAAAATGTGCAAATTGCCCCTATTAATTATGTATACTCAACGCCGTTAAAAAATGTTCAATTTCCACTGGCTAATATAACAGTAAAATATCTATTTTACTTTGTAATATTGCAATCAACATTTCAATTATTACAGATTAAATTTTACTTTTAGATACGAATCAACGAAACTCCGTTGCCTGGGAAATATTCAAATTATCCAGATTTTGAAATAGAGCTGGAAACCGATAATATAGCCTTGTTTGTTTGGTTGGAAATGGATGATTCTTGTTGTCGATTTTCCAAAAATGGTTTTCATATGCTTGAGAAACTCGAGCGTGTTATTTTTCATTCATGTGAAATGATTAAGCCGGAAGAATTAAAAAAGAAATTAAGAGTAACAACGCTTTCCGATATCTATAATCCAAATAGACATTTCAATAGAACTGATCTTATTAATAGGCTTAAACTGTCCTGAAGCATGTTTAAATAGAAGAACCTACGATGTTTTATAATAATTAAAGATGTAATATAATTTATCATTTACCTTTAAAGGATCCATGTCTATGTTTAATGTGGTACAATAAATCTTTATTTTTTTCTATGAAAAACAGAGTGTATTATCAGTATATTAACATCGCAGCCTCTTATGGGTAAATATTATATATTAATTTTTTTAAATATATGATCTGTAAAGGTTTTCACATGTTTTTTTAGTTTTTAAGCAAATAATGCTGAAAAGAATTCGTTTTAAGTAAAATTGAAACATTTCGTAATGTAGTATATATTTTTGTAGCTTTGCAAGGGAACTGCTTTAATGCAAATTGTGTTTGTAAGATACAAAATAAACATCACGTCTAGTATTAAATTTATAGCATATAACCGATTGATCCTAGAAATGTATTTATTTGAAATTAGAAACGAGGCATGAAATTAAATTATTGAATATAATATTTAATAAAATTTTGTATTTTTTTTTACAATTAATCAAGACTATTTTATGCCTTTTTTGATTATAAATAAACCTACCTTTACATAAAGTAAATGTAAATATACGTTAGAAACCAAATATCTCATTTCCTTTTATAGATATACATATCATATTAATAGTCTATGTCTACAAATCTGCGCAAACTCGCTTGCAGTGTAACAGGCCGGAGAACTTTTTCAAATATATTCCAAAGGTGGCATATAAATTGCGAAAGGCTTTATATTTCGATATGCAATATAATATAAACATATATATCTTTGTGCGATTTGAATGGTTAATATTTATGAAGAATGTTTACAGCATAATCAAATGAATCTAAAATTATTCAAGGACACAATATAAGATTATTTAATAACACACAGTTCTATAAAATCAGATATTCTGTGTTGCAATGTTGAAAACTAGCAATTACAGGAATTTATCCTATTCACAAAATTAGATTTTCTTGATTTTGTTACTCGCTCATATAACGAAAATGTATAAGAAATAAAAGCTAACAGAGATATAAATAAACGTTTTTTTTACATTATAGATGAATCGATGAGTGCCAAATACAAATTAAAGAGTATCGCTAATATTACAGTATCACTATAAAATATATTTTACGGTTGCTTTTTTAAATATAATAAAATTTGTTAATATATTGATTTTTCACGTGGTAAGCAATGCAATTTGAAATTGCCTACTCAAAAAAGAAATGTCGCCGTTAATACAGATAATTTAAAAATTATTATAAATGCTTCATTCAAAAAGATTTAAAGCACCCTGTTACTCCTTGCCAAAATGAATTTTATGAATACAAATGCAAATAACAATCTTAATTTAGATAAAATTATAAAAAAGAAGCGTCCCTTACATTACCTTGCAGACAATTTTGATAAGTTTGGGCTATTAAATACTGGATGGTTTGCATAATCGTGCACAGGCACGTGCATTTATAAAGAGACAAGTAATTTCACAGCACTAATGAACAATTATCGACAGGTGAACATTATTCAGTCAGAGTTTCAAATTCGAAATTTTCCTTTACACACCGTTTAAACTGAACTCGTAATGAAAATATGTATTTGTTTTATACGCTTGGAAAGTATTTCGCATTTAATACATACACATACACGTAGATATACTCTCTTAAAGAATACAGACACATTAAGTTTCTTGCCAAAGTCGCAAATATTTAACTGAATTTTTGTCCTACTTGTTCACAAAGAATAACACAGTTTGCGCGTGAACTTAGTCTTGCATTGTATTTCCATAAAGTCTCATAAATTATTTCTTCAAAATCATATACAAAGTTAATTATTTTTCTCTTGCAATTGTACAATCATCTGTAAGTCAATAATTGTAGACTCCAACATCTCCAGCCACGAAACGTTTGTCAATGTACATCGTAATTGATTGGCATAACTATTAGCTGTTGTTGTAGCCAGACTGGGAGAGGTCGTACTGACACTCGTAGAAATACTTGCTGCATTACTCTTTTGCCTTGCTATACTCTTATCATCTGTAGAATCAGTGGATTTAACTTCCCCCTGATTTTTTTCGTCAGTATTTTCCGACGGACTTTTTCTCTCAATCAATTCTTTCACTGGAGAAGTCATATCTCTATTCAATGCTTCGTTATCGTCGCTCGCGTTGAATTTTCGTTTCTTTGAAGGTGCTTCTACATCTGCTTGATTCCCCTCTTTCCCTTTAACGAGCTGTGTTCGCGACAATAATGTTTCTAGCGCGGGTAATAAATTAGATGGCGGTTTCAGTCTTGTACTGCTGCTGTAGACCAGGGCTAAAGCTCGCAGATCTCCTGTTAATCTGTGCGCTAAAGTCTTAATGTCAACTGCATCGACCATTGCTGTCATAGAGCTGACCAGATTATCGATCAGCAAACACGTCTGTTCTGTCAGTACATGGCTAGCGAGTTTAGGAAAGAACGTTTTTAAAAAAGCGTGTATTGCTGGCACACCCAACGATGATCTTTCATCCAATAATACCGCATCGACGTAATCTACCGTATAGGAAGAGCGAAGAAGAGATGCTATATGTTTACGATCTATGTGCGTCGCAGCATGAACGTCCAACCACAATCTTGGAAATAGTGCCAAGTGCAAAGGAACACCTAAAAATTATTCCATTGTTAAATTGAAAAAAGAATAACATTAAAACTGATTAAAAAGGTACGGTCTTACCTTCAAAACCTAGCATAGCGCTCAAGCTTATCAGGGTGTCCGTCATGCAATCGTTATTAATAGCTAGCCTGCACATAACATCAATTAATTCGTGATATGGCAGATAAAATTCAAGCAGGGCACTATCGTATTCTAGATCCACGCCTTTTGAGGCCTCCAATTGTGAATGAGGAACCGCCATTTGGACCATAGGTCTGGCAGGTCTACTTGGCATTTTGCCAGATGGTGTAGATCTTCTTGGAAGATACGGACCAGGCGGAACTGCAGCATGAGATTCTTGTAGAGCAGCATGGCAGTGCGAAAGTAAGGGAGCTAGAATTAGTATAGCTTCGGCAGGAACAAGCATAACCAATTCTTTCAATAAATCTATGGCTAAGTTTCTCATGTCTGGCGGGTTATAAGTATTCAACAATGTTGCTAGTTTTCGAAGAATATCAGGCCATTCTTTGCAATTAGCTAGAATATTCCTCGCGTCGGGACCATCTCTAGCAGTACGTATACAGCGGACTAGCTCAACGATGATTGCTATTAGTTCCGCTAGATCCCCGGCAACGTGACACGCTGTTGCTTCGTGGTACATGATATGTAACATGTGGAAAGCTTCGAGGGCCATACTTAAGCCTCCATTATAAACTACATAGAGACGATCGTCATCTGATTCAATCAGAATTCTGTGAAGAAAGTAATGCAATGAATTGTCTAGATTATTGTATAAATAAATAAATATAAACTGATAATAAAAAAGCAACAATACCTAAAAGCAGATATTAGCGTAGCCCAACAGGAACGACCATCTAATCCTTGTAGGTATGAAGATAATGTTCCTCTTCTAAATGTTGTAATTTCGTTTTCTTCTTGTTCAGTTTGATCCGGGTGTCTAGCAACTAATAACTGCATTAATTTAAAAAGTTCATCCACTGCCTGAAATATTAAATGACAAATTTAGAGTTTTCAAAGGTGAATTCTACAAAAAAAATAATTTAATCTTACAGTGGAATACTGGGTAGGATGTGGTGTAATATTCTTAAATGCCCATTGAATATTTTGGTGAGCTGCTAATTGTCGTGTAAACGTGCGTGACTGTTGACAGCAAAGTCTTAAAAGACCATAATAAGCAGGTAACATTACCCTATTGAACAATACTACATCTTGATCCTCGTGATCAGCTCTATGATTAAAACGCATTATTAATAGTTTCATTTAAAAATTATAATTAAATAGAGAGTATTATTACATTGGCATCGCCAATACTTACAATATATAATTAAATGCAATATTCTTTGTAATATGAGGATTGTGAAGTATCATAGCAATATTTTCAGGACAATCGGAACAGACATGGTACCAAAATAAGAGTACAGCCTGCTTGTTATGATGTACTGGAATGCTTGGTTCAGAAAGCTTTGGGTGGAATAATGTCCACAAATCGTTCAAGTACTGGCCGAACTATAAATATGACATTTTTATTGATCATTAATCAAATTCAACGAATTATGAAAATGAAGTTAACTTACCATTAGTTTTTCAGTTTTCGATATAACACAATATGTGAGCAACGCAAAGTAGGCAGTGAGTTTCATTGTACCATGAGTTTGAAGATCAATATAGTGTCTCGCTGGTTGCAGTAATCTTAGTAAAGCGGTATATATTTGATGCAGTATTAAGGTAGCTTCGGGGGATAATTGAAACTCTCTGGATGTATTACAGCCAAGGCCAAGCCGATGAGCACTACGATAGCCTTGTCTAAAATGTGTCGAAGGTACCAATGAAACTAAAAGGAAAGCCGCAGCAGATCGGACTCTTAAATTCGAATGTTCTAAAAGGAAATGCTGCAACCAAGTATCCAATCCTTGTAAAACCCAAGCATGGGCAAGTTTGCTTCTGGTAACGGCAAGAGCGAGCCATTCGAGTGCACCATGAGGAGCTACTCGTGCTGCTTCCCAAACTCTACCGAGAATCAATTGTGTCATGCAAGGTAAACCACTGGGTCCTGTACTCTCGGTTAGTAAAGTCAATAGTTTAAAGAATGGTTGGCATACATCCGTATGCTTCGTTATTGCTTGAAAGATCATTGTTACTATGTGAACTGCCAATCTATCATTCCATCGGCACAAAGATTGGATTAAATTTCGTGTTTGTGTTAAATTAATTGCATCTCGCGTTTGCTGGTACAGGAATGGAAAACCTTTACCGCCTGCTACAGCATTCAGATCTGCTGGTGAAAGTGCAAGTCTAAAAAAAATATGTGTTTTAATCGAAAAAATGAAATAAATCCGTATTTCAAGGTTTATACACATATATAATTCCATTTACCTATGATCGGGTCCTCTGCTTCGCTCAACCAAAGTCGCTATCAGAGTAATCATTTTATCCAGAGAGGCTGGCCTAAGCTTCTCCGCTGTTACCGATACAATCTCTTCTTCTTCTTCTTCTTCACTAACGGCATCAACAAATTCGTGCGTCTTATGACCAAGATAAAAATTCACCATTGAGGATATTGCTTGTATTCTTATTAAAAATAATGTTTCCTCCTCACCCATTTTACCAAATTCGTACAAGAAGCTGAAATACTCTGTCAGATGTTTCAAATGTTGCTTTGCGTGCTCCATTAAAGAAAGAAGCATTCTTACAAACCGCGTAACGCACGATCTCATACCAACAGATGTCAAGTCATTTTCATCATCACATATTAAATATAAAGGTGCTTGAGTTGCCCGTAGCCTCTGTATCACATGAATACAAAGTCTTTGGAACATTTGCCTTACCATTTGATTAGGACATTTAACTAAAATTTGAATAGGCCACCAAGAATCACTTGCCATTCTTTCTAAAAACCTGGCACAAGCTCCAGCAGAACCGTTAAATTGCTTTGTGAGTAACTCCACCCATTGTACCATCGTTGGTTTTTCTTTAGCATGAATAAAAGTTTCCATAAAAAAAGAAGTTGATAATTCTGCAGACATTTCAGTGATATCTGGTTGCATTGATAGCAAAGTCTGTGGTATATATCCACAGATTTGCCACATAAAAGTGAAGTACGTATGCTCGAATATATTTTTGTCTTGTAAAAAGTGCATATTATCTTGCCAAATCCAATCCTCAAGCTCCTTGCTTAATTCTAGAGGTGGTAATTTATTAATATTAGAATAAGCTTGAGATAGCAACGGCATTTCCGTTGGACTAGACACAGTTGCTTCCTCTTCTTTAGCGTGATCACCAGGATCCGTACACCATTCGTAAAATAGCATATAAGCTGAATTAGTTTTCTCAAAACTGAAATCCATAAATTTATCAGTGACCGAGTCGTATGTTTTGCTGGTCATTTCTCCGCCGAAACATTCAGCTGCGATCTGATTAGGATCGAAAGGCTTTACTTCAGCGTCGTTGAATAAGAACCACTTGTCTTTATTGGGCGATGTCCTATCTCGTATGAAACTATAATAATGTCCACCATCAGCCGTACCAGTATGCACTGTTACACCTATCAAGTCATACAAATAATGCTCCATTTCTTCACCATTATTGTCCTTGTACTGAACATGCTCTTCATTTTCAGAAATACTTCCATCTGAATTCTTCTTTTTTTCTTGATAGCGCTGTGGAATCAGTTTTTTCTCTACATATCCTGACATATCCAGTCTCAAAGGGAAACTAAAATGTGTATTTACTTTTTCTTTAAGCATCGTACCCATGTTAAAAGTATACCTCATGGTATTAAAACATAATATATGTGGTAGTTTCTTGAAACATGCACGTTTTTCAGCTCGTGCTTTTTTACCGCATTGCGAACACGTATACATATTATCACCTTCCAATGTATCCTTTACAGTAACTTCATCCAAGCTCTCGTACAGATTCCTCATATCAGCCACTTGGCAGCGTACTGTATAGAATTCTTCTAAAGTTCTACTCACGTGCTCGCAGTCCAACGAAACAACATTATTAGAAATTACACCACAGAATAACGTCTTTACCAGGTTCTTAAGGTCTGTAGTCATTTCTTCTAATTTAGAGACCAAATCAATAAAGAATTCTGCCATGTCTTTTTGTTCTCCAGTGTTTAATGGCTCATGATTCATAGTGTATACACGACAAAAGCTTTTTGGATTATAAGCTTTCCTTTCAGACTCCAAAAGATAAGCAAACATCCTCTGCAGTTCTCTGAGTGTCAATTGATGCTTATTGGCTCTGTTACTATCAGCACCCAGAATGGATATTCGCGCTTGTGGCATCATATAAAGATGCTGCATGCAGCTAGCCATATAGCAGGTAGCACCTAAATTTGTTAAGCCTACATAGCCGCAATCAGAACGCCCATCTTCCCGAGGCCAGTAATCCCATGGATAAGGAGAATGTGGACCAGGTCTATGCTGGCTTAGAAGCTTTTCGTGAAGAATTCTATAATTGTCTGGTGCAGATTTGACAAGCTCAACTAATAAGTCAAATGCAGATGATCTAGAGACCTGACTCTTGCACTTTGGTACGTGCTTTGAACGTGGATTAGGTAAAGCGAAAAGATAATCAAACACTTCATTCAATAAATTCTGGCCAACTTTGCCCTGTTTGCATGGAGGATTGTGCGCTATGATGTTACAAGCCAGATTCAATAGTCCTACAAGACCATCATCTTCTACTGTATTGTGTCTGGTTTCAATGTGTTCTCTATTCAAGATAGAGTCAATCACTCTATTTGCCAAAGCCTCCAAATTTATAGTATTACTAGAAGTGTCATCCAATGCATCTCTAATAGCCTCTTCTGGAAGAGAATCCACTAGACGGCAAATTAGCCAAAAATAATCCCTACAAGCTGGTCCATAAGGCTCTTTACCATCATCCAAAACAGGATGTAAATGTAAAGGCAAATCTGGCTTTTTGTGAGATGGTTGCATAGTTTCTGCAATTACAAGATGCTCTAGTAATGTATTAAGCATTGGAACGATCAAACTGGAGGCATCATAAGTATCGTCCTCTGCCCCAGTAGTTCCTAGGCATAGTCGATACAGAGCTGAACAAACTTCTCTTCTTACCGCTGGTTCGGGATCTTCTAATACTAATCTTCTTAGCCAAGTTTTGCCAAAGGGTTCTGTAGATAAAAAGAGATAATGTCGTACGGCTTGATCGCTGTGTACCCAACATACCAATAATGCCATTGTATAATGTATCACTTGGGATCTCCCAAACAAGCCTGTTTTATAATGATTAGGGTCTCTTGGAAGCGATGCATCATTTAAAATACTAGTTATTCTGGGCATAACAGTTTCCACATTCATCATAGATATCATAGCCTCGCTTAATTTTGGGACGATCATCTTATCTGCTTTACTCCGTTTTTTCTCTTCCCTCACGACTCCTAAATGGCAAAGTTGTTTGAGTAAGCTGGCTAAACAATCCTGCTGCCATTCACTTCCATCACCTTGCTCCAAGCAGCCAGACATAAAAATATCAAAAAGATGTCTCAGGCCGCCATGTTGAACAAATAACGTTGACCATGAAACGTCTTTATTATCTTTATCATCACAATTATCGTCCGCATCTCCACCACCTTCATGCGAACCAGAATTACTCGAAGAACTGGATGACTGCCCAGTTGCAACACCCTTCCTGCTAAGTGATTCAACTATATAAAGAGAATACATTAATTTTTGTGGACTGGCAGGATCCAGGAGTTCCGGTAAGGATGCGTCTCCTAATTTTTGAAAACCCCTCAATAATGTTGGACTTGTAGGCAATAAAGTTAATGTGTCCCATACTCTTCTAGAGAGTACTTGGGCCTTTGTGTGTGGAATTTCTTGACCACCTTTAACGGTCGTTTTCATTGCGCTGAGCGTTCTCATCAAAGTAAATAATTGCTCAAAGTACTGTGGACGAAGCAGCAATAATGTTGGTAAAGACTCTTTTGGCGGTGGCGGCAGAAGGGAGGGAGAATCCATATCTCTTTTATTATTACGGCCATTGCTGTTTCGACTGGCACCAGGTGAAATGAACACTAATTGTCCGTCTTTGAAGCCCATTTCTTGCAAAGTTTTCTCGTCAAAATCCATTGTCAGCTCTTGACCTTGAGTGATCATCCTGATAGGACCATCAGTGAGTAAAGAGCCTAGCACAGAATTGCTCTGATTCGAACTAGCTGAATTTGAAGATTTATCTTGACTACTCTGCATGTCATCCCACCATTTAGCAACTTCTGCTCTTAAATCAGCTACATAATCTGTACTCAGTAAGGTAAAGTTATTTTTTTCTGGAATTCCTGCTGGTTGAACATGTATCCTTAATAACTGTCCTTTGTCCATCGTATTCATAGCCACATGACTTCCTGAGCCTCTACCTTCCAGCACCCAACGACGTAGATGGTAGGCATACCTTTTACGAAAAGTCTCCAAATGAGTTCTTAATAATAATAGAGCTCGTTGTATGCATCTCAAACTAGCTTCTTCATTAGCTTCAAGATCAGCACTTGCAGCTGCAAGATGAGTCATGCACTGCGATACAAATTCCGCTTCCTGAGTTAATTGCCTCGACATGTAATATCCATTTAAATATTGAATGGCTGCCATACTGACGTCCGTGCTTTTTGCTTTCAAAGCAATTCGCCACAAGAAATCCATACCGATCGAATCGACATCTCGCAATGGCCTGTCTAAGTGTGCAGCGGCCAAGCGTGCCAAATTGCATAATTGTTGGAAAAGACTAAGACCAGTCATGCTTATGGTTTCTGCTGGTAAGCTTGGAAGCTTACGCATACAGAGATGTTTTAAAGTATCCATTCCAAGAGCATGTTGCTCAGTGGACTTTGCTTGACTCAATAACCAACTAAACAATTCATCAGCACATGTTGCATCTTGGGCCAAGCATTGCCATAAAATATCCACCTGTTCAA
The DNA here is from genome assembly GCF_024137725.1 of Prorops nasuta. Lineage (NCBI taxonomy): Eukaryota > Metazoa > Arthropoda > Insecta > Hymenoptera > Bethylidae > Prorops > Prorops nasuta. Next base: position 873,115 of record NW_027116847.1, on the reverse strand, counting down.
GACTCAGTCTGAAACAATCAGGTGATCCTAGCGGCGAAAAGATAGAAGATAAGAACTGTAATCTAACCTGAATCTCAGTCTGATGAGAATATAAATTGCTTTTTGGTCCTACGCTGGTATAGGTTTTTAAATTATTAAAAAAGTGTTTCATCATTCCACGCTCCCGATCAGCCCACGTTGTTATTGTGTGAGCATCCATCGCACCAATATGCTGAAAGCTAGCAAGTAATTTTGGAAGTAGTCTCAAGGAAACCACAACTGAATGATTAGTAGCCAGATTCTCTAAACAGCCCTCAATAAATTTCATGGGAATCAATCTATCAACATTGAAACAAAGAAGATTGCATAATGCTTTTTCAGCTTCCAATGCTAATCCTTCTCCTAATTGGCCAATTTTATCATCCTGCAAAAGATCCCATAATAGTGTATTACCAGGTTTACAAACCGTCTCTAAGTTAAATTGGGAATTCAGTTTGGTCACTGGCTGTTCTACTGTTCTCGCTTGGTTTGGACGACAAACAGATCTTCTAATAGTCATCGGTGGGTGAGAATGATGATGGGGATGATACGCTTGCATTTGGATAGCTGTTAAATGTCTTGCAGCTAATTGAGCTAATTCCTCCTCACAACCACTTTCCTCTCCATCAAAATCTGCCATATTCTTTTCACTTTTATTTGACATTCTACTGCTGTAAGAGCCTTCTTCGTCGGAGAGCATTTCATCCAAGCCTGAGGGTAAAAATGCTGGACCAGTACCATGAACTAATCCAGCCAGTTCGGATATAACAGATCCAGGTCCATCCGTCGCGGCTAAAGCGCCAGCAACGTCACTGTCCTCTTCATCATGCGAGGTATCTGCAGAGTCAGGTCCACGATCCACGTTATGTCCGACCAGCGATATGTATTTATTTTTATTCGATCTACGCAATAAGCCTGTAGCTGCTGGCACTTGTTGATCATTAGGCTCGAATGCCATTGCTTGTTGTTTTACGCGGTCCAGTGTATCGACAACTTTATTGTGTTCGTTCAAAGAAGCAAGAACAGATGGTAAAACATCTTCCTCTCTATCCTTTCCTTCGGATGTTGTTTGTTTCGCCTCATTCTCATCCTCTATCATGTCTTGGAGATTATTTTCCAGAGGAATTATAGTTCTCTTTTGTGGCTTCTTCCTTTTTCGTAGTACTTTCCTCTTTTTCTTCTCAAATGTAACAGCTTCTTCGGTATTTGATTTTTCTGCGTCAGCCTCAGCGTCCGAACAGCTTTGCTTGTCCTTTACCACACTTTCGACAGAATTTCTCGAAATATCTTTCATTAATTCCAAATCACATTCTGTCTTTTCAAAAGACGACTCTTCCATTTCATTTATACTAGACTCAAGGGGCATTGTATCGAAATCCTTACTTTTGATTGGACCTGTAAATTAATTTACAGAATAGAATAGAATTACATATGAAAACTTAAAGAAAAAATTATTCCCAAGTAATCTTACTTTCACAATCGCTACTATCTCCTCTTGCTTGTTTTCTGGGAGATGGCCCCTCGGAAGGAGCAGGACTTTGTTCTTCCTCGTCATCATCAGGGCTAGTACCGTCCATTCCACTGGGATCACTACTACTACTTCCAATCGCACCTGAACTTCTCAAAATTTCTCTATTTTTTGTACTTAACCCTCTTGAATAACCAGAACTTCCAGATGTCCAAATAAACTTGATTAATGCAGATGCAAGGAATAAGCTTTGCTCAGTGTGGTCTTTTGGTTCCAATTTTCCAAGTAAAGAATACAGATGAAGAACAGGTGTGACTGCAAGATGTTTTACCAATGGTGCTAACAAATCATACACTGGCCGACTACAATGTTTCAATTGAGCCGCCTGCCACATTGTATCCATATCAGATGACGTAATTCTTCCTTCCATGGCAAGGAAGCTTAAAACAATGTGACTTTGCTTTATAACTTCTACATGCAAATTTGGTCCAAATATATGAGCAATAATATTATTTTCAGTTAGCCATGCAGCCAGAGCATGACCAACTTGTTCAACCTCAGCAACGGTTTCACTATTGCATAACTCATTGAATGCAGTAATATGAGCATTTATCTGAGCTATTCCTGCTAAACGCATTGTCAAAGTTGTACTTGTAAAATATTTGAATGCCAAATCCAATCCATCTCGATCAAAACTCGGTAAAACTGCATCAATTGGATCTTTAACGGCGCTCCACATAAAATCTATTAACCAAAATACAGAATTAGTTTATATTTTAACAATAATCAATAGACAACATAACATTTTCAATTATGAATAAAACATTTGGTCTTTACCTGCCATAGTTCTAACTGCCGGAGTTCTTAATTCTTTGTCTCCTAGCCGGCACATGTATTTCATAACGCGGCTACGCAATGGTATAAATAATTGAATAACACTACCATAATTTAACCATAATTTTAAATTACAAACTACTGCAACCATAGAATGGGCTAAGCTAACAGGTAGCGGATTTGTCATATCAAAGCAAGCAGACATTAAATTGAAGCCACCCTGATGACAGAATATAGACACTGCACGAAACAATGGAGCTGGTACTTCAGGGTCATGTGGCTCACAATAACCACCTTCATCCTAAAAATTAAAAGCAATAAAAAATTGGGTAATGTTCATGGATTCAAAAAACATCCATCAATTACCTTCACAGGAGCTAAAGGATTTATCGCACCTCCATGTTTCATTGCAATATAGAGAGGAAAATTAAGTAAGAAGATTTTAGAAAGAAGATGAAATAATTTTTCCCTATCCTGCTGAGACCAATTTTGCTTTTTTTGACTTTCCAAACCTGCACTGTCCTTATCATCAGAATTATCTGTAGTATTGTCAGAATCTTTACTTTGTTTAGATTGTTCCTTGTCATCATTATCCTGGATATCATCTTGCTGAATTAATTGTAACTGTTGCAATGTACAGAAAATAACACTCTGTGTTAAACGTATGAACCGATCAAAATTTTTTATTTCTCGATAACAACACATACATTGCCTAAAATATTAACAATACATTATTAACAGTTTAATAGTTTATCAAAAGATTTCAGTACCTTTGAACCCACTGGTTTATATAATGCAGAGTGGTATCTACATCTGCAGTATGCAGTGTGACAAAAACATCCTGCTCCTTTGACGAACGCTCATCAACTGAAAAAGTATATTTCAAATATATAATAACTGAACTCATTAGAAGTCCAGCAAGCATAGTTTTTTTTTATGAGCATAAATCTTATTTTCTAGTTTATCTATCATTAGGACCATTATATTTATAATGAATATTTAAAGTGATTAAATTTTATGGTAATATGACTAACAAAATAAGTATTCTTACTGCTAAGAGAACAATACTGTTTAGAGGTTATGACATTTTGCCTGAAAGGCCAGTTTCATAAAGTAAAATAATTTAAATTCATCAAAACTTATATAGTAGCTTACGACTACTAAATTTTTCGTTGAATTAATTTTATGGAAAATGAGTTGGTATAGCTATTACAGAGGAGAATAGGTTAAAATTGAATACTGTATACAGTACACTTACAGGAGAGCAGAAGTTCATGAAAGTCAGCGCATACATCGCACATGATCTCTTACTTAAGCCTAGTAAAGGCCCTGAATCACGTTATATTCATCACTTAATTTCACTCCCATCCATTTCTCACAGTCTAGATAATGTTAAAGTACTTTATTCTCGATTACTTTCAACAGTTGATTAACTCGTTAGTCACCATATTGCTTTCCAAACGTGCTGCGCTCATTCGTTGCTCACTTCAAAGTCTATATCTCTAGTGACCTTATAAACGGAAAATAATTCTTATTGATCAATCACTTTAATGCACAATTTGCATCCTATTGTTGCTTCATTCCTCTCACGTTTGTTACACACTTTATTTATTACATTAAAAAGTAAACAACTTATGCAATTTACGATAACTTGTCATTGTGACAGAACACAGCTGATCGACGCCATATTCAAATCCTTTAATACGCAGATAGGGCAGTATAGCCACAGCCAGTGAATATCATATTCTAAAGTTTCAGTTGATTTCAGCCTGGTTTCAGTTAGCTCTCTTAGTTTATTCGTTTGATAATAAATATAAAAGAAAAGAAGATATATTGTAATATTTCACTGTAAACTGAAAAATATAATTTTTAAAGGAAGTTTTCATTGATCTCCCCTAAAAATTAAAATTTAAATTATATTTATATTTATATACTATCTCATTTGTTTATATAAAATATATAGTGTTATAAGTTCTGTAGGAACATAGGAATAAGTAGGAAGTCAGATAAACTTTGAAAATGATACAAATATTGAAAGTCCCTAATATTATTATCAGACTATCCAAAAACAACATACACTCATACACACATGTCGCTTATTACCCTGTAGAAATGTGTAAAGTTATAGGAGAAAGACTGTGTTGACTTTAGTTTTTATGGTATATACTATATGTATAATAATTAAAGTTTGCAAGAGGTATTTTTTTACTCTATTTTGTTATTTATATAAGTTCTGTGGAAATTAGCAACACTTTATTTAAAATTTATATCTTAACCTATAGTTAACATGAAAACTTCTCTCAAACGAGTTTAGAGCTCTATTTTATGATTTTTTTAATATTTTAACGAAATTAAGACATTTCTTTTAATATTAAAAACTTTAGAAGAATTTATTTTTACTGCCATAAAATGGAATATTAAAAAGAATTCTATTTACAAAAACGCTAGCTGAAAAGGTTTATATACATATAGTATAGCAGAGTACTGTTACTGATTTGGTTTGTGTATGTTGTTCTATAAAGAGTCAGAACAGAACTATTAGTTTAAAAAGACTATCAGGTATAACCATTCTGATGTTGAATTTTTCTGGTTATCTCTCACTTATAACTATATCTCTACTTTTTATATATTTTCTAGCTTAAAATATTTATGAAGCAAAAAACTGTATTTAAATCTTTTAACTATTCTTCTCTCATCATATATTATTATAAATTAATTTTTGTCATTAGTACTTAAATCCCAAAAACACTGTAAAGAATCAATTTCTTCTTTCTTTGTTAAACAAACAGCAATCACAATAAAACTTACTGCTATGAATATGTATAATTCTTGTACAGATTTGTATAGATTTTTATTTAGTTTTTTTTTCTTTATATTACCTATTTTAGAAAAAAAGAAACTCATTTCCAGATTGCTCTACAACAATAAAACAAAATATTGAAAGAAAAAAATAATTATGAACATAAAAAACCTATTATTACCATTTGTATGTAACTGATGGTCATTTGAACTGCAGTATTAGATTGGAAATGAATTAAAATACCTACAAATTAAAAATTAAGAAACTTTATATTATAATTATAATATAATAGTTTCTCTAAATAGGAAGAAACAGTTTTTAAAAGTTTTTAAATATTTTTACAGTTTTTATGATTATTTAGGATAAAAGCACATGATTTTTATGAAATTTTAGATACTATGAACGAATGCAGAAAGGTGACTAGGTGACAGGCGACAGCTGACTAAAGTCAACTAAAGTGCTATAGTCATTCTCTGGTGATGCCAGCCGCCAGGTTATGCTTGCAGCAGTGTAGATGCACACGCTTACATAGTTACACTCCACTATTAATTCGTGGTATGTTTTGTCGCTGTGTGTGTAGTTTCTCCTAGCGCGTATGTTTATATGTATGTACTACTGACTTATATCTGTATCAGTCAGTATCAGAAATTCGTAAAATTGATTAAAGGAACCCAAGCGTAGAACATCTTCTTTCTCTACTTTTTTTTCAAGTGTTTAGAAAATTTGATATATTTGAAGAAATCTAATATAATCATTGTATTGGCAGATAAGTGCATGTGGGAGCTTTAAAAAACGTAGTCACATTATTATTGTGAAACGGTGTTTTTAGATTTGTACTTCAAAATTTTAATCAAAAATTATTTTTAATTTGCATCGTAAATGGTTGAGGTCGAAATAAAAAATGATGTAAACCACGGAGTGATATAATCTTACCAAATTCCTGGTATATACAAATCAAATTTTATCTGAATTTTTTGGATTTTCATGGATATTGACATCTATTAATAGCAAAAGGCTCGAAAATAGTTATTTAGTAAAGTCAGAGCCAATACGTAAATATAAACTACGTTAAACCCTAATAATTAAACGGTTTAAAGGAAGGAAATATTAACGATTCTAACCCATATGTAGCTGTATAGAATCGTCGTGCAAACCTTGATCCTTACATAAAAACGTGTAAATTTTCTAGAATACAAGTTTTGTTGTTCTTTTTTCAAGTTCTAGAAGTACAAATTTTTTCATTGTAAAAGAAAAAATAAAAGTAAAGTGTACGATTTAAGTTTGAAATAATTGTGGAGTTAAAGATAACTAGGAAAGATCAAAATGGGCAGTACAGATAAGGCTGTGATTACTGGCTTCATATGCAGACTTTGCAGCAAAATGAATCGTTTCGTGATTCATATTTATGGAGAAGAAGGTGAAAGGATGAAACTAGCAGAAAAAATTAATGCCTATCTCCCAATCACGGTATGCAATTCTTTTAAAAGAGATAAAATTTTAGATATTCTAAATTTTTTTATTATAAAAATATTTAGCTTTATTAACTTTATGTGTAGATACTATTTCAAATATTAATAATATATTATGCATTCAGTTTATGGATATTATGTATTCTGTGTTATATATTGCTTTTAATAACAATGAATTGCTTTATATTAAAGGTTAATATGAATGATCCATTGCCAAAGACTGCTTGTCTACATTGTATAGAACGATTAGAAGCTCACCATGAACTGATGAAGCAGTTCATGGTGACAAGACGAAGATTAACTACTGATACTAAAGCAACAACAGTGGAACCTTCACCAGCTACAACTGTAGATAGTGCACATGCATCTAGATTTTCATCTCATTGATATACCTTATTATTTATAGATTACACTATCGCTCAATCAAGAAGAATGAATGCAATTGTGTGTTCTGTAAGCACTATGTGTTGATGTATTATTATTACAAATATCTGGATATATTAGCTCAAATAATGAAAATGATTTTTCCTAAATATAATAATTCAAAGGGTAATTCATTGAGTACATTATTTTACATTGCCTTATTAATTATACCAACTGTATATTGGGAGGGGGGGGGGGGGGGGGGAACAGTCTTCAAACATTCTTTTTTAATCAAATGGCCTAATATCAAAGACAGTATCTTATTTCATTGTTAAATGAAAAAGATCATTAAAATACAAATTAGAGAAAAAGATTTATTGATTTTCTTAGGGGAATTGCAATCTGATAAATTATTTGATAATAAAATTAACATTTATAGAAAGAGCTATTCTGGGCAATCGCAATAATAATGTAATAATCAAATCTAATGTAGTACTTTATATTAAACATTTTAAATAGAACGATGAGAAATATTTTAATAATTAATCTTATTATTGTATTTTCTATAAGCGCTGCATTGTTAAAGTCTAAATGCAGGTTTATTATTGTTAAAGAAGAATTAAATACTGTATTACTGCTGATTTAATAAATGCAAATAAGATGAAAAACATTTAGGAAACATAATGTATTAATTTAATATACTTTGTAAAGAAATTTAATCAAATAAACTGATGTCTTATTCGAGTTTAACAGTGTCACATATTTATATAGTTGGGTAATTTTGATTATTAAACTGTGCATTAAAAAAGATTTAAATGTACATAATCACTGCATTGAATCTTTAAACTGCATTTTACATTTGTATATGTAAAGCTTTTTTAATAAATTTAATTCATTTTTTAAACATATAAGCAATGGACTTGAGGGAAAAAATGAGAGAGAGAAAGAGAAAATACAAATAAAATACCTGTAAAAATATATTTTATCAATATATTTATTTGCCATTTTAAATAAATTCTACTAAACTTACTCTTATTTTTGAATTAATATGTATAATAGAGAAATAAATAAAAAGAATCATGAATTCTCTCTTTATTCCTTCATTTTGATATGGAACAGAAATGCTTTATTAGAATAAATATGATAATATACATTAGTATATATTTATATCAATAAAAACAGTATCTACTTTTGTATTATTTTATTTCTAAAACTAAGCATATATAAAGTTTATAATTTTATTATTTGATATTTTTTAAGATTATCTCGATGAAAAAATACAATAAACATTACAGCTTTTATTAAAATCTATTATAGCTCTAAAGATATAAGCAAATAAATTTCAAATTCCAAAGAATCAAAATTTATGTTTGCATAATTTACTATGTACAATACTGAGCTGTAACGAGTTTCATAGAAATACATAGCACTTAGAAATTCTCAATTATATGGCTTCAACAACTTTAGTTAACAATTTTCTAAGACTTGTTAAATATATTTATAAATAAAATTTTAAAAAATCTTTTTTTATTTTGATGAGATCCATTTTCTAATTTAATGAAATAAATGGAGCAAAATAAGCTCTTCACATTTTCTAGTCTTAATCAATATTAAAAAAAAATTAATTTCTTAAAAATTTAAATATTTGCTTATTAATAGTAATTTTAAAAATAAAAAATCGTGTAATTATTATTTAAAAAATTTAATTCGTGCTTGATTGAAAAAATGCAATTAGTACCTTGTATATTACTTATAAACAAACAAATGTAATTTCCCAATTTTTAAGTTCACGTCCTCTGATATAAGTACATTTTAGTTGCTTAATATGCAAAATAGTAAATTTTATCATTCTTTATAGCTCATAATTATGCTGAAGAATATATTATAAAGTAAAATAAAATAACAGTCCTTTTTATTATATATAATATATATATATATATATATATATATTATATATATATGTAATTATGTAATTATTTACTCCTTACATTCGACTATCTTATAGATACATTATGCAAGGTAACATTATCATCTTATACCTTAACAAATTACAAATCGATTACACATGTTTACAATGGGTTATTTCATCCTAAGTCTATAGTGTATTCTATATAAATATACAATATACCGTGTGTGCCAAACCCCTCTTAATTTAAATATTTACAAAGCTCACATCACTGGAAGATGCACAACGATAGTAATTTGTATGGTTATAAACATAAAAAATGAACAGTTTAACCACGTCAGCGTGAAACCCTGATGTATCTTATATAATTATTTGCTCCTAAGGTGTTACTTAAAACACACCTTATTCGCGATATTTCATTCAGCCTTTTTTAAAATAAATTTACAATGATTAAATAATTGTTGCGTTTAGTTATTTGTACTTTGTATCAGAGTGAATGATTCGACAAAATTCCATCATAAATCTGATTAACATAATATACATTTGCACAAAATTTGTATCAATAAACATTTCATTCTGACGGGTGACTGCTTCATGTTTTTAGCTGTATGTACAATGGTACACGAGCTTTATAAGTATCGCTTTTTATCTATAGTCTATGTGATATATACTGCAGATTTTCAGTATGACTTCTGGTTCGTATACCGTTAGGCATACAGCTGTTTTTCTTAAATGCTATATCTACATTATTTTATTAGTACGTATTGTTACCTAAATGACCATCGGTAACTTTTAATTTGTCATGCAGTTTGCCGTAATTGCAAATTGCCCAATACTTTTTTCTCTTTTATTTAATATTTTTGTAAAATCCTTCGTCTCTCGTGCTCTTGATTACTCATAGCGACGGTTTCGAAGAATCGGTACATCCAATCACGAGCAAGCTTGCTGCATTTCAGCCTTGGCTGCCTTTATAGCTGCAAATGTATTAAACATATTTATAAAATCTCTTAATACAAAGTCTTTTGTTTTTTCTCTTAACAAAATCCCTCATACCGACCTTAAAGAGGGAAACACGTGTCTACGATATGCTGTCATTTGAAGACCGACATCAAAATTATTTAGCATTTTTGTGACGTCGCGAACCGATCTCAAAATATATCCATCGAAAATAAAATTAGTTGAAGTGCGGTTAAATCTTCGCGTAAAAGAAAGTAATGTCTAAGTACCTTTTTCAAAATTACTTGTCATTGAGGTCCTACAATATTTCTTGTTAAAGCAACCCCACTCACCTTCCCTTTCTCTTCTACGTAATTTCTTCCTACGTCTCTCGATAGCGGCAAGTTCAACTTTAACAGCGTTATAAGTTTTTCGTAATTCAGTTAATTTTTGTTGCAGCACTGCTATCCTTTGGCTCCCATCAAGTTCTGGATCTAGTAAAATTTGTGAAAAAATTACAGAGTGAGCTTAAAATTAAAATATTTTTAACAACTTCGAACTGTAGGGTAGTAAAAAGTTTCAACTTACCTAATTCAACATAGAAGTTGTATTTCATTGGTCTCGGTGATCTGTTAGAATAGTTGGCAAGATCGGTGACATTGCTAATATTTGTGTTATTTGCTGGTGCCAAATTGATTGAACAGAGATTAGAACCTTCGCTGGTGTCGTCACTATCACTAGCTGCTCCTTGCCTGGGATTTCTTCCACTTTGCTTTCCTGGCTTCTTTACATTGCCATTCGCACATTCGGAATGTTTCCTACTCCTCTTACGTTTTTTGGGCGACTGTGCATCCTCGAGACTTCTTTTGGCTGGTGGTTTTAATGCCCTATCAGCAATGTTTCCTTCAGTGTTCAGTGGTGCATCATCTTCGCTAAATCCGGGTGCTTTACCACCACTATCATTATCAGGCTCCGAACTATCGCGATTGTGCTTTGTATCCTCAGATGTAGGAGAAGAATTTCCAACTCGTTCCTCGCGGGGTGATCCGGAGATGTTTGAAATGCTAGAATCTGGTGTGGTTGGAGGTGTATTATCCATCACGGGTGCAGCCTCGTTACTTTCACGCCTTTGCGCTGGCATTAAAGCTGGAAGGTGTTGAGGCTGTTGTTGCCTTGGACCTAAGGTTATATTTTGCTGTATCGCCAGGGAAGCTGGTGGCAACACATCAACAGTCTTTGGAAGAGTCATGCTCAAAGTCACCACGGTACCAGATGCTGATTGACTGGACGTTGGAGCACTGGCAAATGGCATTTCCATCAATACTATGCTACTTTCAGTAACTTCGACTTTAGGTGCATTGCAAGGAGTGCCCATTTCCCTTTGATCAACGTTTTCGACCGTTGGTGCTGGGGAGCCTGGAATTTCTTCTTCGCAAAGCAACGAGCTAATAGTTTCAACTTCTTCGTCTGCTTTAGCCACTGCTACTGTCTCATATTTTACTTCGGAAATGCATTCGTTCTGATTCTGAATCTGTACTTTTGACCCTTGAATTTTCGAATACGTTCTGTCTACGTCCTGTGTTTTGACTACCTCTGTCCTTATTTTGCTATCGAAAATTGAAGCAACTTTCACATCTTGCGGCTCCTCATTGTCGATTATCAATCTTTGTTCAGAATCGCTGCTATCAGCCGAATCGGTTTCTTGGCTAGTCGGCCTTCTTCGCTTTTTCTCTTTGTCCTTCAATTCTAATCCTTTAGAACCCAACCCATCTAGTCTACTTTTCCAAACCTCGTTTCTGTTATCTTGTATTTTTTTCTGCTCACTCACAGATTTGACCTTTATGAGTTCTCTGATATCAGTTGCTTTTCTCAATTTCAACTGCTGCAGTTCATCCTCTTTCTGTTTAATAGTTCTGACGACTTCTCTGCGCTGCTCCTCTTCCGTCGTACTCTCTTCTTTCACTCGTTCCTTAATTTCCTCGTTCTTCAACGTCATCAATTCTTCCTTTTTCTTTTGAGCTGCCAAATCCTTCTTCATGATCTCTTTTACGGGCTTTTTAACGTCAGTGCCTTCTTCTTCTTTTTTGTTATCTTTTGATTTATTTCGATACGCCATAGCAGCCGCAGATAATTTTTCTTCTATCGTCGAAGTTGCTGGTAGCCTAGCACTTATGGGTGCTGGTGCGGTTAAAGCTGGCGACAAAACTGGTGTCATATCCAGTAATTTTGTATCCAGGGTTCTTAATTCTGGAGACGGTCGAGGTGAATGCTTGACATTTTGCTTCTGCTCAACAACAGTAACCAGTGATTTATTTGGAGCTATCGTGGATGATTCGATTTCCTTCAGTACTTCCACTGGGTAAATTTTCTCTTGTTTTTCCAATTCCATTGTATCAATTGAATCATTTGATGGAAATATCTCTTGCTGATAAGTAAACAAGTTTTCTTGCTCTGCCTCGGATACTTCTGTCTCGGATATTATTAAACGATCCTCGGAGTCTTCGTGAGTACCATCGTCATCCCCAGGCAAATCGCTAAACAGCAAATCCAAACTATTAACAACTTTCGCTGGTTCTTCCACGACATTAGTAGTGGATTTTTGCTGATTAAATGCTGGAGCTTCGCAAAGTTTATCAAACGCTTCTTCACATGCTGATGTTACAGGCTGCAATAATCTATTAACAATCGGTACATCGCTAGGCTCTTCATTCTTTTTAACGAAAACCTTACGTGCTTTCTTTTTAGTATCTTCCACTTCCGGTTTTGTATCTTTCACCAGGGTCGGCAATGTCGTTTTCTGTCTCTTTTTAGGGCTTTTAGGATCTTCTTCAAATACCCTCTTTTTCAATTTATCTTTATCCCCGTTACTATCTCTCTTACTTCTCACTTCAAACTCAAAAGGCTCTGGTTCTTTGAATTCATAAATATCTTCGGTACTTTCGATTGGCTTAGTTTCAGCGACTAGCTCCGTTTTAGGTACCTCAGTCGATTTTTCGATCTTCAAAGACGAGAGTGCAACATTCTCTTTGTTCTCCGGCTTGACCTGTTCTTCGGGATCCGGTTCTATTCTGGTCATTTCCATTTTAACAGCTTTGTCAAAGCCCTTCAGTTCCGATCTAATTTGATTCAAGTCAAAATCTCTTCCCTTCGGTTGTTCTTCGTCACTGTCCGGCTCGGATTTGATTCCTTGATTTTTCACTATCGTTTTCCTTATACGACGTCCTCTACGCGGTTCCTCGATGTTGTCCTTTTCTTCCTCGCCGTCACTATTCTCTTCTGGCTTTATCCTTTCCTCCGCACGGCTTTTAGCTTCCCTCCGTTTTCTCTCATCCGCGCCCCTTGATCTTGTCTTTGTCTGCTCGGGTTCCGTATCCGACTCGTACGCATCGCTATCTTCGCTCTCAGAAACCGCGGATATATCTGTATGACCGGAAGTACGTCTGGTGCGCCTCCTCAGTTCAACGCCGATCAAATCCGCGTTCCTCGTCCTCGTTTGCCGATTGGTCGCTGGTGTAGCGGGGCTTTTGGTCCTGGAACTGGAGCTCGCCACAGACAATGGTGTCGTTGATCGGATGGGCTGAGATTCCTTCTCCTTTTCCTTATCATCTTTTTTAGAGTCCCTCGAAGAAGACGTCGAGTTACTTCCTGACAAAGGTGCCACACTTTGCGCCCTACGCCGACCTTGGGAAGCACTTTGCTGCAAGTTGCTCGTATTTTTTGACGACCTATTGGTGTTACTGCCAAAATTCGTACTGGGCGTCTGTGGACGTTGAGTCGTCTTTATACGTTTCACTCTACTTTGAGCTTGAGTAAAATTCTGAGCAATTCTCGATGCTTTTATCCATTCATCGTATCTCGTGTTCCAGCCTGTGTAATGTACAAGATATATCGGTTCTGAGCCATCCTTTTCCATATCGATAACCTTAGCTTCGTAGGTTACTTTCGATTCGTGAGTGGGACCGTAATAAACTTTCAATCTGTCACCCAGTTCTACCGAACCTTTGTAACAAGGAGCTACTTCGACAGATTGTTCGTCATTCCGGGATTTCTCAGTCTCGAATTCTTTAGCTCGTTTTCTACCACGTCGTTTCAATTCCTCTTCGGTTAAACGTCTTTGTTTCGTAACGGTTCTCTTTTCTGGTTCCCTCGAAGGTGTCCTAGTCTCTCTGGAATCTGAAGAAGTTTTAGTTTTGTTATTAGGATCATCTTTCGCTTTTGATCTTGTCTTTGCCGTCTCCTCTTCTTTAGATTTCTCCTCCTTTTTCTCTTGCTTCTTGTTTTCAGTCTTCTTCTGCTTTTCTGTCAACTTCTTCCTCGCTGGCTCTTCCTTTGCCTTCATTTTTGGCCTTGATACTGTCTGAACCGATGTTGGAGCAGACGATTTTTGAGATTTTTCACTGCTAGATGATTCTCCCTCACCTTCAATGTTTATATCACTTTCTTGGCCGCTTATGCTTTCCTCAAACTCGTCTTTCTTCCTCACTTTCTGATTTACTTCCTCCTCTTTCACTATCGTTTCTTTTTTAACCTCTTTCTTTTCCTTCTTATCCTCGTCCACCACTGGCTTTTTCTCCTCTTCCTCTTTCTCAACTTTTGGTAATTGTGTCTGAGGGGGTGGTACAGGCGTATTTCTATCCTTATCTCGAATGAGACTTCTACCTGGTCGCGGTTTCCGTGTACTTCCCCTTGGATGATTTACCATTGTACATCCTAGTTTTCTGTAGAAATCCTCGAACGAATGAAGAAACTTTTTGTATGCTTGTTTAACCAAATTATGCGTTGATGGAGAGTTCTGCATGGTGAAACTTAGACGACGTGTTATTGATTTCCATTGATTTTGATTCGTTACTCGATTATAACCACCTAATTTGTAAACAGCTCGGAAAAGTCTGTATAGATCTATATCTTCAGAGCCTATCATTGGACAATTATTTATAGGTGTACCACGATCGTCCATAAATTTGTAAAGCTGTGCCACGAAATGATCTTTCTCTTCGCGTGGTTCGTCGTCGGAGCTCTGTGCAGATAACAAACCTTGTTATTTACTTCATAACCATTTTTTACAGATTTGATATTATAAACATATATAAATGTTCTTACGTCCGAGTAGAGATCTCCATCCGAATCACTATTTCCAATGGATACTGCATTTCCGAAAAGTGAATCTCTGTCCCAATGTGGTGGCAATTCATTTTTTTCTAAAAAGAGTAACGCCTTCTCTACAGCAACTTTAAGAGTATTATTTTCCACTTTATTCACCAGTTCTTTCGTAAATTCCGTCGCCTCTTTTTTCGGAACCGTGTAACTAGGAATAATGAAATCAATTAAACTTTCTATAATTAAATTATCAATACATTTCATTTTCATTCAAACCTACTATCTGGCATCCTTAAATGATCTAACGAGGTAATCATCTCTTACGCGAATTCGTACAGTATCTTGAGCTGTGGGAGCAACAACTAATCCTGGAAACCAATTATCTTTTTTCTTTTTATCACCTAACTCTACACAAACTACTCTCCCAATTTCTGGTTCTGTTTCCATGCCCTCTTTGCCTGTTCCACTAGAGCCTGACTCTCGATTTCCTCTTGGTGGACTCTCATCATCATCACTACTTTCATCTCTATAAAAATAAATAATATTTAAAAATTCTACTCCACATTCCAATGATCCTAAATTTCTTACCAACATAAGTAGAACATATTCAATAGAAATAGTTAAAATAATTTTATTTTAAAAGTAATTTCGAACAATCCCTTTTAAAAAAATCGCAAACATAAACACCATGCTACGGTATCCTTACTGTGCGTGCCTTGATCGTCTGCCACGTCTCCCACCAATTACTGGATTTCCAAAATGTTCTGGATGAGTTAGAGGAAGTTGATCAAGAGTTTCACTTTCTGCAAAGTGCCTTCCACTTTTCAAGCATAAAGCTGTTCTTCTTAAGGTGGTAATATCTCCATCATCAAACACCACAGTATACTGGCTGCAATCTTGTATCTTGGTAATGGTAGCATCTACAAATTCTTTTCTTTCATTGTGCCTTGCTTCTACTGAAGCTCCCACTCTTAAAGTTCCTTTAATTTGCTCATCAGTTACTGTGGCTGTTCCAAGACCTTGCTTATATGTGACACGGCATTTCACAGACCTTACAACCTTCTGGATTTTTGCTTCGCAAAAAGCACCTTTATACTTAGCACTAACTTCTGTACCTACTGATAGGTATGGTGGATCGTCTCCCTGTAATAATAATTCATATTGTCTAATAAAAGAAAAGCTATAAATTAATAATCTACATAAATATCATTTATCAAGAAGTATTAACATCGTACCTTAAGAAACATTGTAACAATATAAATGTCTATAAAAAGAATTTAAAACAAATTTTTTAACAATTGTATAGATATTTGACTTAATTTGGCATTTATATTTTAATTAATTCAGTTTAAATTTAATCACATCCATTTTGTTTCTAAAGAATAATCAAGGTAGAAAACTATATTATATTCTGAAAAGATTATTGATATAATTTATTCTGTAAAACTTATATAAAGATACTGTACTATTAATGTTAATAAAAATTTATTTATTGTTTCATTTTTATTCTATTAATGTTCACAAACTTCAAGAAAAAATGTTTATTAACATAATTTAAATGCCAAGCTTAATAAGTAAGTTTATAAGATATACGTGTATAAGCTTAGTTGAAATCAGGTATTAAAATTTCTGAAAAAAAAAAAAAAAAACATTAAATCAAGTGTTATAAATTTATATATTTCCCATTTCCAATGAACTTTCAGCTGTCTTTCAGATAGGTCTTATCGTTTACTTCAGTTATCATACCAAATCTAGAAGTAAATTATCGGAACTGAATAAATAATACTTCACAAATATTGGATTAATATAAAAGCTTTAAAAATAGAATTAGAGAGACAATACACATGCTTTAATTGTTAGAAATGTCAGTGAAATAGAATTTGCTCCAATTGTGACAGACTGGTCTTGATAAAAAAGAGGCCAAAGAATCAATCCAGATGGAATTAAAGGAGCCTAATGCTATAGTGTTTTAAGAATGTTAGTACAAAAAGACGAGAAGAAATTCGTAAAAGTGTAGAGATCAAGTGTAGTGAACATATATGTATAAATTCTCAAAATCATTATACACTTGTGACTGACTGTTTCTCCCGCCTGTTTACTTACCAGCATTTTCTAGCGCTCCACAATCTTTCCTTGGATAATCATTAACTGTTGGTGCTTGATAGACATTAAAATAAATCTAGTTATACTTTTTGGTAGCAATAACAAAGCTTTAAACCAGGAATTAGTGACCCCCTTTTACGCAGAGAGAAGCAATAGGAATACTTTACACCGCGACTACGTATACGCTTATACAAACTGAAACTCCCTTTCCCGTTCACTTCCCTTCCCTACTTCCCTTACCATTTCCAATTTCCACCCTGACGCAACTTGTCAGCAGCCTTCCACTTCACTCCCATTGGCAGATCTTTCTGCGCCGTGCCAATGTACCAAACGGAAAACATCTCCGAGACCATTTTCTTAAATTTATAGATTACTCGAAAGCTTTAGCCCTTAACATATATTGGACAATAAAAATAATTATCAACTACATTTGATTATAAATTTTTATCTGCTTACCCAGCAAATTAGATAGAAATATGAATCTAGTATTTGACGATACTGCGCATTCTACAGGGCCGTACTAAATCTTCCCAAACTTACC
Organism: Prorops nasuta; assembly: GCF_024137725.1. NCBI lineage: Eukaryota > Metazoa > Arthropoda > Insecta > Hymenoptera > Bethylidae > Prorops > Prorops nasuta. Next base: position 855,580 of record NW_027116847.1, on the reverse strand, counting down.
GTCCTACACCCAATACCAAATGCTCCTTCCTAAGTTCATCCGAATGCGTTCTTTGCTTGTCACATTCTACTTTCTACCTTGAGGCTTGTGATTCCCGCTCCATTCATATTACATCTCTCTAGTCAATAACAGCGCGTGTGTTTTTATCTGCCCCTTCTATGATTTAGCCATCTATTTTTTCAACTTTGTAAGCAAAACCGATCTCTATACATGTTATGATCTTCAAAAATATTCTCAAATCTAAAATATTTTTTGTCTTTCTATTAAAAAAAAAAGAATTTAATTGTATTTTTGGAGTCTGTAATTTCCGAGGATTTTGATTGTTTTTTGATAATTCTTGCCTTATAGGTTAGAGCGGTAATCTTGGTTAATGTAATCTAAGGCTTTTCAAAAGAGCTGTGAAATATTTAATGCTAAAATATGAGCTAAAAGGAAAACTAAGAAATCAATTATTTAAGATTTGAAAATCATTTGTGTAGTAATTTGATATTTATACGTATTTGAATAACGTTTGCAGATACGAGTATAGTGAATAACTAAATTTCCAAAGTGAATCTTTGTGATTTTATAATTATAACAACGAATGCCCGTACACATTGGAGAAATATTTAATATTTACTGCCCTGGTTGTAATCGTCTGCTGTGACGCGAAACAAAATGGCGGCAAGTAATACAGTGCCGGTAGAAATTAACCAGAGTAGCATGTGTACGACAGGAAATTCGGTAAGATTAAAGACAGTTTCTTCTTTTCAAATAAGCTTCTTAAAACACTATTAAGAATCACTGGTAATTCTCTATATTTCATGTAAGATTCATACGTTTCGTCGACCATATACAAGCATAGCTCTTTTATCAAATGAATATATTAGTGGACAAGAAACAAAACCTTCAATTATAATCCTATCGCAACAATGTTTTAACAATGCTTTAAATTACGCTGGTGTAGTAAAACGTGCGTTTCTTCAGTATCATAAGAATAGAATTTTTCAATTTTAAAAATGTACATTGAAACCGTTGATTAATTATTTTAAGAAATAAAGCTACGTTGTGTACGCGAGTGTTTGTGTGTGTTCGATAAATTGACTCTTCGTGTGATCTTAAAAAGACGCCATTCATTTTGGCGGGCACGTGTACGATTTATAATTCGGTGACAGTGTATATATAATCATTTTCAACAAGATTTTTACTATTTTTCTATCCTCTTTTTTTCAATCACACATGGACATAGTTGTAAATAACATTTATAGCATTTTATTGAAGCAACAATTAGCATTTTCAAGGCATTACACGTGCTTTGCACATTTTCCCGTCAAGCAATGGTCACTTTATTATAACATTATCAGGAAATACAAATTTAAGTAGTTTTTTAAAACTGAATTTTTCTTATAATTATCCATTTCTTTTGTTTCTAGTTATAATCGGTTTTGTTTAAAATTTCAGCTTTGCCAATGTTAATTGTTTTGAAAATTTTTATCCACGTTAAAATTAAGTGCTTTTAATCTTACAAATTTTTTAACAAATTCATAAATTGGTGCCTTTGCAGTTATCAAAAATGGAAACAATGGATGTAGCAGAAGCAACACCTACCAAAGGGACAAACACTGGCAAAGAAACTGTTCCTGTTGATGAAATGACATCACGGGATTATTATTTTGATTCTTACGCACATTATGGCATACATGAGGAAATGTTGAAAGATGAAGTTCGAACAGTTACATACCGTAATTCTATGTACCACAACAAGCATCTTTTCAAAGGCAAAACAGTACTTGATATCGGATGTGGTACTGGTATTTTGTCCATGTTTGCAGCTAAAGCTGGAGCTGCTAGAGTTATTGGAATTGAATGTTCAAATATTGTGGAATATGCAGAAAAAATAGTGGAAGCAAATCAGCTTTCTAACATTATAACAATCTTAAAGGGAAAAGTAGAAGAAGTAGTTTTACCTGATGGTATAGAAAAAGTAGATATAATCATATCTGAATGGATGGGCTACTGCTTATTTTATGAATCTATGTTAGATACTGTATTATTTGCTAGAGATAAGTGGCTTCGTGAGGATGGTATGCTGTTCCCCGATAAGGCAACTTTATTTATATGTGGCATTGAAGATAGACAATATAAAGATGAAAAAATAAACTGGTGGGATGATGTTTATGGTTTTGACATGAGCAGCATCAGGAAAGTAGCAATTAGTGAGCCACTTGTAGATGTAGTTGATCCTAAACAAGTGGTTACAAATGCTTGCCTTATCAAAGAAGTTGACTTATACACAGTTACTAAAGCAGATTTAGAGTTTTCATCTCCCTTTACTTTACAAGTACGAAGAAATGATTATGTTCAAGCACTAGTTACATTTTTCAACATTGAATTCACCAAGTGCCACAAGCGGATTGGTTTTAGTACAGCGCCGGAAGTTCAGTACACACATTGGAAACAAACTGTATTTTATTTTGATGAGTATATGACTGTTAAAAAAGGAGAGGAGATATATGGTGTATTTTCAATGAAACCTAATGCAAGGAATTACAGAGATCTGGATTTTAGTATTGAATTGGACTTTAAAGGGGAATTGTGCCAAGTTCATGAAACAAATAACTATCGCATGCGTTGATATCTATTAGCTTACGTCTTCTACCTACAAATTTTTATAGCTCATAAAACCATTTAGTCCAAAATATAATAACAATTTTCTACCGCTAGTTCGACTTATCATTTATTTTATTTAATTGTACAATAAAATCAAAGATAACATATTTCACACTTTTAATTTCAGTAATTTAACATTTATAAACAAATTAAATTTAAAAGAAAATTTTTAATCGATAAATTCAAGGTATATTCAACTGTAATAAAATATTTGAGTGCTCATATTTATTTATGTTACACTTTCAATTAATTATTTTAGATTCTTTTAATTATTATAAGAATTAAATTACTTTGAAATTATGTGAATGCATAAAAAGTAAATAAAACGTATTATATTTTTATGTATAAGATTATTTGGTAAATAGAACAATTCTTTTTCAGTATAAAATATGTTTTAAAAGATCTCAAATATCTCACAAAATAAATGTATTAGCACTTTACATTAAACCTTTATGATTATTTATTTATCAGGTATAACTAAAGAATTTATTCACAGAATGCAGTATCTTATCATTAAAATTCCAAAATAGAGGAAATAATATTTATCAAAACATTTTGATACAATGGGTGTATCCAGCCGACGCTCAGCGGTCTCAGCCGCTAAGTAAAATGTATTTATGATGGCCAATTTTAACTGGTCAACTAATCATACGCGGATTTTAAATAGCTGCTGAGACCACTGAGTGTCAGTTGAATGCACCCAATAAAAAATTTAAGAGGCAATTTTGCAAAATTATTTACTTGAAACTGAAACCATGTCATATTTTAAAACTTAAGGAGTATAGGAAATTGAAGGAAAAGTTAACATTGAGAAGATACAGTTATAAATATTATCAATTTAATATACACTTTTTACTTCAACAAAAATTACATATCTTACTTATACAATAAGGCCCTTTAATCGTTTAGCTAATTTTAGGGTTTTATAATCTGTTCTTAATTGTATAAAATTAAGGAGAACAGAACGATCCAGCACAGCCTGAAATTAATTTTTTTTAGTAGAGGTAATTTTTTGAGTAAATTAATTATTTATTATATAGTATGAAACACATGAAAGAGCTAGGCCTCTCTGATAACTTTAAACACGTTTTTCATGAAACCGCATTTCCAAAATTAAGCGTACACATTTTCAAAAAAATCTTCATGGATTGACTTCAAAACTTAACTCTACATGTAAACCTACAGATTTTCTGCAGAAGTATATGGAATTTTTGCGTTATTATATAATTTTCTTTTATAGTAAAGTTTGTAACGAGTTCATTATAAATTTGTAAGAAGGTAATTCATATACACGCTAGTTTCGCAAAAATAAACATAGCAAATCTTATATTTCTTTTGATCAAGGCTCGGAAATTCTTCACTTTTCAGAGCCCCACTTTGTATGTTCTTATTCAGGATAACCCTTTTTAATTTTGTCGCCTAATTAAAAAAAAGCGTATGTAAAATGTATGAAATAAGTTTTATGGTTCAGAGGGGAATAAAAGTTGGTACCACATTAATTCAACCTTGGTTTGTCAATAAAGATCCTATTAAAATGATCTTATTCTATTAGCTCATCTCAAGAACTTTCTCATATAACCAACTTATAAATATATGTAACAATAAAAAAATTTTCTAAACGTAAAAAAATTTGTTATGGGACGCAATATTACATATTTTTTAGAATATCCCCTATTTATTATAATTATTATTTAAATTAAAAGTTAAAAAATTAGATTTTGTACGTCTAAGGTTGCAATGCTCCTTTAATACTTAACTCAGTGAAACGCGTGGATATAAATGATATAAATTTTGGGTATAGACAGTATAATATACCGAACCAAAAAGTTTTTGTTTAATTTTGAAATATACTTTTTCAATAATATTTTAATATTAATTAATGCATAATGAACGCCTTGTTCTTGATCAATCGTGATTAAATTATTAATGATACCTAATTTTATTGAATTTTAATTGAAAACCATAAAACTTTTATATAAAACATTTTTCCTAAAAAACTTGGACATGCTGTATACAGAATTATTTTCTTAAAATGAATCACTTTGAATACAAAGCAGTAATAAATATGGTATCTTTTAAAAACATATATATTTGTTCTAAGAGTGTCATAAAGGAACTATATAAAAAATATCCCAGGTGAAATAACTTAGAAACTATGAAGGTCACCTTGAAGTTTTTAAGCGAAACTCCCTATTTTTTATTGCACAATTTTATAACTTATCACATAAGACATTTCCAAAGTATTTTATTAATATATACTTTTATCCAGTCATTTACTAGGTATTTCGATCATATAAATGAGTTTGGTGAAAGCATGCACGACCGCTACATACAGTCACGCGGTCTCTCGCCTATTTATAATTTCAAATCTATATATCTAGTAAATTACTGGAATTAAAACGATAAATTATATGGTACTTTGAAAACCCTTTAAGACTAAACTACAGGAAGATATATTAAAAAATGGGATAACCGTTCGAAAAATTCAAGGTGACGTTTATATATTTTAAGCTGCTTTATCTAGAGTATTTTTTTATAAAGTTACTTATAATCCCCTTGAAAGACAGATAGATGTTTTCAAAAATTGTATATTCTTCATCTTTATTTGTTAGGAGTTGATACTTTTGAAAAAATTATCAGGTATAATCGAAATAGTTATGCCTTTTACTCTAAGTCAAAAATCGCATAACGTTATAGGTACGTTTGCTACCTATCAAAAACAAACGTCTACAGAAAAACAATGGAGCCACCATTTTGTAATTATTTATCAAGCAAAACGTTTTTTTTACTTCGTTAGTAGTATAATAAAAATCTTTTGTTATTACTTCAGTTTTTTTCCTCATTTCGCTAATAAAAAACCTTGAAACATGCCTATATATCTTCAAACTTTAGAGTGGCCTAACTCTTTAAGATACCTCAAAGCTTAAACATAAGAAAATCTTTATTTCTCCGTAATTATAAGGGCTGATAATATTTTGCCTAAAATCTTGTTGACACTTCTCTTTACATTTATAGAGGTGTTATGCAAAAAACTAATACCTCTTATATTACAAATATAAAGACCTTTACAAGCTCTGGTGCATTTTCGGTGTTTCATACTTATTTCTTGACTTACCAAATGATCCTCGGAACAAACTTGCTTCAAGTTTTCTGGTTTAACCAATAAAAGATTACACAAAGCGTGTAAAGTATCAAATAATGAGGTGACAGATTTTATACCAAGCTCTTTCACGCATTTCCGATATTCATTCATGTCACATATTGCGCACATAGCACCTGCTGAATTAAATTGGAATTGTTGAAGATGTTCATATATTACCCGGTGAAACTCAACACCAAGCTCTGTTAATACGTTTTCCATATTTTTCGTGTCGAGGCTATTTCTAATTTGTCGGATTATTCCAGACACATATTGAGCGACTACTAAACACGCTGCTGTGTTTAAAGTATCTACATCGGTTTCGGGTTTAAAGTCACTCTTCCGTTGTTCATTTTGCAAATAAATTTTTACCCAACCGGTAATTGCGTTTATACTTCTGTCTAAACCAATATCTAACTTCAATTGTATTTGTTCCAAAGTGTTTTTTTTCTTCAACATGCATTCTCCATGCTTAGGTGTTGAACTACAAAATTTTATATTATGAATTTTACTTAGATAGCAAATCACTAACTATTTATTGCTTTAAAATATGATGAAAGTATGTATTTCTTTTACAAATATTTGTAATTATTAAAATATTTTGAAAGCAACTTACACAACAAGAGGTAACAGACTATCATCAAAAAGTTCCTCAAAAAGACGTACAATAGCATTGCATTGGCGTACAACATTAAAAAAATGTATTTCTGGCTGAGATCTACCTTCTGGTATTGGCACACTTTGTAAGCCTAATTCCAGTGCATAATCAACATGCTCATTGATTAAATACTGTAATAATACCTCCAATATCTGAGTGGCATTTGAAGGTAATTCAAAAGGAGGTGACAATAATTTACATCTTTGAAATGCCACCTTGCTTCTTTGCAATAATGCAATAGCAAGTTCTTCAGAAAGAAAAGTTTCCCCTCCATAATCTTCTATCTGAGCAATATTTATGTTAGTCCTTGTCCCTATTACAGCTTGCAAGTCTCGACGAAGTTCTTGAAATCCACCAGTCTGTAATTGTTTTTTTTGATGATTTTTAGATTCATAATATTTTATAAGTAGTACTGCTGATTTTTCACGTAAGGCTTGTATTTCTGTCCTGAAAAGAAAAATAAAATTAACCATATCTTGGATTTAATTTTAAATAAAATATTTGAAATAAAGCTACTTTGAAACCATTCATATATTTACACGATATAAGTATCCAAATGTTTTTGAAATATATTTCTAGTAAGTTTTGGAAGGTAATCATCTTCTGTACCCATTTCAAAAATTTTTAAATCAGTCGATAGTTTCACTGTTCTAGTATATAAATCAAAGAAGTTCCTAAGATATTTGTCTGCATCAGTTTTATCAGATAGCTTTGCAACCACATATTTTTGTAACCTTAAGTGGTATATGTTAAGAACAAATTTTGCCATAACTTGATCAGGATTCGAAAAAACTTGCTGCATGAGTTTCTGATTTTTAGTACACATAGGTATAACATCTACAAAGACATCTTTTCCTCCATATGAACCCATTTGACTCTGCTCAATAAATGCATCTACACATTGAGAATAGCCCTTGAAATTAGAAAGAACTGTTGCCAGCTCTTTCATTCTAACAACATCCTCTTTATTTTGAGCTCTAACAAATTCTTCTATCAAACTTCTTTCTATTTTATCATATTTTTCTCCAATTGTTTTTTTTGCATGCTCAAACTTTTCTGAAGGTAACTCTTGAGCTATAAGATATAGTTTCTGTATTACATCAGCAGCTTCATCTAACTGAAAGATAAATTAGTATAAAAATATGAGTTAGAAATGGCAGTATGCAATATTTACCATAGATTTATCTGTGAACATTGGATCTGTTAGAGGTCCTGGATTTAAAAATTCTGAAAAATGTCTCATTAACTTTTGGGCTTCGACAGCTCTAGCTCTTGGTATATTCACACTTTCAAGCTGATCTCCTAAATGAAGAACTTTTGTTGCTACAAAATTTATTCTTTCATCCAATTGATGAAATAAATCAATTGAGTGTTGATTCCTCTCTTGTAATTCTATTACTTCAAGCATATGCCTTGTTTCTTCATCTTTTAAAGAAGCTTCTAGCTTATCACATTTCTTTTGTTGTCGTTCTTCAAGAACTTGTAAATCTTTAATTGCTTGAAGAAAAGTTTCATGTACTACAACTGGATCAAAGCATGCTTTTAAATTATCCTTTGTACTATCATTTACTGTTCTCCAAGCAAGCCGCTCAACAAATTCTTCTGGATCAAATGGCTCCTACAGAAAATATGATGACTTTTACAAATTATTATTATACTCAGTGTATGTCACATAAAGTATAAATATTAATTTCACCTGTTCAAGCTCTTTCATATACTGTTGCATATACATTTTCAAGCAACTTAAAAAATCTTATTTTTTTATACTCTTTAAAATTTAGAATTTTATCATTATAATAGAAAAATGCTTTTCTTTTTTTAGGAAGATATCATGATACATACTTAATTATTTACATAGAATAAGTTGCAATAAGTTGTTTAAATTAACCGAATTATTTATTATGACTACCCTAAAAAGAGCTAGTTGACATTCTGATTCACAAAAATATCAAGAGCAAATTGGAGCAAATTAGGCTAGATTACTGTAAATGTAAAATAATGAAATATTTATTTATATTTACTGTAAATTTGAAAAATATATTACAAGAGTTAAATTAAAAGTTTTTTTAACTGCTTATATATATATATAAAATTTTACTATTTTACTTAAAAATGGCAAGTATTGCGTAGTATAGATATAGATTACGAATAACTATTGAGTAAACGTCAAAACAAAAGTAGGAATCGATCGCAATCGCACCATGGTCATTGTATACTAATGTATACGTGTTAAGCTGCGCCCAGCTGCGGTCCGATTCACGCATAAAACGTTCAGAGAGTATGTATATGTATATGGGTGCATCCAGAAGCACAGCTGTTCAGTGAGCGCTTACTGAGCGCTCACAAGTAGCCGATTGGTGAGCGCTAAGCGATATATATATTGGACGTGTGGAGTAGTGTGGACATTACGCTTATTGCTCACTTATACATAAAAGGCACATTATATTACAGCTATACTTTTTATATATATAATAGTCGGATTTCAATGAGCTTTTATCTTTTAACCTTACCATTATTTATTCTTGCATTAATATCCTCCGTTTCTGTAATTGCATATAATATTTCATTAATATTGTATTGCTGCTCAAATGCCATGTTTTATTTTCTAAAAAGTTAATTAAAGTTTCTTCACTTTTAAAAGAAAATAGGAAATTTTTTACAACGAAACGGTATCCTAGACTACTTGCAACCATTTTAAATTTATTTTACTGATCTAGGGATATTAAGTAACTTTTAAATTTCGCGCGAAAACTTCAGAGTGAGCAGAAAGTGAGGCTGAGTGAGCGACTGAAAATTAGGCTCACGAAAATGGCGGGCGCTCACTCTGAGCCCTCTGAGCAGCTTAATGAGCAGTTTCATCCAGTAACATACTTTTGCCTAGGGGATTTGACGAGCGCTCACCGAGCGCTCACTGAGCGGTTGTGCTTCTGGATGCACCCTATGGTAGCATTCAGCAGAGACAAATGTTTGAGGGAGCGGTGTATGTTATTGGCTATTACTCTTAGATCCTATAATTTTATCCAATAGAAGTGGAAGTTTAAAAAGAAATCTGGTAACGTTACTGAGCTGCTACCTCTGCTGAATGCTACCTATGTAGTTTACGTTACGTTAGTATAGATTTTTAGCGCTTTAAGTGTGCATATGCATGTATTGTATGTACATTGCATATATACATACCGCAGCCTTGTAGGGACCGTGCACATCAACACAATGACAGTGAGATGAGAATGTGTATTGGTGTATATGCATACTATCAGCGCAAATTGTCGGTCAATTTTCGCAGTTTTTGAGTGTAATTTATTTATACGTATATAGTTAAACATTGACACTTCTCTATCATTGTGTTGATGTGCACGGTCCCTATAGTAATCGCCAGGAATAGCTTTTCCTAATTTTCCGATGCATTTAGGAACCACTCTGAAAAGACACCAGCGCTCTTAGGGTGAGATTCACCAAGTCCGGCTTGAAGGCTAGCCGGGCTAATATGGTATACTTTCGGGCTAAAGTAGTATAGTTACCGTTACATGAGCTGTATGAGTTTAGCCCGGCTAGCCCCAAGCCGGACTTGGTGAATCTCACCCTTAGGCCGGGATTCATAAACAGAACTTGAGTTCAAGCCGTTCAAGCTCACCTTGAAACCTATAAGATGTGTTACGTAGACTAGATTTTACCCGTCTTAAGCTTGAACTTGAGCTTAACGGGATCCCTCAAGCCCTCTGTAGCCAACATTACGGAACGAAAAACGAGGGACAATTGTCCAGCGCTATTTTTCAACCGATTTCAATATTTTTGGGCTTGTTGGAATCGTTAGGACTCGCTTTTTGTCATAAATAAAGCCGTATTTTCCAAAAAACGTAATAAAATAAAATTGTTTAAAAATTCGCAATTAATAACATTTAAACGCAAAACAAATCGAAAAATCGGGCTTCTTTATGACGAGGTGCCAGACCTAACGATTCCAACAAGCCCAAAAACATTGAAATCGGTTGAGAAATAGAGCCGTACCATTGTCCCGCGTTTTTGAGGTGGACGAAAACCAAAAATTTTTAGAAAGAAAGCTAGGCTTCCTCCCCTCTCGCGGCTCACGCTAACGTGTTCCCCCACTCCAGCATCGAAACTTACTGCAAAGCTTTCCTCATATTTACGCTATTCCCCTATCTGTAGCTATACATATATAAATACCGCTAAAATAATGTTGAGAACAATATTTCATTTTGCCGATATAATGAAATTGCTAAAAATGCAAATATCATTTTGAAATAAAATTGTAGAAAAGGAGATTTCGTAATGCTTGAAATATAGGGCATACGGCGAAACGCGGGACAATGGTACAGTCGTATTTTTCAACAGAATTTGATGAGACTAGTAATAATTAAAGCCATTCTTCATGTAGATTGTCCTAAAGAGCTCGCATTTTCGATAAAGCTTATAGTTTTTCAGCTATGAACGTTTGAAGTTGCACGGCGCACAAATACATATTTCTTCTCTCGCGTAGATCAGCTGTTGCGCACGTCCATCTTCAATCGCTCATAACTGGAAAACTATAAGCTTTATCGAAAATACGAGATCTTTAGGACAATCTACATGAAGAATGGCTTTAGTTATGACTAGTCTCATCAAATTCTATTGAGAAATACGCCTGTACCATTGTCCCGCGTTTTGCCGTAATTTCACGTTTTCAAGCGTCCTGACTCGTTCATTCTGCAATTTATTTCGGAACAAATAAAAGTACGATTGCACATTGAAAAATTACATTAGAAGTTCTCGATAATGTACATGCTGCTATGAGTATTTCTTAATCTTATAAAGCTTGTCGTAGAAGGTGCAATGCAATAAATTTAGAAGGGCAATTTTGCGATTGAAAATAAGACCCACGTACATACATGGTAAACGCTATGTGTGTTTGTTTACAGTGCACTCCACGAGTCACTAACACAGTCGCACCCGTATGTATGTATGTAGACCTACTATGCTGGTTTACATACGCTGGACAAGGCAATAAGCTGTAGAGGTGAGAGGGGAAGCCAACTTTATTTACTCCGAATACGCATTTTGTTACATTTTGCATTATAATGACCAAAAGAAGCGTTGCAAAATTATGAAAATATTATAAAAGCGTCTCCCCCTTTCACGCTCTATTCAATGATGCTACCCAAGTTGTTGGTGCATTTTTACTTTGCTCGGAATAAATAGCAGAATGAACGAGTCAGTGACGCTTGAAGACCTGAAATTACGGCAAAACGGGGGACAATGGTACATGCGTATTTCTAAATAGAATTTGATGACACTAGTCATACCTAAAGCCATTCTTCATGTAGATTGTCCTAAAGAGCTTGCATTTTCGATAAAGCTTATAGTTTTCCAGTTATGAACGATTGAAGATGGACGTGCGCAACAGCTGATCTACGCGAGAGAAGAAATATGTATTTGTGCGCCGTGCAACTTCAAACGTTCATAACTGGAAAACTATAAGCTTTATCGAAAATGCGAGCTCTTTAGGACAATCTACATGAAGAATGGCTTTAATTATTACTAGTCTCATCAAATTCTGTTGAAAAATACGACTGTACCATTGTCCCGCGTTTCGCCGTATGCCCTATATTTCAAGCATTACGAAATCTCCTTTTCTACAATTTTATTTCAAAATGATATTTGCATTTTTAGCAATTTCATTATATCGGCGAAATGAAATGTTCTCAACATTATTTTAGCGGTATTTAAATGTGTATAGCTACAGATAGGGAAATAGCGTAAATATGAGGAAAGCTTTGCAGTAAGTTTCGATGCTGGAGTGGGGGAACACGTTAGCGTGAGCCGCGAGAGGGGAGGAAGCCTAGCTTCCTTCCTAAAAATTTTTGCTTTTCGTCCACCTCAGAAACGAGGGACAATGGTACGGCTCTATTTCTCAACCGATTTCAATGTTTTTGGGCTTGTTGGAATCGTTAGGTCTGGCACCTCGTCATAAAGAAGCCCGATTTTTCGATTTGTTTTGCGTTTAAATATTATTAATGCGAATTTTTAAACAATTTTATTTTTTTACGTTTTTTAGAAAATAAGGCTTTGTTATGACAAGGTGAGAGTCCTAACGGTTCCAACAAGCCAAAAATCATTAAAATCGGTCGAAAAATAACGCTGGACAATTCTCCCTCGTTTTTCGTTCCGTAATGTTGGCTACAGAGGGCTTGAGGGATCCCGTTAAGACGGGTAAAATCTATAGTCTACGTAACACATCTTATAGGTTTCAAGGTGAGCTTGAACTCAAGTTCTGTTTATGAATCCCGGCCTATGAATCCCGGGGTTAGGGTCAATTCGACCAAGTAGTAGGCTAGAGCCGAAGTCAGGCTGCTTTCACATGCGGTGTAAGGTGCGTAAACGTAACTTACGCTAAAACGTATTAACCAATCAAATCATTTTCGCGATAATACCGGCCGTATATATCTTACACCGCATGTGAAGGCAGCCTCAGACTTAAGTTGGTATAGTTAATATGACGGGGACTATACCAACTTAAGTCAGACTTGGGCTCTAGCCTACTTGGTCGAATTGACCCTTACTAAGCGCGCTTATGTAAGGCTGCGGTCTAATACATGTATATGCACACTTAAAGCGCTAAAAATCTATAACTAACGTAACATAAACTATATACTCTGAGCGTTTTATGCGCGAATCGGACCGCAGCTTAAGGCAGCGTTGCCAAGTGTAGTATAATTATACTACCGTAGTATAATTTTCCTATAGCGTAGTATCCTTAGGATACTACGCTACAGTTTCTGTTCCCTGCGGGATCCTACGCTATAGTTTCTGTTCACTGCGGGATCCTACGCTACAGTTTCTGTCCTTGCGGGATACTACGTTTTGGCCATTAATCTTGAGTCTTGGCGAGGGGAAGTTAGAATCAGAGGGGCGAGGGGATTTTTAGGGAGTTTGTCCGTAGCTGTCAAATGGCGCGATTAACCCTCAATTTTATATCATCAACAAAAATAATATTTTCGGAAAACGATTGTGGAAAAGAAGAAAGGATTTTAATAAATAAGAGAGAAGACAAAATATATCAGATGAGTATAAATTAATAGAAAAAATTAAAATTATTGTGAATATTTAAGAAAATATACTTTGTGGTTATTTTATTTTTGTTACAGTTGAAATCCGGTTATGATGACTTTCAATTAAGGAAAAAAGTAATTATAGACTAATAAATGAAAAAGTATTAAAACATGAAGCACTTCTCTGTATGGCCCAGTCATTTCAATAATTGTGACTTAATGTTATAATAGTGAATGTGTAAGCGATTAGTGCATATACAACAAACTCCTATTGTAAATTTAATAATCTTGTATGACAATGTTTTAATTACTATTATTTTAAATTAAAGCTAGTTTAATTAACATATTTTTATTTCATCCCTTTCTCAAAATTCTAAACACACATGGTAATTACCTATTCTTGTAGTAGTCATATATTCGTTAAATTACATACAAAATTACAACTGTTTTATATTTGTAAAGCATAGCTGTTTGTTGCAATGATTTTTATTATTCAATGTGAGACAAATCGCATTTTGTTTAGGCAAATGTCTTATTTATCCGCCATATCCTTCCATATCTTATGCGACATTTATTTGGCTCCGTTGCACTATTTTCTTGCAGTCTATATCATATAACATTAATTTTCTAATCATTTATACATACACACAGATCTAATAATACTGCTGATCTGCAATTATTTTTGTAATTGTTGAAATGATTGTTAAACCATTATCTTGTTTAATTTGTAAAATGGACATTTGAATGATGCTATTAAAATTTGGCAACTTTTCTGCGAGATATGTTCTGATAATATTTGTGAAGATAAAGTTTTTTAAAAGGTATATGTATACTGCTGAGTTCATCTTGTTTTTAGCTTTAAATAGTTTTCCAACTATACGCATGGATATCTATTTTGAATATAGAATACATATTTCATTACATCTATTATGATATTGTTAAGATTGATAGAAAGATATCAATTCTTTGAAAATGATATATTATATATCTAGTAACTGGATTAATTAAGGTTTTAGAACAGATAAATTTCACAAACAAATAGGACTAACAAAATATGTATTATATATTGAGGAAGGATATCCAAATGTGAATTATTTGAAGCTAAAAGCAAGATAAATTCAGCAGTATTGTTTCGTAAGTCGAACGAAATAACTTTGCTACAATCTGATCATAAATAAGTATAATACACAGATGACTTAGTCGAGAAATTTGATCCTTCTGTTGAAAGCAGCGAATTCTATAACATTGTTATTGTACACATAAGCTAAGGATTGCGGCACGCCTATGAAACATTGAGGCGGCAAAGGACAAGAGTATTAAAACCACGATTCCAGGGACTAGGCGGATCTCTCCATGGTCCGTCCGTGAGGATATAAGGCTCAGGGGAAGAAAAGGCGAGCAGTGCTGCTAAGCAATCCTTACCTACAACATATTGTAAACTTATCAATAAACGTTGAATTCAGGAGGGTTTATGCCGTATGAGCTTCCCGCCTTGAGCTTAGCTCAAAATATCAGTAGCAATTCATTTATCTACCTTCCTTAGAAATTAACATTAGTGATACAACAAGTATCCTTAAATGTATTGGAGAACAACATCCTCTAAAATTTAAAGAGAAGATATCCTATGGAAGAGATGCCAAACCTTATAAGTAAAGTAATTCAAGTGTCCATTCTTCAACTTTAATAGAACAATGGTTTACCAATCATCTTGACATTTATAAGATTAATTAGTCAATAGAATAGCTATATCTGAGTGTATATAAAAATAGCAAAAAATTAATCGTATATTTTGAAAACTAAAAGAAAGAACTAACAAGGCAAATAAATGTTACATAGGATATGGAAGGATGTGGCGGATAAATAAGACATTTACCTAAACAAAATGCGATTTGTCTCACATTGAATAATAAAAATCATTGCAACAAACAGCTATGCTTTACAAATATAAAACAGTTGTAATTTTGTATGTAATTTAACGAACATATGACTACTACAAGAATAGGTAATTACCATGTGTGTTTAGAATTTTGAGAAAGGGATGAAATAAAAATATGTTAATTAAACTAGCTTTAATTTAAAATAATAGCAATTAAAACATTGTCATACAAGATTATTAAATTTACAATAAGAGTTTGTTGTATATCCACTAATCGTTTACACATTCACTATTATAACATTAAGTCACAATTATTGAAATGACTGGGCCGTACAGAAATGCTTAATGTATTAATACTTTTTCATTTATTGGTCTGTAATTACTTTTTTCCTTAATTGAAAGTCATCATAACCGGATTTCAACTGTAACAAAAAAAAATAACCACAAAGTATATTTTCTTAAAAATTCACAATAATTTTCATTTTTTTTATTAATTTATACTCATCTGATATATTTTGTCTTCTCTCTTATTTATTAAAATCCTTCCTTCTTTTCCACAATCGTATTCCGAAAATATTATTTTTGTTGATGATACAAAATTGAGGGTTAATCGCGCCATTTGACAGCTACGTACAAACTCCCTAGAAATCCCCTCGCCCCTCTGATTCTAACTACACATACACAACGCGCCGCGACGCAAGATTAATGGCCAAAACACGTCCGAAAGCACTGAGAGCTTATTATACCTAAAACACTATACTTCGTTTCACACTTACTATACATTTTGCGTGGTATATTCAATTCTCGCCAACAAACTATACAGCGTAGTATCTTCCAACATGGCGGACTTGGCAACGCTGGCTTAAGGGTGAGGTTCACCAAGCCGGGTTAACTTAACCCAGAGTTAAAGTGGCATAGTTAATGTAACGGGAATTATACTACTTTAACTTAACCCAGGTTTAAAGTGGTATAGTGCCCGTTACATTAACTATACCACTTTAACTCTGGGTTAAGTTAACCCGACTTGGTAGGGTCCACCCTAAGTCATTCTTGCTTACCTCGTATAACAGTGGGAAATTAAATCGTTTGTAGCTCAGGCCTCAATGCTGGGATTCTGTAACTTCCCAGCGATGATTGTCGGTATCGCTAACTACCGATAGTTGTCGCTTGCAGTAACGAAAAGAGCGATTCTGTAACTTCCGTCTATATGGATTCAGTAACTAGTTATCGACAGCTTTCGGTAATTGAATCGAGTTACCGAGAGATATCGCTAAGAGCGATTCTGTAACACAAAATTTTCGATAATTGTCGTTAAAAAGGGCGGTCGCTACCGAATTATATCGTTAACTTAACGACGACCGTGATAGGCGTCGGTAGAAGTTTACCGAGAAAGTAAATATAATAAATGTCACAAATATTTCTTAAATTAACGGGATCCTTCACGCCTACTTTATCGACAGTTCAAGTCAATAAACAATTCGTTTAATAAAATTCAAATGCGAAGCAAATTGAACAATCGGGCGTTTGTTGGACAATGTGCCAGTCCTAACGAGTCAAACGAACTTAAAAACACTCAAATTAGTTGAAAAATAACGCTGTACCATTGTGCCGTGCTCTTGAAGAGAGGTTACGTTTGGTTATTTCCACTTCAAGAACGCGGGACAGTGGTACAGCGTTATTCTTCATCCGATTTGAGTTTTTTTAAGCTCGATTGACTCGTTAGAATTGGCACCTTATCATAAAGAAGCCCGTTTTCGCAATTTTCTTCGCATTTTACTTTTATTAAACGAATTGTTTATTGACTTGTACTGTTGGTAAAGCACGCGTGAGGGATCCCGTTAATATTCAGAAATCACAAAAAAGTACTTACAATAAATTTTCTTTATAAATTAAGGCTTACAGTAAAAATCGTAGGAAATAAAATTTAATATTTTTCCAATTTTTATATTTAAAAATAACTATATATATATATATATATATATATGCAGAGGTTTTCTCTAAAATATAGAATTAATTGTATTATTTAACTATAGCACACAGGCACTAACTGTACATTGTCTAACTCAAAAAAATGTTAAAACATTAATTTTTAATACTTATTTTAATTAAAATATACTTACGTTTTAATACTTCTTTTAAATAAAATATGATAATTTTGCTATAGTAAGAATTGCTATAGTCAAAATTGATATAGTCAAGTAACACAAAAATTCATATTTCGGTTGGTATTAAATACACCAATATTACCAACTTCCCTAGAACCTTAACGAATTTTATCGTTATCGTACAAATATGAGTTGCACCGACTATTGTCGTAAAGCTAAAGTTACAGAATCGCTCATTCGTTAGCGCAAGCGATAACTGTCGGTAGTTAGCGATACCGACAGCTGTCGTTAAGGGGTTTGACCCACTTGAGGCCAAAAACACTCACAATATAATAGTTGATGTGGTAGTATACATACACAATGGGAAATTGAATCATGTGTGCTTTCAGCTATAGTGTAGTATATCATTTTTCATGTAAAGTACAGAGTAAAGTTAGCCAAATTGTAAAAGAACCAATTTCGCGCTGTGTATGTACAAAGTGGTACAGAGTGATCAATAATGCTAGCCGAGCAACACACGCGCGTGATTCAATTTTCCATTATATACTATCTTTATTTAGTTTAATGCCAATTAGGAAGCTTTAAAAGTTAAATGTTGTATAAATAAAACTAAACTCAGATTTATTAAAGTAAGAACCCAGTATTATTAGATAATCCTAGCTAGACGTTTGGCTTCAATCTAGGGTTTTGTTTCTGGCGCTGAAAGTTTAAGATATATTAAAGTAAATTAAAGCGCTAAACTACTGAACAATATATACTAAAATCGAGTCTTATTAAGGGTGCAATTTTTATTATATTTTATTCATTTCATATTCAGATATTAATTTGAAAATTACAAAAACAGCACCAAAAATTAAAGTATCTAAATGAGAGTTTCCGTTGGTCAAGCTCATAAAGCTGACTGAAAAGGGTATTGTCTCGACTTATCAGCTAAACTAAGCCGGTAATATAAGTGAATCATAATTTTATTATTTTAGATACTCAAACATTCAAAAAATAAACAGAAATATATTCCTGCATGGATTAAATAATTTAATTTAACCCGGGAATGAAAACTATAGTATAGTTAAGTTGTGGTGTGCTCTTGGCACTTCTACAAGATTCCCAAAGACCAGAAAATGAATTCGAATCATTTACTAGTCGGAACGGATCTTGTAGAAGTGAGCCCCCCCACCACGACAAGGTGGCACACCGTCGGGGAGGGAGGCGGCGCCGCCTCATCTGAAACAAAAAGAAAACAAAAATAAACTTAAAAAAAAGGTTGTTTAATCTGAAATGTGGAAAGATTTTCAAGGAAAATATTTCTACATTTCAAATTATAATTGAGAGTTTCAAGGACAGAGAAAAATATGAATTTAAAAATGATACTACTAAAAGTGAATGAATGAGGAAAAAAAATTGTTACTTCTCTCCAGCGTTTAGTTGAGAAGCTTCCTCCTCTCGAGTGTGAATGTTAATTCACACAAAGGTCGACCAGATCATGACTGATACTCTCCTCAGTGACTAATTACCCTTACTTTCTTTGTCCCTTGGTGTGGATCCGAGTTGTCACACGAAGAACTACTACGTCGAGGAAACGATTTACACATCAATAAAGATGGACCCCTATTAGGTGAACTTAATGAGCCAACATGGAGAGTCCACAAGGATAAAGTAAGTAAGGGTTGATAGTCACTGAAGGAGGATCAGCCCGAGCCAGTTGACACTCGAGAGTCCACTTATCAATAAACATCTGTACTCGAATTAACAAAGGAAGGAAACAATAAAACTAAATTTGCCTATCCTTGAAATTATTTAAATAAATGGGGACTTAAGTAAACGGACAGTGTTTACTCCCTACTCCTTGGTAGCCTTGCCCTATAATTGTCCCATCTAAAACATAAAATAAATTAAAGAAGCATGAGAAATAGGAAAAGAAATTATTTGCCTGCACGTCCTCCTCCGACGATGTCCCGATTCCAAGTGACGGTTTGTCATGGTCCAACCCAGGGTGGCAATGGCGCATGATTGGTGCCGACTCGTGTTGGATTTATGTCGATATTGGACAATGTGGTCAATATCCATGGCCCTTTCCCGCTCCAACTGAAACAGAAAAAAAACAAAAATAAATTTGAAAAAACGGGTATTCAACCCGAAATGTGGAAGGATTTTCAAGGAAAATATTTCCACATTTCAGATTCTAAATGGGAATTTCAAGGACAGACAAAGATATAAATTAATAAAGCATGCTACTAAAAGTGAATGAACAGAGATGCTAACGAAATTGTTACTTCTTTCCAGCGGTTAGTTGAGTAGCTTCCTCCTCTCGAGCGTGAATATTAATTCACACAAAGGTCAACCAGATCATGACTGATACTCTCCTCAGTGACTAATTACCCTTACTTTCTTTGTCCCTTGGTGTGGATCCGAGTTGTCACACGAAGAACTACTACGTCGAGGAAACGATTTACACATCAATAAAGATGGACCCCTATTAGGTGAACTTAATGAGCCAACATCGAGAGTCCACAAGGATAAAGTAAGTAAGGGTTGATAGTCACTGAAGGAGGATCAGCCCGAGCCAGTTGACACTCGAGAGTCCACTAATCAATAAACATCTGTACTTGAATTAACAAAGGAAGGAAATAATAAAACTAAATTTGCCTATCCTTGAAATTATTTAAATAAATGGGGACTTAAGTAAACGGACAGTGTTTACTCCCTACTCCTTGGTAGCCTTGCCCTATAATTGTCCCATCTAAAACATAAAATAAATTAAAGAAGCATGAGAAATAGGAAAAGAAATTATTTGCCTGCACGTCCTCCTCCGACGATGTCCCGATTCCAAGTGACGGTTTGTCATGGTCCAACCCAGGGTGGCAATGGCGCATGATTGGTGCCGACTCGTGTTGGATTTATGTCGATATTGGACAATGTGGTCAATATCCATGGCCCTTTCCCGCTCCAACTGAAACAGAAAAAAAACAAAAATAAATTTGAAAAAACGGGTATTCAACCCGAAATGTGGAAGGATTTTCAAGGAAAATATTTCCACATTTCAGATTCTAAATGGGAATTTCAAGGACAGACAAAGATATAAATTAATAAAGCATGCTACTAAAAGTGAATGAACAGAGATGCTAACGAAATTGTTACTTCTTTCCAGCGGTTAGTTGAGTAGCTTCCTCCTCTCGAGCGTGAATATTAATTCACACAAAGGTCAACCAGATCATGACTGATACTCTCCTCAGTGACTAATTACCCTTACTTTCTTTGTCCCTTGGTGTGGATCCGAGTTGTCACACGAAGAACTACTACGTCGAGGAAACGATTTACACATCAATAAAGATGGACCCCTATTAGGTGAACTTAATGAGCCAACATCGAGAGTCCACAAGGATAAAGTAAGTAAGGGTTGATAGTCACTGAAGGAGGATCAGCCCGAGCCAGTTGACACTCGAGAGTCCACTAATCAATAAACATCTGTACTTGAATTAACAAAGGAAGGAAATAATAAAACTAAATTTGCCTATCCTTGAAATTATTTAAATAAATGGGGACTTAAGTAAACGGACAGTGTTTACTCCCTACTCCTTGGTAGCCTTGCCCTATAATTGTCCCATCTAAAACATAAAATAAATTAAAGAAGCATGAGAAATAGGAAAAGAAATTATTTGCCTGCACGTCCTCCTCCGACGATGTCCCGATTCCAAGTGACGGTTAGTCATGGTCCAACCCAGGGTGGCAATGGCGCATGATTGGTGCCGACTCGTGTTGGATTTATGTCGATATTGGACAATGTGGTCAATATCCATGGCCCTTTCCCGCTCCAACTGAAACAGAAAAAAAACAAAAATAAATTTGAAAAAACGGGTATTCAACCCGAAATGTGGAAGGATTTTCAAGGAAAATATTTCCACATTTCAGATTCTAATTGGGAATTTCAAGGACAGACAAAGATATAAATTAATAAAGCATGCTACTAAAAGTGAATGAACAGAGATGCTAACGAAATTGTTACTTCTTTCCAGCGGTTAGTTGAGTAGCTTCCTCCTCTCGAGCGTGAATATTAATTCACACAAAGGTCAACCAGATCATGACTGATACTCTCCTCAGTGACTAATTACCCTTACTTTCTTTGTCCCTTGGTGTGGATCCGAGTTGTCACACGAAGAACTACTACGTCGAGGAAACGATTTACACATCAATAAAGATGGACCCCTATTAGGTGAACTTAATGAGCCAACATCGAGAGTCCACAAGGATAAAGTAAGTAAGGGTTGATAGTCACTGAAGGAGGATCAGCCCGAGCCAGTTGACACTCGAGAGTCCACTAATCAATAAACATCTGTACTTGAATTAACAAAGGAAGGAAATAATAAAACTAAATTTGCCTATCCTTGAAATTATTTAAATAAATGGGGACTTAAGTAAACGGACAGTGTTTACTCCCTACTCCTTGGTAGCCTTGCCCTATAATTGTCCCATCTAAAACATAAAATAAATTAAAGAAGCATGAGAAATAGGAAAAGAAATTATTTGCCTGCACGTCCTCCTCCGACGATGTCCCGATTCCAAGTGACGGTTAGTCATGGTCCAACCCAGGGTGGCAATGGCGCATGATTGGTGCCGACTCGTGTTGGATTTATGTCGATATTGGACAATGTGGTCAATATCCATGGCCCTTTCCCGCTCCAACTGAAACAGAAAAAAAACAAAAATAAATTTGAAAAAACGGGTATTCAACCCGAAATGTGGAAGGATTTTCAAGGAAAATATTTCCACATTTCAGATTCTAATTGGGAATTTCAAGGACAGACAAAGATATAAATTAATAAAGCATGCTACTAAAAGTGAATGAACAGAGATGCTAACGAAATTGTTACTTCTTTCCAGCGGTTAGTTGAGTAGCTTCCTCCTCTCGAGCGTGAAAATTAATTCACACAAAGGTCAACCAGATCATGACTGATACTCTCCTCAGTGACTAATTACCCTTACTTTCTTTGTCCCTTGGTGTGGATCCGAGTTGTCACACGAAGAACTACTACGTCGAGGAAACGATTTACACATCAATAAAGATGGACCCCTATTAGGTGAACTTAATGAGCCAACATCGAGAGTCCACAAGGATAAAGTAAGTAAGGGTTGATAGTCACTGAAGGAGGATCAGCCCGAGCCAGTTGACACTCGAGAGTCCACTAATCAATAAACATCTGTACTTGAATTAACAAAGGAAGGAAATAATAAAACTAAATTTGCCTATCCTTGAAATTATTTAAATAAATGGGGACTTAAGTAAACGGACAGTGTTTACTCCCTACTCCTTGGTAGCCTTGCCCTATAATTGTCCCATCTAAAACATAAAATAAATTAAAGAAGCATGAGAAATAGGAAAAGAAATTATTTGCCTGCACGTCCTCCTCCGACGATGTCCCGATTCCAAGTGACGGTTAGTCATGGTCCAACCCAGGGTGGCAATGGCGCATGATTGGTGCCGACTCGTGTTGGATTTATGTCGATATTGGACAATGTGGTCAATATCCATGGCCCTTTCCCGCTCCAACTGAAACAGAAAAAAAACAAAAATAAATTTGAAAAAACGGGTATTCAACCCGAAATGTGGAAGGATTTTCAAGGAAAATATTTCCACATTTCAGATTCTAATTGGGAATTTCAAGGACAGACAAAGATATAAATTAATAAAGCATGTTACTAAAAGTGAATGAACAGAGATGCTAACGAAATTGTTACTTCTTTCCAGCGGTTAGTTGAGTAGCTTCCTCCTCTCGAGCGTGAAAATTAATTCACACAAAGGTCAACCAGATCATGACTGATACTCTCCTCAGTGACTAATTACCCTTACTTTCTTTGTCCCTTGGTGTGGATCCGAGTTGTCACACGAAGAACTACTACGTCGAGGAAACGATTTACACATCAATAAAGATGGACCCCTATTAGGTGAACTTAATGAGCCAACATCGAGAGTCCACAAGGATAAAGTAAGTAAGGGTTGATAGTCACTGAAGGAGGATCAGCCCGAGCCAGTTGACACTCGAGAGTCCACTAATCAATAAACATCTGTACTTGAATTAACAAAGGAAGGAAATAATAAAACTAAATTTGCCTATCCTTGAAATTATTTAAATAAATGGGGACTTAAGTAAACGGACAGTGTTTACTCCCTACTCCTTGGTAGCCTTGCCCTATAATTGTCCCATCTAAAACATAAAATAAATTAAAGAAGCATGAGAAATAGGAAAAGAAATTATTTGCCTGCACGTCCTCCTCCGACGATGTCCCGATTCCAAGTGACGGTTTGTCATGGTCCAACCCAGGGTGGCAATGGCGCATGATTGGTGCCGACTCGTGTTGGATTTATGTCGATATTGGACAATGTGGTCAATATCCATGGCCCTTTCCCGCTCCAACTGAAACAGAAAAAAAACAAAAATAAATTTGAAAAAACGGGTATTCAACCCGAAATGTGGAAGGATTTTCAAGGAAAATATTTCCACATTTCAGATTCTAATTGGGAATTTCAAGGACAGACAAAGATATAAATTAATAAAGCATGTTACTAAAAGTGAATGAACAGAGATGCTAACGAAATTGTTACTTCTTTCCAGCGGTTAGTTGAGTAGCTTCCTCCTCTCGAGCGTGAAAATTAATTCACACAAAGGTCAACCAGATCATGACTGATACTCTCCTCAGTGACTAATTACCCTTACTTTCTTTGTCCCTTGGTGTGGATCCGAGTTGTCACACGAAGAACTACTACGTCGAGGAAACGATTTACACATCAATAAAGATGGACCCCTATTAGGTGAACTTAATGAGCCAACATCGAGAGTCCACAAGGATAAAGTAAGTAAGGGTTGATAGTCACTGAAGGAGGATCAGCCCGAGCCAGTTGACACTCGAGAGTCCACTAATCAATAAACATCTGTACTTGAATTAACAAAGGAAGGAAATAATAAAACTAAATTTGCCTATCCTTGAAATTATTTAAATAAATGGGGACTTAAGTAAACGGACAGTGTTTACTCCCTACTCCTTGGTAGCCTTGCCCTATAATTGTCCCATCTAAAACATAAAATAAATTAAAGAAGCATGAGAAATAGGAAAAGAAATTATTTGCCTGCACGTCCTCCTCCGACGATGTCCCGATTCCAAGTGACGGTTAGTCATGGTCCAACCCAGGGTGGCAATGGCGCATGATTGGTGCCGACTCCTGTTGGATTTATGTCGATATTGGACAATTTTGCCACTAGGAATAGTCCTCTTCCACTCCACCTGAAAAAAATAAATGTTAGTACAATTTGAAAAAACGAGAATTTAACCTGAAATATGGAAGGATTTTCAAGGAAAATATTTCCGTATTTCAGTTTATAATTAGGATTTTCAAGAACTGGCAAAAATGGTATTTAATACAAAGATTCTACCAAAAATATATGAACAAAAAAAAGAGAAAATGGTATTTGATTCTAGTTATTAATTGAGAAACTTCTTTCTCTCGAGAGAGTGAACGTTAATTCAATTAAGATGTACTTCCATTAGTTGAACTGGAAATGTGAGAAGAGAGAATCTCCGTGGAGAATGATGTTGAGGTGATTCCCTTTATTTTAAAAAGAAATAAGAAATATGAAAATGATAACCCGCCTAATACCGAAAACTTTATTGCCTAACTAATTCGCAAAGCTAAAGAGACTACATATGTACAACTCAAATCTAAACCTTAAAGAAATACAGAATATACACGCAAAATAGAGATAGACGCAATAAAGGACCAGAAATAACATGAAAAACAAAAACAAGAAATGATTTTAACCGAAGAAGGACAAATTGCTACCTACTGGTAGATTTTCGGTCATTCATCAGTTAACAAAAAAAAAAATTCCACGGATTTGCCCCGTGGGACTCACTTATTCGGTGAATTTCTAGCCAAAATCCATACATATTCTGCAATAATACCGACGATGGGAATATCGATGTTATTGCCGGTCATAATGAAGCTGGAGATGACGACGCTGATGTTATTCACTCGCGAAAATTGATATTTAAGCGATACTACGCGACGCGATTTGTTTTTAACGTACACTACTAGGGACAACCGCACTACGCGACGAACACTTCTCAACTGACACTATGATACTCGGATTTTTCTTACGGCAGTGCGCGACGCGATTTGTTTTTAACGTACACTACACGGGAGAATCGCACTACCTGACGCGCAATTAACGACTGATACTACGAGACTCGGAATTTTCTAACGGCACAGCGCGACGCGATTTGTTTTAAAGTATACTACGCGGGACAACCGCACTCCGCAACGAACACTTCTCGACTGACACTACGAAGCTCGGATTTTTCAAACGGCACTGCGCGGCGCGATTTTTGTTAAAGTATACTACCCGGGACAACCGCACTCCGCGACGAACACTTCTCAACTGACACTATGATACTCGGATTTTTCTTACGGCAGTGCGCGACGCGATTTGTTTTTAACGTACACTCCGCGGGACAACCGCAATACGCGACGTTCACTTAACGACTGACACTAGGAGATTCGCGCTTTTGTAACTGCACTGCGAAACGCGATTTTTTTAAAAGTATACTACGCGGGACAACCGCACTCCGCAACGAACACTTCTCAACTGACACTATGATACTCGGATCTTTCTTACGGCAGTGCGCGACGCGTTTTGTTTTTAATGTACACTACGCGGGAGAACCGCACTCCGCGACGAACACTTCTCAACTGACACTATGATACTCGGATTTTTCTTACGGCAGTGCGCGACGCGATTTGTTTTTAACGTACACTACGCGGGAAAACCGCACTCCGCAATGAACACTTCTCGACTGACACTACGAAGCTCGGATTTTTCAAACGGTACTGCGCGGCGCGATTTTTTTTAAAGTATACTACCCGGGACAACCGCACTCCGCGACGAACACTTCTCAACTGACACTATGATACTCGGATTTTTCTTACGGCAGTGCGCGACGCGATTTGTTTTTAACGTACACTACGCGGGACAACCGCACTCCGCAACGAACACTTCTCAACTGACACTATGATACTCGGATCTTTCTTACGGCAGTGCGCGACGCGTTTTGTTTTTAATGTACACTACGCGGGAGAACCGCACTCCGCGACGAACACTTCTCAACTGACACTATGATACTCGGATTTTTCTTACGGCAGTGCGCGACGCGATTTGTTTTTAACGTACACTACGCGGGAAAACCGCACTCCGCAATGAACACTTCTCGACTGACACTACGAAGCTCGGATTTTTCAAACGGTACTGCGCGGCGCGATTTTTTTTAAAGTATACTACCCGGGACAACCGCACTCCGCGACGAACACTTCTCAACTGACACTATGATACTCGGATTTTTCTTACGGCAGTGCGCGACGCGATTTGTTTTTAACGTACACTACGCGGGAAAACCGCACTCCGCAATGAACACTTCTCGACTGACACTACGAAGCTCGGATTTTTCAAACGGTACTGCGCGGCGCGATTTTTTTTAAAGTATACTACCCGGGACAACCGCACTCCGCGACGAACACTTCTCAACTGACACTATGATACTCGGATCTTTCTTACGGCAGTGCGCGACGCGTTTTGTTTTTAATGTACACTACGCGGGAGAACCGCACTCCGCGACGAACACTTCTCAACTGACACTATGATACTCGGATTTTTCATACGGCAGTGCGCGACGCGATTTGTTTTTAACGTACACTTCGCGGGACAACCGCACTACGCGACGTTCACTTAACGACTGACACTAGGAGATTCGCGCTTTTGTAACTGCACTGCACTACGCGATTTTTTTAAAAGTATACTATGCGTGAGAACTGCACTCCGCGAGGAACACTTCTCGACTGACACTACGAAGCTCGGATTTTTCAAACGGCACTGCACTACGCGATTTTTTTTAAAGTATACTACCCGGGACAACCGCACTCCGCGACGAACACTTCTCAACTGACACTATGATACTCGGATTTTTCTTACGGCAGTGCGCGACGCGATTTGTTTTTAACGTACACTACGCGGGACAACCGCACTCCGCAACGAACACTTCTCGACTGACACTACGAAGCTCGGATTTTTCTTACGGCAGTGCGCGACGCGATTTGTTTTTAACGTACACTACGCGGGAAAACCGCACTCCGCAATGAACACTTCTCGACTGACACTACGAAGCTCGGATTTTTCAAACGGTACTGCGCGGCGCGATTTTTTTTAAAGTATACTACCCGGGACAACCGCACTCCGCGACGAACACTTCTCAACTGACACTATGATACTCGGATTTTTCTTACGGCAGTGCGCGACGCGATTTGTTTTTAACGTACACTACGCGGGACAACCGCACTACGCGACTTTCACTTAACGACTGACACTAGGAGATTCGCGCTTTTGTAACTGCACTGCGATACGCGATTTTTTTTAAAGTATACTACCCGGGACAACCGCACTCCGCGACGAACACTTCTCAACTGACACAATGATACTCGGATTTTTCTTACGGCAGTGCGCGACGCGATTTGTTTTTAACGTACACTACGCGGGACAACCGCACTCCGCAACGAACACTTCTCGACTGACACTACGAAGCTCGGATTTTTCTTACGGCAGTGCGCGACGCGATTTGTTTTTAACGTACACTACGCGGGAAAACCGCACTCCGCAATGAACACTTCTCGACTGACACTACGAAGCTCGGATTTTTCAAACGGTACTGCGCGGCGCGATTTTTTTTAAAGTATACTACCCGGGACAACCGCACTCCGCGACGAACACTTCTCAACTGACACTATGATACTCGGATTTTTCTTACGGCAGTGCGCGACGCGATTTGTTTTTAACGTACACTACGCGGGACAACCGCACTACGCGACTTTCACTTAACGACTGACACTAGGAGATTCGCGCTTTTGTAACTGCACTGCGATACGCGATTTTTTTAAAAGTATACTACGCGGGACAACCGCACTCCGCGACGAACACTTCTCAACTGACACTATGATACTCGGATCTTTCTTACGGCAGTGCGCGACGCGTTTTGTTTGTAATGTACACTACGCGGGAGAACCGCACTCCGCGACGAACACTTCTCAACTGACACTATGATACTCGGATTTTTCATACGGCAGTGCGCGACGCGATTTGTTTTTAACGTACACTTCGCGGGACAACCGCACTACGCGACGTTCACTTAACGACTGACACTAGGAGATTCGCGCTTTTGTAACTGCACTGCACTACGCGATTTTTTTAAAAGTATACTATGCGTGAGAACTGCACTACGCGATTTTTTTAAAAGTATACTATGCGTGAGAACTGCACTCCGCGAGGAACACTTCTCGACTGACACTACGAAGCTCGGATTTTTCAAACGGCACTGCACTACGCGATTTTTTTTAAAGTATACTACCCGGGACAACCGCACTCCGCGACGAACACTTCTCAACTGACACTATGATACTCGGATTTTTCTTACGGCAGTGCGCGACGCGATTTGTTTTTAACGTACACTACGCGGGACAACCGCACTCCGCAACGAACACTTCTCGACTGACACTACGAAGCTCGGATTTTTCTTACGGCAGTGCGCGACGCGATTTGTTTTTAACGTACACTACGCGGGAAAACCGCACTCCGCAATGAACACTTCTCGACTGACACTACGAAGCTCGGATTTTTCAAACGGTACTGCGCGGCGCGATTTTTTTTAAAGTATACTACCCGGGACAACCGCACTCCGCGACGAACACTTCTCAACTGACACTATGATACTCGGATTTTTCTTACGGCAGTGCGCGACGCGATTTGTTTTTAACGTACACTACGCGGGACAACCGCACAACGCGACTTTCACTTAACGACTGACACTAGGAGATTCGCGCTTTTGTAACTGCACTGCGATACGCGATTTTTTTAAAAGTATACTACGCGGGACAACCGCACTCCGCGACGAACACTTCTCAACTGACACTATGATACTCGGATCTTTCTTACGGCAGTGCGCGACGCGTTTTGTTTTTAATGTACACTACGCGGGAGAACCGCACACCGCGACGAACACTTCTCAACTGACACTATGATACTCGGATTTTTCTTACGGCAGTGCGCGACGCGATTTGTTTTTAACGTACACTTCGCGGGACAACCGCACTACGCGACGTTCACTTAACGACTGACACTAGGAGATTCGCGCTTTTGTAACTGCACTGCACTACGCGATTTTTTTAAAAGTATACTATGCGTGAGAACTGCACTCCGCGAGGAACACTTCTCGACTGACACTACGAAGCTCGGATTTTTCAAACGGCACTGCACTACGCGATTTTTTTTAAAGTATACTACCCGGGACAACCGCACTCCGCGACGAACACTTCTCAACTGACACTATGATACTCGGATTTTTCTTACGGCAGTGCGCGACGCGATTTGTTTTTAACGTACACTACGCGGGACAACCGCACTCCGCAACGAACACTTCTCGACTGACACTACGAAGCTCGGATTTTTCTTACGGCAGTGCGCGACGCGATTTGTTTTTAACGTACACTACGCGGGAGAACCGCACTCCGCGACGTTCACTTAACGACTGACACTAGGAGATTCGCGCTTTTGTAACTGCACTGCGATACGCGATTTTTTTAAAAGTATACTACGCGGGACAACCGCTCTCCGCGACGAACACTTCTCAATTGACACTATGATACTCGGATTTTTCTTACGGCAGTGCGCGACGCGATTTGTTTTTAACGTACACTCCGCGGGACAACCGCACTACGCGACGTTCACTTAACGACTGACACTAGGAGATTCGCGCTTTTGTAACTGCACTGCGATACGCGATTTTTTTAAAAGTATACTACGCGGGACAACCGCTCTCCGCGACGAACACTTCTCAACTGACACTATGATACTCGGATTTTTCTTACGGCAGTGCGCGACGCGATTTGTTTTTAACGTACACTCCGCGGGACAACCGCACTACGCGACGTTCACTTAACGACTGACACTAGGAGATTCGCGCTTTTGTAACTGCACTGCACTACGCGATTTTTTTAAAAGTATACTACGCGGGACAACCGCACTCCGCGACGAACACTTCTCAACTGACACTACGAAACTCGGATTTTTCAAACGGCATTGCGCGATGCGATTCGTTTTAACGCATACTACGCGGGACAACCGCACTACGCGACGAACACTTCTCGACTGACACTACGAGACTCGGAATTTTTAAACGGGGCACTTCGCGTTCGAATTGTTTTTAACGTACACTACATACGAGCGACAACCGCACTACGCGACGAGGATTTATAGAATGACCCTATGAGATGCGGATTTTTCGAGCTGCACTTTGTGACGCGAAATTTTTAAATGCGCACTCTCACACGATAGTGAGGTCGCCCACCGTAACGGAAATAAATTATTCACAGTTAATTTTATAGTATTAATTTGAATTTATATAACTTTAAAATAATACGAGTAATACTGACAGGCTATAACAGTCCTTTATGCTTCTGGCTTTAATCGCTACAGCACTCACACACACATACATAATAAACGCGCTACGCACTGACTGTAGTCACAAATTTTCTAATTATTACGCGAATCGCAGACAGATAAAAGCTTTTATTTTCATCACACACTGCATTCTATTATTATATATTCTATTAAAATGTGCCAACTGCATTACTTAAAGTTCCCTCTTGACATAATTAAATACGCGGAAACTATATAGAAAAGTTAAGTTTAATTTTTAAACAATTTGCTTGTCACCAATGCCGAATACTTATAATTTTTTTACAACACTAACTATTAAAAATTTGAACCAGAATTTTAATATTATCTAGAAATTAATAATAATTATTAAAATCTTAATTAAATTTAAATAACTTGTAAAAAAATAATTAAAGCTAATTAAACTTATTTAAATTTTATAAAACACGGCAATATTTTATTAATATTATAAAATAAATAGCACATATGTGACGAATATAAAAAACTAAATTATTTTTTTTTTTATGCTTTTAGGAACCGCTCTGAAAAGATACCAGCGGCACAAGCGCTTTTACTTCGCGCGCCTAAACTCATCCTTGCTTGCTTCGTACATTATGTATGTATGTACTATGTGTATAATGTATATACAGGGAGGTTCTCTAACGGCGGCATATAGGAGATTCGTGTTAGTTGACTATAGCGCTCAGGATGATGGTTTCTGAGAACGCTGATTGGTCAATATCATGTAGTGCCAATATGAAATGGTCCGTTACCAATAGATGAATAAGTAAAATGAGACCCATCCGCCATTTTGGAGTGGAGAAGTGTTTACATGCTAGTTGTAGCAGAAAGAGGAGTGAAATGGAAAAATGACAAATAGTGAGGTTACTAAAGTAAAAATAGAAAATAATGAATGGAAAATAAGAATATTCGAACTTTCCATTCATTATTTTCCATTTTTACTTTAGTAACCTCACTATTTGACACTTTTCCATTTCACACCTCTTTGTGCTACAACTAGCATGTAAACACTTCTCCACTCCAAAATGGCGGATGGGTCTCATTTTTCTTATTCATCTATTGGTAACGGACCATTTCATGTTGGCACTACATGATATTGACCAATCAGCGTTCTCAGAAACCATCATCCTGAGTGCTATAGTCAACTAACACGAATCTCCTATATGCCGCCGTTAGAGAACCTCCCGTATGTATATATATTGCAATTATGGCTGTGTTCCATTATTTACTGTGATTTACTGCCAGTACTGACAGTAGAATCTTCATCATTTCGAATATTCCGATCAAACCCTCTGTAGCCGCATTACGGAACGAAAAACGAGGGAAAATTATCCAGCGTTATTTTTCGTCCGATTTCAATGTTTATGGGCTTGTGTTGGAATCGTTATGTGTGTGGCACCTTGTCGTAAAAAAGGCCTAATTTTTTTATTTGTTTAGCGTTTAAATATTATTAATGCAAATTTTTAAACAATTTTTTTTTTTTCATTTTTTAGAAAATGCGGCTTTTTTATTAGAAGGTACAAGTCCTAACGATTCCAATAATCCCATAAATATTGAAATCAGACCAAAATAAAGCCTACGGCACACTATGCTGGATTTCGTGCTAGAATGCTTGCTAGATCTGTGAAGACCAATGAGATTATTATATTTAATTCACAACTGAATCATCATTGGTCTTCACAATTCTAGCAAGCATTCTAGGCATTCTAGCACGAAATCCAGCATAGTGTGCCGTAGGCTTAACGCTGGACAATTCTCTCTCGTTTTTCGTTCCGTAATGTTGGCTATAGAGGGCTTAAGGGTCAATTCGACCAAGTAGGCTAGAGCCCAAGTCTGACTTAAGTTGGTATAGTCCCCGTCACATTAACTATACCAACTTAAGTCTGACTTGGGCTCTAGCCGACTCTAGCCTACTTGGTCGAATTGATCCTAAGGGATCCCGTTCTGTTAAACCCTTATAATGGAGAAACAGTCACTAGCGTCACTGGCCGTAATTCAAGTCGTTCGTTATACTTATATTAAGGCCGGTATTCATAGTCGTTACTTATACGTCTGACTTTAGTCTCGATTGTCCTTTTTTATATAACAGTAATAGAAAATCTAATATTAAAAGTATGTCTATATTTTTAAAATGACTCTCATCGGATTCAGAGTTTAATAAATTACAAATTTCATTAACACATTTTGCTACACAAATTTTATTGTCATGTCCATTTTTATAACATCTTTTTCTTGCTTTTTAAAGTTAAAATAGTATGTATTTTATGTATGTACGGGTCTTTTCCTAACAGCGGAGCATAGGAGATTCGTGTTAGTTGACTATAGCACTCGGAATGATGGAATCTGAGAGCGCTGATTGGTCAATATTACGTAGTACCAACAGATAATAGGCCGTTACCAATAGTTAGGTACAAAAAATGAGATTCATCCGCCATATTGGTGTGAAGAAATGTTTAAATGCTAATCCTAGCAGAAAGAGGTGTAAAATGGAGAAATGTTAAATGGTAAGGTTACTAAAGTAAAAATTGAAAATAATGAATGGAAAGTATGAATATTCTTCATTTTCCTTCAAAGTATTCAATTTTTACATTAGTAACGACAACATTTGACATTTTTCCATTTTACACATCTTTCTGCTACGATTAGCATGTAAACATTTCTCCACACCAAAATGGCGGATGAATCTCATTTTTCGTATTCAACTATTGGTAATGGCCTATTATATGTTGGTACTACGCAATATTGACCAATCAGCGCTCTCAGATTCCATCATTCCGAGTGCTATAGTCAACTAACACGAATCTCCTATGCTCCGCTGTTAGGAAAAGACCCTTATACATATGTATATGTATGTATGTGCTACTTGAAAAGAGCGTTCCGTCGTTTTAGTTAATTGCATTAGACTCACAGCAATTCACTCGAACGAAAGAAGGGAAAGAAGAAGCACGTGGTTCATATAGAGTCCCAGAGAGGCTATCTTCAACGGCCTGCGGGGTTGAATGGTATAAAGCAGCATAATATATTTAAAGTATAAACAATTTTGTCTCTATTAAGTAAATCTAAGCACATCGAACAATAGTTATATCATTACCGGTTAGAAACTACTTGGGTTGAAGGTCTAACCTTCTCCCCGGGAGTTCATATAACCACTCAGCCTGAGCATTACAAAATCATTCGTTAAAAATTATATTGTCTTATGAATTCTGAGAAATTTAATAAGAAATAGTGATATAAGCAGACGAAATCAAGTGATTAGCTTTCTGCCAGGAATCTTACAACAGAAGAACAAGTAAATTTACAAAAAAAAAAAAAAAACCAATATGGAGTTCATCAAACATTCCAATAATATGCATATAAGCGAAAATGGCCAGGAAGGCTACTCCTCAAGAAATGAGACAGAAGATAGAAGAGATATTCAACAAAACACAAAATACATCAATAAAGCAAGGGAACAAATGGAAAATAGATACAATGGAGATCATACAGGCCCATATGTAGTAAACCTGATTTCATCAAGA
Organism: Prorops nasuta; assembly: GCF_024137725.1. Taxonomy (NCBI): domain Eukaryota; kingdom Metazoa; phylum Arthropoda; class Insecta; order Hymenoptera; family Bethylidae; genus Prorops; species Prorops nasuta. Next base: position 821,051 of record NW_027116847.1, on the reverse strand, counting down.
GAAGCAGATAACCTAGGTAATTACCATCTAATGAAGGTAAGCCAAATAATTAAATCATATTTTAAGGAAGATTACAGCTTATCAAAGGTGAACTACAATACTATAAAAATTAAGCTCAATAACTACAAACATGCAAACAAATTGGTGGAGTTACAATATAAAGTGGAACATCGTGACTGGATTTTCTATATCCCAAACAACGCTATAGCTAGAATTGGAATAGCAAGGTACGTTCTTACAGACTTAAGTCTGGATGAAATTAAAAATGATATAAACTCCAATAAAAACAACTCCCAAGCCATTTCCTTGGAACGCCTAACAAGATGGGACCATACTAACAAAGTACCTATTCCCACAAATACTATAAAGATAACATTCCTCACTAATATTCTGCCTTCATATATATATATTTTTAATGTGAAACTAAGGTTAAAACCATTTATTGATAGGATCAAAAAATGTCAGAAATGCCAAAGATTCGGTCACACCAAGATACAGTGTCGTGGACATGAAAGATGTCAGAAGTTTGCAGGGGACCATACACAGGACAAATGCACAAACAAAATTAGATGTGGAAACTGCCACAAAATAAATGAACATGAAAGCCTCAGTAATCTGTGTCCTACGCTTAGATACCTTAAATTAATAAAAAAGGTAAGAGCCTATAATAACTGTAATAATAAAGAAGCGAAAAAGTTTATAAACGGACAAAGATTCACTACTGAATTTGAAATAGATAGTTACTTTGAAAGGTCTAACAACGATAAAAACAACTACTTATTCGAATGGATTAATATATATATGGAGAAAAGGAATAATAATATGACTTTTACAACCAATAATAATGAAACAACAGAAGAATTGATTGCATATCAATCGGAAACAGTTCCATCAAAACATCAAGAAGACAAATTAAATAAAAAAGTCTCAAGAAAGAAGGAATATATGGGAAACAAAGAAGAACATGAAGAAACCCACACACCAATAAGCATACCGGAGATATATCAAGATATAGATATTGATAAAGAAATTAATCCAGAAAGGGAGAAAATGATTATCCAAGAAATGGAACCCTCTGAAACAATTAATTCTAACATAGATATTTCCCAATCATTGGAAGATTTTGTTTTTGCTGAATTAAACAATATTAAGGAATCAATTAAGGATAGTACAAGTACTCAAGAAATTTCAGATTTCAATTATAATTCTCAACAATCAGAGAAACTAAATTCACCTCATGATGTAATCAACGTACTAGATATTAACACTAAGAAACAAGACCACATTTCAAAATTGCCTAAAATAACAAAAATATCGAAAAGAAATACTGATCATATAATTAAAAAGAAGAAAACGGATATTAGAGACCTGGCCCGCAATTTATATTTTCATAAAGAAGGGTAAATAATAAGGTTAAACTAAATAACAAACAATAAAAATAATAACATTACACAAACGAAAGGATTAACCAACTAAAATGAGCCAAAAAAAAAAAAAACTCAGATATGGTAGTAACATTAACCCTATGGAACTCAAGAAGTATTAAATACAAAAAAGGTTCGGTGTTACAAATTATCAATAACAACAACAGTGATATAATCTGTCTAACGGAAACATGGCTCTCACAAAATGATGCATTTTACATTAATGGATATAAGATAAATAGAAAAGACAGGGATAGTAATGGAGGGGGAATAGCTACACTTATAAGAAATGATGTGTTAGCATACACAGTTCCTCTAGACACAAGTAAAATTAGCATAAAAGAAATAAACTGTACCAAAATATCAATCAAAAATCGAAGCATATATATAGTGCTTATATATAATAAGCCAAATAACTATATAAGAGAAACAGAACTTAACATCCTACTAAAGGAAATTGAGGCAATCACAAAAAATAAAAAGAATTTTATAATACTGGGAGACTTAAACTGTCAACACAACAATTGGGGATGCTCAAGAAACAATTCTAACGGAATTACACTAAATAAATTTCTGGAGAAAAATGACCTTATAGTAGCTAATAAAAATAAATCCACCCTAAACAGTCACCCAAACATTACAAGTATCCCAGATGTAATAATACTTCACAAAAACTTCCCAGAAATAGATTCATATATGACTATGGTGGATGAAGTTAACTATGATAGCGATCACTATCCAATCACGATTAAATTGTCATTAGGAGATTACAATGAAAATATATCATACAGGAAAAAGATAAATCACAAAAAATTAAATACCAGCATATTCGACAAAGAAATAAATAGCGAAATAGTAGCTTCGGAAATCAACAACAATAATTTCTTAATAGAATATAATACTCTATACAAAACATTAATAGAAATAATAATAGAAGCAAGGGGATTATATGATGACCAAAACAACTTAAAATTACAGATGAAAAAGAAAAATAAAAAATCTATTCCGAAATCATGGTGGGACGACGAATGCAAAGAAGCTTGGTTATTGAAAAACATTGCATATAAACATTACTTATTAAACACATCCCAACAAAACCTAGAAATTTATAATGAAAGGAATAAGGATTTTACAAAAATAATAAGAAATAAAAAACGTGATTCATTTAATAATTTTATTGAAGGTATAAATTTCAAAACATCGATAAAAGAAGTTTGGAATAAAATAAAAATGCTAAAAAACTCAAGATACTTAGGAGAAAATATCATAATAGAAGCCCCATTAGAGAAATCACTAATGAACACTATACGTGATTTGATACCACCAACAGTTAATATACTACCAGACTTTAAAACCAGACAAGACCTATACACAGAAAATAGTGGAACCTTCACTCCAACATGTAAATGGGACAACAGCAACATCACCCTAAAGGAATTGGATTTCGCCATTAAGAATCTAAAACCTTCCTCGTCTCCGGGAAGAGACATAATTGATAACAAAATCCTTAAGAGATTAAACCTAAATTGGAAAAATAGATTACTATCTATATTTAACCAGATACTACAAACAGGAGATTTTCCCAAACAATGGAACGAAATGGACACAATCCTATTAAAAAAGGATAAATCAGATAAATTCAGGCCAATATCTCTACAAAGTTGTGTGAAGAAACTATATGAAAAAACCTTAACAGAGAGGCTAAAGAAATATATTGAATTAAACAAAATTCTACCAGACTATCAATTTGGCTTCAGAACAAGTAAATCATGCAATGACTGTCTGATAATATTTTCATCCCACATATATCAGGCATTCATAACCAGATCCAATCTAATCGCTACATTCCTAGATATTCAGGCAGCATTTGACAAGGTTATACCACACATCCTAATTGAAATCCTTAAAGAACTCCATATACCTGAAAATATTCTTAAATATATATTCCACACACTAATAGACAGAAATATAAAATACTATTATAACAATACATTCATTACAGAAGGCAACTCATCTATTGGAGTACCGCAAGGCTCCTCACTAAGCCCAATACTGTTTAATATATACGTCAGCAAACTGCAGAAAGGATTGACGGGAAATTGTAAAATGATGCAATACGCGGACGATATAATAATATATACGATAGAGACAAACCTAGAAAAAGCAACATTGGACATGAAGGAATCGATAAACAACATTCATCAATACCTAAAGGATATAGGTATGAAGATATCTGTAGACAAGTCTTCACTGATGCACTTCACAAGGAAAATATCTGTAAATAAAATAAGAGAGTTACAAGTAAACTTTGGCAAAATCAAATTTGTAACTAAACAAAAATTCTTAGGTGTCACATTTGATGAAAAACTACTATGGGACCAGCACTTTAAATCAGCAAAAGGAAAATTCATCCCAATGTTCAATCTGATAAAATGGCTCACACACTCCAAATGGGGATGTAATCCAGAAACCTTACTGAAAATCATTAACACCCTAATAAGACCGAAAATAGAATGGGGGTCCATAATATTCCTAAATCCTTCTAATAATACGGTTCTTAACTCATATGATAGTCTAACGCTAACAATAATAAAGAAAGTTCTAGGGATTTTCCCATCTGCATCCAATAATATAGCATGGTTCTTATCCAATGACATTAATATACTAGCCAAGACTAAGATTAATCTAAATAAAATGATACTATACAGACTAACTATAGCCAATCACCCAACCATACTAGCAATTAAGGAACTAGACAATCTAATCAAATCCAACCAACATACATCAAGAAGATATATTCCATTCTATATATACTCCTTTAGGGAATTGGCGAAATGGTATAGAAATATTCCAATTTACAAGGCATCATCAGAGCTCCTAATACCACAATTCAATAAAGACAAGGTTCTGGATACAAATATAGAAATAGGAACAACTTTAAAACATTCCACAAACCCAGATACACAATACAATAAGTTATTGTCAGAGATCAAGCAAAAAATGACAAAATTTTCAGGTCTCTACTACACGGACGGCTCCAAAAAAGGGAATTTTCCATTAGGACAATGCTACTCCGCGGTGGTGGATCAGGAAAATAAAATAATACATAGACTAAAGTTAAATGACCTAAATGACATTTTCTCGGCTGAACTTTCAGCAATATGGTTCACTCTCATAAAGATCAAAAAAGAGATTATCAATAAAAAGGAAAATAATGATCAAGGCATTAGTAACTTTATAATAGTAACAGACTCTTTATCTTCAATCAAGAAAATAGAGTCTATGAACTATAAAGGTATACATAATTTCTTCCTAATCAACATAAACCTAATTCTGGCAGAATTGGAAAATTTAAACACAAAAATAACAATGATTTGGATACCCAGTCACAGAGGGATAAAAGGAAATGAGCTGGTAGACAAAATAACCAAGAACAACAATATTAACCCACAACTAAATATACAAACCATAGACCCAAGGAACATACTAGATCTAGAAAAGACCAAGATAATAAAAGAATTCAATGACAAAACGTCAACCCCAAAAAACGATACAGAAATTCGTTTTTTTAGGGTTTTTAAAAAGGCTAAAGAGAAAACCTATTGGTTTAATAGTGACATTATAACCAGGAAACAGATATCCACCATTAACAGAATAATGAATAATCAATATACAACTAACTACTACCTACATAAAATAGGACAAATTGAATCACCACTATGTGAATGCTCCCTAAGAGTAAATCAAACATTAGACCACATATTTTGGGACTGCCCAATTTGGGATGAAAAAAGATATCTCATGATAAAAGTAATAGAAAACTGTCATTCACCACATGAATTTAACATTCTAAAAATTATAGAACAAATAGATCTAGCTCATGTAAAAATCCTATGCAATTTTCTTAACAAACCATAAAAAAAAAAAAAAATAAAAAATAAATAAAAACAATAAAAAATAATAATTTGAAGATTAAATTAGCAAATCCCAAATAATAAGTTTGAGATAAGTTTGTGATACTAAATATTAGAAAGGTAAAATAATGAACAAACATTGTCATTACAAACACATTGAATATTAAACCAGAAGACAAACACAACAATAGTAAATTCCCTGGAAAATCACCTATTAAGGTGGTATCCATTGAAAAGAAAAGAAAGAAAGAAAGACTCACAGCAATTCACGTCAGTTACTCTCATCCAGTATTGTATGTAAACTGATGTAAACTATGTACTGTTACTGTAGTACACTATTGCTCAATAATCTTGCGTCAGGCGAGGGGCAGTGGGGATAAGAGAGGCAAGGGGTTATCTAGGGAATTCTAGTGGACACCGTCAAATTTTTGATCGGCTATCCCTTTGACGCAAAAGAGCTGTCAAAAGCTAAATTAACCTGTATTTTGAAGAAATACAGAAACATAAATATTTTTAAAAAACAAATAAGAAGAAAGAAAGAAAGGATTTTAATAAATATATAAAGAAAAAATATCAGATGAGTATTAGTTAATAGGAAATGTTAAAGTAATTGTTAATTATTAAGAAAATATACTTTGTGGTTTTTTTATTTCTGTTACAGGTTAAATGCTGTTTCTGATGAGCTTAAATTACAGAAAAGAAATATATATAGACCAATAAATAAAAAAGGACTAATTTATGAAGCATTTCTGTGTGGACCAGTCATTTCAATAATTATGATGTAATGTTCTAATAGTGAATGTGTAAGCGTTTGGTGTATATACACAAAGAAATTTTATTATAAATTAATAATTATATATAATAATGTGTTGATTCTTATTACTATAAATTAAAGCTAGTTCAATTAAAATATTCTTTTTCTTTCCTCCTTATCTGAATTCTATACATACATAGTAATTACATATTCTCGTAGAATCTATTCTTTAAACTAATTAAATTGTAACTATTTGGAATGTGCAAGTCATAACTATTTGCTTCAATGATATTTATTATTCATTGTAAGAGAAATTGCATAGAGCCTCTGCAAATTTCTTATTAATATGTCACATCCTTCTACATATTATCTTTTATGACATTTATATGCCTCCTTTGCACTATTTTCTTCTAGTCTATAACATATAAAAATAATTTTACAATCATTAATTATTATACGCAGATCTGATGATTCTGCTGATCTCTAATTAATTTTATAAATATTGAAATCATTGATAAACCATTGTCTAGTTAAATTTGAAAAATAGGCATTTGAATGATGTTATTTAAATTTGGTATCTCTTTTGTGAGATATGTTTTCATAGTACTTGGGAAGATAAAGTTCTTTAGAAGGTATGTGTACACTAATGAGTTCATTTTGCTTTCAGCTTCGAATAGTTTTTCAACTACGTGTTTGGATATACATTTTGAATATAGAATATATTTATTTTGTTACTCCTATTATAATGTTGACAGAATTGGTAGTAAGATATATCAATCATCTGAAAATAATAGAATATATATATGGCGACTAGATAAATTAAGGATTTAAGACAGATAATTCTCAACAACAAATAGGAGTAACAAAATAAGTATTGTATATTAGGAATGGATATCCAAATATGTAGTTGGAAAATTATTTGAAGCTGAAAACAAGATTAACTCAGCAGTATACATGAATGTATTGGAGGACAATATCCTGTCAAATGTAAAGAAAAGATATCATGTAGACGAAGTACCAAACATTATATTTAAGTACAATAAATTAAGTGAAGTGTCTAGATTCTTCAAATTTAATAGAGCAATAGCTTACCTATCATCCTCACATTGATAGAATCAATTAGACAGCAGAATAAGCATACTTCAGCGTATTTGAAAATATCTAGAGAAATATTGGTATATGTTGAAAACTAGAAGAAGAAGGAACAATCAAGGCAAATAAATGTCACACAAGATGTGAAAGAATGTGACAGATCAATAAGAAATTTGAAGAGTCTCTATGCAATTTGTCTCGCATTGAATAATACAAATAATTGAAGCAAATAGTTATGACTTGCACATTTCAAATAGTTGCAATTTAATTAGTTTAAAGGATAGATTCTATGAGAATATCTAATTACTATGTATGTATAGAATTTGGATAAGGAAGAAAGAGAACGAGTATTTTAATTGAACTAGCTTTAATTTATAGTAATAGGAATCAACACATTATTATATATAATTATTAATTTATAATAGAATTTCTTTGTGTATATACACCAAACGCTTTCACAATCACTATTATAACATAATTAAACCATAATTATTGAAATAACTGGTCCACACAGAAATGCTTCATAAATTAGTCCTTTTTTATTCATTGGTCTATATATATTTCTTTGCTGTAATTTAAACTCATCAGAAACAGCATTTAACCTGTAACAGAAATAAAAAAACCACAAAGTATATTTTCTTAATAATTTATAATTACTTTAACATTTCCTATTAACTAATACTCATCTGATATTTTTTCTTTATATATTTATTAAAATCCTTTCTTTCTTTCTTCTTATTTGTTTTTTAAAAATATTTATGTTTCTGTATTTCTTCAAAATACAGGTTAATTTAGCTTTTGACAGCTCTTTTGCGTCAAAGGGATAGCCGATCAAAAATTTGACGGTGTCCACTAGAATTCCCTAGATAACCCCTTGCCTCTCTTATCCCCACTGCCCCTCGCCTGACGCAAGATTATTGAGCAATAGTGTACTGGCAGACAGCAGTGAATAAATGAACACGGCCCTGTAGTTAACCTTCTTTCGTAAGGCGGTATTTCTGGAAATAATTCCGTTTAAATTATAAACATATGATTAAATATTATTTTTATATTGTAATAAACCAATAATGTAAAATATTGGTAGTTTATTTCACATTATATGAAATGCTAAATGCACATTCGGTATATCGTTGTAAATATTTTTGTACTACATGTTTACTGATAATTATTTCAACATTTCAACTCTCGCGGTGCTCGCGGTTTGACGACAGGGGTGAATGTGTTGTGTAAATTTGTTAACTTTTTCTCGTATTATACGTATCATACAAATAAGTGACACGTGCACTGCATGGATTGGTCATTGAATCTTATGTATTTTTATTTATATTTGTACGATTTTTGTTGAAATCTTTAAAGGTACGTAATTCTTTTAAATGTAAATTATATCTATGGTGTTAATAAAATGGTTGTATCTCGAATATAAATGTTTGCAATATAAATATGACTTACTTCAACAAATTTTTTTTTTAGTTTCTTTGTAAATTTATATATTACAAGTGTAGTAATATATTTTATAAAAAATTTATTTTGATTATAATCATGAATCTATTAAGGATTAAAGTTAGTACATTTTATGATTGTTCAAGTTATTATTTGGCTTAAATTCATTTATTTATATTTATATAATTATACATTTAATTGATTAGTATTAATTAACTGGCTGCTTATTAATTGTTTTTTGTTACAGATGTGGCTGCTTGCAGTCTTTTGCTCGCTGCTGCTTTGTTCAGAACAACTTGAAGCAGATAAGAAAGTTAACAAATATGTAACTACTTTAATTAATGCAAAATGGAATGATACCCCTTTGGTTTTGGAGGCAGTAGAATACTTAAGTGATGAAAATCCAAATTATTTTTGGAAATTTATAGACGAGTATTCAACTAAATCTAGAAATATTAAGGATGGTAATTTTATTTTTTACTTATACAATTGATATAAATAAGACCTACTTTTATTAGTTTTGGTTTATAAATTAATTTTTGCAGCTACTGAAAAGGAACAATATGAATTAATTATTGGCTTAGCTAGTAAGTTTTTGAGTACTACAGAAATTGCAGTCTTTAAATTAGGTTTATCTTTACGTATTTATGCTGCTCGTGTTGAAATGTTTTCACAAATGGCAGAAAATAAGAATGCTTCAAGTTATAACTGTACTAATTTGGTATACATTAATGGACAATTCACTTGCTCTTTAGAAGATTTAGATAATTTGATTACAAAGGTAAAATACTAATGTATTTCTGGTTTTTTGATAATTTCAATTATTATTGCTATATTTTATTTTCAGGATAATTGGATCAAACCAAAAATTTATGCCATAGATCATAGATATTTAACTACACATATGACTGATAAAGTTATAATATTTTATGGTCAAATTGGAACTCCAACATTCCATCAGTTTCACCTGAAGCTTAAAGATTTGGCAGAAACCAACAATATTAACTATATATTTCGTCATTATGTGAAGGATAGACCTGTGAGAAAGTTACAATTATCTGGATACGGAGTAGAGCTACAAATGAAATCAACTGAATATAAAGCAACAGATGATTCTGATATTAAAGATAATTCTGAAGAGAATAAGGATGATTTATCTGATGGTGTTGAAGAAATTGAAGGCATTAACTTTATAACATTAAAGTAAGATGTATTTATGTAATTATGGTTTGATAGGTTTCGATTGTAGTCTTATGTAAATTATTTATGACACTGTTATTATTAGAAAATTATACCCTGATAAACATGCAGACCTTGATAAATTACAAAACTATCTGCTTGAAACTAGCCATGAAATTGGAGCATTAAAAGTATGGCAGTTTAAAGAATTAAGTCATCAAGCAGCTGAAAGAATAATGAATTCCCCTATGAGTGAGGCTATAAGAGTGCTTACAGATATATCACAAAATTTTCCGATGCAAGTGAGTAAATGATTTTCATTTTATTGTCTACATAATATCAAGAATCACAGGAGTGTTGTTGTGATGGCAGGTATTTTTAATAAGTAAACAAGGCACTGCTGTCTTTTATGGAAAGATTGTTTATTTTTTTTTTTAATCACCTTTTTTTTATAGGCTAAATCATTAATTAGAACAAAAGTAAGTAGTGATATGAAAAAGGAGATGAAACTTAATCAAGAAATTTTTTCTGCTAGTTTAAGTATTCAACCAACAGATACAGCACTTTTCATTAATGGTTTATTCTTTGATTTGGAAGCAATAGATGTACTTACTTTATTAGAATCTTTACGGGGTGAATTACGTGTAATGGAGGCTCTTCACAAAATTGGTAAGATATGAATCTTCTTATCTTGTTAAAGTTTCTTTATGTTGGTTGTGAAATTAACTTGTGCCATTCAACAAACCATAAATAATGATGAATCTCATAAAAACAAATAAGGAAGAAGTAAAAGGTTTTTAGTTTTAGGTTTTCTATTAATTAACAGAGAGAGAGGGAGAGAGAGAGATTGTCTTGATGATTTCTGATCACATAGAAAAGTGTTTAATCCTTGACAAATTTTTATTTAAGACGTAATTAAAAATTTTATAGAAATGTTCTTATATAATTCTTTTCCATATCTATATTTTTTAGGCTATCGCGAATTAATCCTATACGTCGTGTATATGTATGTGTATAATAAGTTGTTTATTGTCTTCCTTTTAAAGGTTTCAGCAATGAAAAAATGGGCAAGCTATTAGCTTTGGATTTATCTGGACAAACAGATTATCAAGATTTTGCAATGGACATTAGAGACTCTGCTATTATTTGGATAAATGATATAGAGAACGATTCGCGATACAGTAGATGGCCACCTTCTTTAACAGAACTGCTTAGACCAACATTTCCTGGCATGCTGAGAAATATAAGGCGTAATCTTTATAATCTGGTTAGTTTATATTTTATTTAACATTGTTTTAAGTAAAGATATTCTTGTAAAAGCATATATATTTATTAATGTGCTATTATTTTTCATTACTAGGTATTGATTATTGATCCCTTAAAAGAAGAATCTATACCTTTAATTAATTTAGCAATTTCTTTATATGCATATAATGCGCCATTAAGAATAGGATTTGTACTTGTAACAAATTTTGACACTTCTAAAACAGGATTGCAAGATGCTAGTATTGCTGTAAACAGTGCATTTCATTATTTTGTAGAAACAAAGACTCCTAAAGAAGCAATGCAATTTTTAGCTGATGTGAGTGTGTATGCTGTGTAATCATTCTTATATGAAGCATATTAACAAGGATAATTAAAAATTACAAAGCTGCTTAATTTTAGTTAGGAAATTATATTGGAATTTTTGGGGCTGATGTGAATGATGTTAAAAAAGCTATTAAAGGGAGAGATTCTTCAGCTAATATAAATTATATTCTTGGTGAAGAATCGGAATATGACGTTGGACGGCATTTAGCTAGTGACTTTGTAAAACGATCAGGTTTTGTTAATTTTCCACAAGCTTTGCTCAATGGTATAGCTTTGCCATCTGATCAGTTAAATGCTAATTTATTCGAAGAGGTTGTTTTATCTACTATTATGTCCCAAACTCATGTTTTGCAAAAAGCTGTTTATAGAGGAGAAATAACCGAAAGCGATGATGTGTTAGATTTTATGATGAACAAGCCAAACGTTATGCCGCGGTAAGAAGTCGATATGATATGTTATGTATTACTAACATTAAAAATAAAATATTATTTATTTATTTATAGATTGAACGAACGCGTGTTAAAAATTGACAAACACACTTGGTTAAATCTGATAGGTTCAGAGCCCGAAGACAAAGAATTTATCAAATGGACTCCCCAAGATATGTCCACGTGGTTAATGCAAGAAATGCATTACCTGTATGTTTCTCGTCGCAGCCATGTAAATCATTTGTACAGTTTTTGGATTGTAACAGATTTGAAGACGTCAAAGGGCAGACAGCTGCTTAAAGAAGCAATAGAATATGTAGTATGTACATCAGTAATTTTCTGTGGTATTTGTGATTTTATAAATTATATTAATAGCAAATCTTGAATAGGGATTTAATGCTGATGTTAGAATATCTTTTATTATCAATGCTTTCGAAGATAGTGTTGATCCTGAAAAAGATTTAAATAACATAGCTCTTGCTGCATTAAATGTGTTACCTGTTGACCAATCTATTCAATTTATTAGTAAACTTATTACTGCTGAAAATGCTGCTTTAGTGGAAGAAGGCAAATTTACAATAGATGTATGTACTTATGTTTAAAATATTTACATTTTTGTTTGTATGATAAAATACAAAATTCTTATGCGATTATTTCTCATACAGAATGCTGAAGTGAAGAAACAATTAAATCAACAAGATTTTCTTCTCAAAGTACACGCACATTATGTTAAGATTATTTTAAATTTAGAAAAAGGAGTGAGAACGGTAATTTGCAATGGTCGTATAATAGGTCCATTTGAAGAACATGAAGAATTTACTACTGAAGACTTTTCATTGTTAGAAAGATTTAGTAAAAACACATATGGCAATAAGTTATTTAAGCATTTGTTACAATCTAGCCTCTTTGGAGATGATAATGAATACGGTAAACTTTTCTTTTGCATTGTTATAATTTAGTTGTAATTCTTTTCAAAAGTAGTTAATTTTTTTGTATAGATAAAACGGATATCACGGATGACATGATAATAAAAATTGCTTCATTATTGGTACCTCGACCTCAAACTCGTAGTCGTTTTGATGTCACTTATCACGGCGACGAATACAGGTATTATATTTGTTTAAGCTTGTCTAAAAGATTTTGTAATCAATACTATTGATTTCAGTGCCATAAAAATTCCGGCTAAAGATCAAAATGCTGTTGCTTTTAACTTAATTGCCATTGTTGATCCTGTTTCACGGGGAGCCCAAAAACTTGGTCCAATTTTAAATACATTACAACAAGCATTAAATTGTAACATTAAAGTATTTCTTAATTGTTTGGATAAAAATAGTGATATGCCATTAAAGAGGTATAACTAAAATTAATAGTAATAATTGTTGATTATTGTATCATTAACATTTAAAATTTATAGCTTTTATCGATTTGTGCTGGAACCAGAACTTCAGTTTACTACTGAAGGTGATATTAATGGAGCTATAGCTAAATTTACAAAGCTCCCTACATCTTCATTACTTACACAATACATTCATGCACCAGAGAATTGGCTGGTTGAAGTTGTCAAAAGCGTTTACGATTTAGATAATATAAAACTGGATAACGTGGCAATGGGGGTACACAGGTATGTTTTTGAATTTAATTTTATTGTTAAAAGTAGAATTTATTTTTAACATGTAAAATATTTTTTCATAGTGAATTTGAATTGGAATATCTATTGCTTGAAGGCCATTGCTTTGAAGCAGTAGTTGGAAATCCACCCAGGGGCTTGCAAATTACTTTAGGATCTGAAAAAAATGGGCCGATGGTTGATACCATTGTAATGGCTAACTTGGGTTATTTCCAACTTAAAGCAAATCCAGGAGAATGGATCTTAAGGCTTCGACAGGGGCGTTCTGCTGAGATATACGGTATAACCAGCGTCGATGGCCAAGATGTTATTCATGATGGCGATGATGTAAAAGTTTTAATTAGTTCACTCAGAAGTCATGTTCTTAAAGTAAAAGTTTCGAAAAAACCAGATAAAGCCAATATGGACCTTTTATCCGATGATGATAAAAATTCTGGCTTATGGAATTCTATTTCGAGGTACATTTGCCTCTTTGTAAATATTTTTGCTTTACCTCAACTTGAAAACCTTTCTTCTTTTAAAATCTTACAGTTTTCGTCTCTCTCACACACATAAATAAGATATTTATTTCCTTCATTTAAATTCATTCTATTTTATTGTTTTAGCTTTACCAAATTTTGGTAAGCGTTTAATTATTCTGTATACTCTATGTTTATTCGAAAATGCCCAACCCCTAGTATCTTTTTCACTGCAGAAAATTTCAAAATTCGTCACGACACGTCGATTTTTTTTATAAGTTGGACTGTTTTTGACGCAAATAGGATCATAATAGATATATCCCTCCGACCGCCAGCATTCAAATTTTAATAAGTATAAAGGATACTAAGCATGGGGAATTTTCAAATGAACACATTGTATAATTGCAAATATTTAAGATATTTCTATTTTATTAAGTACTATATGGTCAGTCGTATATACTTAACTAAAAGAAAAATTTCTGTCAGTAATTTAAAGATATTTTATATTTAGTAAAGTTAAATTAATTATTTTATTAAAAAAACATTGTTTAACCGTATAATTTTCTATAATTAGGACTTTTACAACTGCAGACGAGGGGGAAGAAGAAGAAGAAAAATTAAATATATTCTCTCTCGCATCGGGACATTTGTATGAAAGATTTTTAAAAATTATGATGCTAAGTGTTATCAAGCATACTAAAACCCCGGTGAAATTTTGGTTCCTTAAAAATTATCTGTCACCTACATTGAAAGATTTCCTACCGCATATGGCTAAGGAGTATGGATTTGAATATGAGCTTGTACAATATAAATGGCCTCGTTGGCTGCATCAGCAAACTGAGAAACAAAGAACAATCTGGGGATATAAAATTTTATTCCTTGATGTACTATTTCCATTAAGCGTAAAAAAAATTATATTTGTTGATGCCGATCAGGTATGTAGCAAATTGATAATATACCAAATTGTTAACAATTTTAAGGAAAATCATTTTTCCTTGATAAAATTTCTGATTTTAAAAAGGTCGTTCGAGCTGATTTGAGGGAATTAGCTAACTTGGATCTCGGTGGTGCACCATACGCTTATACACCATTCTGTGATAGTAGAAGGGAAATGGACGGTTTTAGATTTTGGAAACAAGGGTATTGGAGAAATCATTTACAAGGACGTTCCTATCATATTAGTGCATTGTATGTAGTTGATTTAAAAAGATTCCGACGCATAGCCGCTGGTGACAGGCTTAGAGGGCAATATCAAGCTTTAAGCCAAGATCCTAACAGTTTAGCCAATCTTGATCAAGTACTTGTTATTTATATAAATTAATGTTATACGTAAATCTATAATTTTAAAATAAAACAATGTTCATTTATAGGATCTTCCTAATAATATGATTCATCAAGTGTCGATTAAAACATTACCACAAGAGTGGCTGTGGTGTGAAACATGGTGTGATGATAAATCCAAGAAATACGCAAAAACGATTGATCTGGTTGGTATAGCTTTGATAATATGTACTCAAGATTATAAAATTTTATCAGCTTTTTCAATTTGGACATTTCGACTAGTTAATCCTTTCCATCCAATTTCAGTGTAATAATCCAATGACTAAAGAAGCAAAACTTCAAGCTGCTATGCGTATTTTACCAGAATGGGTAGGATATGATGAAGAAATTAAGGTTTTACAGCAAAGGTTGGAAAATGAAAATAGGCAGCTAGAAAAAGAAGTTAATGGTAAGCATAGTTATGAGAAGCTTTGTACATTCTTAAAAATTATATGTTTTTATTGCAGAAAGTATCACCGACTCTTCAAAGCACGAAGAGTTATAAAACACGCCATTTATTAAATTAAGAAGTATCAAGTTATAAATGAATTGACTGAGTGTCTATATGTTTTTACACATTTTTTGAAAAGTCTGTACGTGTTATTGGAAAGGAAGGCCCCAAAAATTGATTATATTCAATCAAAAAAATTAGCCTTTCATTGAAATTTTTTATTCATAAACATGTCAGTTATTTAAATTACATTGATTGTAATATTTCAGTTATATCAATTGTCGATTATACATTCACGTTATATCACGTTACTGAGATACAGAGATTTTTAAAGTTGTGTACGAAAATAAAAATAGTCGGTGAATACAGTATTGTAGCTATTCAAAGGCGCTGATTAATATTCATGCCGTTGAAACCATTGTGATTTTATATTGTCCGCATTATAATAAATAAGTAATACAATTGTAATATTTGTAAATGTGATTTAATCATATTTCCAGATTTACTGAAATATACATATTAATTTTTTGTACATCTACAAACAAAAGCGCGTTGATGCTCATTGAATATTTGTAAGTGCATATTTTTTCTTACTTATTTCATATTTTTCTGTACACTTTTGTGCGATACCATGGTTTTTAACTAACACTCTAACAAAACATACCAATCATACGCTAGTAAATGAATAAACGATTAGAGAGCAGTAATGACATCTTTCGTCAAAGCAGGCTAGAAGTTACTTAAACTTGGGTTGACGCGTATACCGAGCGCGTAATCCGAGAGTGTCTTCGATGTTTCAGTCAAACGTACATTAATAACGTTTAAAGTACAAGTTTTTTTTCTCTGTTGAGTACTATACATACGCCAAAAGTTAATTAATAATTAACAAAGATGGCCGAGAAAGAAGGCAAAAACATCGGGACGTAAGTTTGATTTTTCAATAGCTAGCAATATCATTCTCCTCGAGAACTATTCCTTTTTACTACAAGCTGTTTCACTTTTTCCGCGTCAATATTATAACAAGAAACAAACTATGTCGAATCCGACACAGGTAATTTAACGCAATTAAATAGCTAAATTGGTATTTAGAGGTGTCAAGTTCATTCTCAAGATTACGTTCAAGTACAACATTATGAAGGTAGGTTTTCTTTACTAATAAAATTCATTTATACTAAATTAGTTGATTTAGCACAGCGAACGTTGGCAGTCTGTTTATTGAAAAAACTCTTTTTTGCGCTACGGGAACGAATGTCAATCAAGTTATATTCACATATTATTAATTCTTCTGAAAATTAATTATTAGAGCATGAACAGGGGCTCGGTGTCATATCTTTGATTATATCTTTTTGTTATGAAACAAACTCGGAAGTCGGACTAGTCGGAGGGAAAAAATTGAATTTTAACCTTCGGCTGACAGTTTTGACATTGCAGCTGCGTAAACAGATATTTAATAAATGTCTATTTATCATAGCATATTATTATTGTTTATTTTGGACTATATTCATTCATGATATACTTTATATCCCCTGACTGATCCAACTAGACACCGAAGATTCCTGTCTGATCCATACTTTCGTAGGTCTTCCAGGTCTTCCAGCTTGAAACAAGTTTAAATGATAAATTTATTTCTTGGTCAACGCGCGATGAGGGTTTTCCCCAATATCTATAAGTATATCTGAAATATTGTTGTACCTTGAAGGCTCACGAGAGTCCAATGAAGTAAGGCGTAAGCAATGTTTTGTTTGTTTTGTCTGCGGAAAAATGTAAATAATCAATTGAGATATTGCACGACTTAACTGAATTCTTTTCTGATTTCGCACCAATCAGCTATTCGTGATCCCTGTGTCTTCGCATCAATCCCGATAATAATTTCAAAATTCATTGCGCAGATATAATTAATACATCAATGTCAAGATAATTTGATGAAACTAATGACTTTTATTTTAGCAACCTGTTCGCTTCCGTATATAGCCTATACTATATATTAAAGCGCATTCGGTTTATTTAATTTGTCCGGTCAAGAGACACTATCGATTTTTCAGGTTTTAAAAAGTTTAAGAATTGAAAAACGTAGCTTACATAAGCTTGTACTACTCCTAATTGGTTCCTGTATATGAAAAAAGTGTTGGTGCATTATTTTATAAAGATCAGCTGGTATGTTCAGTGTTTTTAAGTAATTTGCGATACTTCCGTTATACATGTATAATACAGTGGAAAATGCAAGCTTGTACATGCATATATACATATTCTGCTTATAAGGTGCTGCGCTAACGACGTTACCCTACTCCTGCAGCTTTTATACATATATATATATATATATATATATACACTCCGTTTAAGAAAGGACGAAATAACAAACTGGGATTAGAATAGCCGGTGCTAATAAAGGGAGCGGATGGTTATTCCTCTGTTTTTAAACTTTTTTCATCACTGGACCTACGGATGAATCTTCCATCTGCAGAATAGACGAGTATGTTTCAACAATATTTTCAATACGATTTTTATTCACCGATCATTTTTATGCCGGGTACAATCAAATCTCACTCCAGTTTAAAGGGTGGTCGCTCTTCTTACACTGCGGCTGTCTAATTAAAATCCTTTAAAATTTCAATTAGCAATTGTCCATTCTCTATACAGAGTTACGAGCTTCGCAAAATTAGTGGTTTGTTTTTTTGTTTTTAACACTTGTGATTAGCTGCGAGAACGAGTCGCACCAATGCTAATACGTCACTCAGCTTGACATCTCGACCAGCTGGAAGCCTCCGCTGCGATTTTAATGATACTCGAAGGTTTTTAATAAGACACCTGTCAGGAAGCATACACCTGCCTAAATTTAATACGATCTTTGTGTTTTACACTCTGTAAGTTATTTTTCTTACGTACATTTGTTAAATTTCATCGGTCCATCTAGCAATCGACATGGATCTCAAAAAGATTATGATTTCTTTAGCTATTTTCTTTTGAATAATGCTATTTATATAATACGTATACGTTATAATTGTTATTCTTGTATTTGAGCATACTGTTGTGAGAAAGGAATATTATTAAATTGAGATTAATGCAACACTGACATTACAATAACATGGGTGCTTAAAATAGCTATCTTATGCACAACAATGACACTTGGAAGCAATCAATAATTATTCATCGGTTTATCGCATCTTTTTTGAAAAATCTTAATCGATACTCTTTATCAAATAATTCTTATGGTAGGCACTTTAACAATGCCAACAGTAAGATTCTAATAGCTTATTCGGTACGATTTAATACTGTTTCTTCTTGTCTTTCTATTATTATTCATAAGAGATTCTACAGTTTGTACACATGTTTGAGTTGAATACGTAAACATGCACTGACATATACATATATTATTTAACTAATTAAAAAGACATTTAAAATTGAAGGATGAATGTTTTATTACGTAAAGAGAATATCAATGTATTATTTATATCCAAGTGCTTCGGTAGAATAGTGTATACTACTGTAACCCATGAGTCGGATTGTTTTATTCACAATTAATGAAATTTCAATACCAGCAGACGAAACCCTCCGTATTAATTTTGCCAATTAATCGCGAAACCGAAAATGGTTTCATGAATAAAAATTTGAAGTTTTACAAAAAAGAAACCCGTTACAATTTACGCAAAAAGTGCTATTTTTCGTCCTCCTTGTTTCCACGAAGTTAAATCTTAATTATCAACCTTCGATTTCTTTGTTCAGCAAATACACCGTTTATAATTTTCAAAGTCATATATATATTACCCTAGTTGAAATTCCTTGTAATGCTGAATCGTATATGTATAAGTTCAATCAAAATTGATCCTGCTTTTTTTTTCTTCTATTTGCTTTTATAATTAAAACCAATTATAGTCCACGTGGAATTTAAAAAAGACTTTAATAACACTCGATAAATATACAACAGGGATGGTAGATTAAAAAAGGAGAAGCTTAGTGATTCGGTTTTAAAGAGCTTATCATTGATGAAATTAATTGTAATGTTAGTCTGTAAAGTTGGTCGATGAATCAGGGAACGCGCGACGGTGAAACGCTGAAAACGATCGAACACTACGGGATCATGAACAATCGGATAGTCGACGATCGAGGCTTGATTTAGACGCATCTGCGCAACTTGTATTCCTATACGATCTGATAACGAAAAATTTTTCGCGCGTTACGTATAGCATCACCGGCTAATAAGATCGATGAATTAACGTATTTTTTTTGCGATAACGATATACGCGGTGTGCAAGAAAGTTTGGACCCCCGTAACTTTGAAAACAGCGATTAATAAAAACTTGGCTGCTTTGGTGGTTCCACTGTAACCATGGGTGAACTGTTGAAGAAACACTATTAAGGCCAATTTAAGTTTGATATGTCATTGAAAATAGAGGCTATCCAGAAAAGGTAGACGTTTTTTTAAATTTTGACACACACACACAAAAGGAGGGGGAAGCTAATAAAAATAAATTCTACAAGAATACGAATAGTAAGCATAAAAAATACAAAATATAAAAGAAAAAAAGCAATAAAAAAGAATTCCATTTAAATGGAAGATCGGTAAGTACGCCAAACGGGAGATTATAACCACGTTGTATATATACAGTAGAGATTGCACTAAATTTTTCGCACTCTTTTGAACCGTGAATCTTCCTTTAAGAAGAAAAATATTTTCTGTATAATAATAAACGGTACAATTGCTCTCTCTCTCTCTCTCTCTCTCTCTCGGTTGAAGCAGATGAAGATACGAGTATTGCGAAGCGAAGACTGAGAGAGGGAGAAAGTGAGAGGAGGAGAAGAGTGGGAGAGTGGAATAAAAAGAGATTTGTAGAGAGAGAGAGAGAGAGAGAGAGAGAGAATAAATAGTAAAGAGATTGGGAGAACAGATGGAGGATTGGTGGGGTGGTGGCAGCGAGAAATGGGAAGATGAGGGAGGGGGGTGGTGGTATCGGTAAGCAAGCGGTGGCGGGAGAGGCGTCGAGAGAAGTGGAGAAAATTGGTGAAAAGCTGCGAGTTAACTGTGAAGAGAACGTAAGTGCATGGGGGAAGGACGACGCGATGAAGAGGAATGGGAAGAGGAGTCAGAATCAGAATCTGGTTGCGAGAGTGTAGGACGGTCGAGCCGATAGGTTCCGGACGGCGTACTTTTGCCGCTGGATTTTCTACTCTACTGCTCAACTCGTCGAGTCGAGCGATTGAGCAAACTAATAGCGACGCTGCCCTTTTCTCTTCTCGCATCGTTATTCCCATCACTCTCGTAACCGTAATACGTGTGTTTAGTCTCCGCCGACTGGGCCGCCGATCCATCGCCGAAAGACGCGTGCCGCTCAACACTGCAGATATCAGATCCGTCCGTTCGCTCGCGAAGATCAGTGCGATTTTAAGGAGCACCGAGGAAAAACTGTGAAATTGACGCTCTCTCGACACCTCCGATTCGGATTATCACACTCGCCAAGCTCTTTCAGTTTTTCCCTCTCTCCAATTCCCATCGAGATTGTTTCCTCTGAGCAAAGTGAGCAACGCGAAGGTGCACGCGCGCGCGCGCGCGCGCGTACGGGCCTACAACCGGCAACTTCAACCTTCCGATTCTTTTTCCAATCTTAACAGGTCAAACACAATACGGTCTGGCTAACGTGCAGCACCATGGACGACGAAAAAATCAATCTGTGAGTTTCATCCACTTTTTCTTCCGTTTCCTCTCTACCTGTACATGCATACACTCTCTCTCTCTCTCTCTCTCTCTCTCTCTCTGGAGTTTCTCTTGCGATTCGCACCAATAGAAACCTATACCGATAAACACTCGACTTTCTCGCACGCCACTCGCGATTCTTTGCCCAATCGAGCGTTACGTGTACCTGTACTTCTCGTACCAGACTCCTGCAATTGAGCTGCTGCAACCGTTCACAATTTTCACCACTCTGCGCCATTTCGTTTCTTCTTACGTCTCAGTTCTTAACCGCGCGAATCTCCGAAGAATTTTCTCGATCGTTTTTAACGCGTTGCTTTTTTTTCTATCAGAAAAATGTATTTACCATCCATCCTAGTAGGTAGTCACAGCTGTACAGGATTTCCAGGCGGATTCGATGTTAATTATCATCCGGCAGTTTCAACAATAGTGTTTATTGAATTATACATATGCTCGTTAACAATAGGCTGTAATTATTCTCTCATATACGAGATGTCGTAAAGTATTTTTCCTTTCCATCGCGAGTACGCGATCCATTCATTGTTGCATGTGAATCGCCGTTCGATAAACTCTCAACCGATGCTTATTCCACAGTCTATATAAGATTCTTAGCAGTTTCTTGGCTCTGAATCTTTGCAAATTTTATACTCGACCTCTTGACCTTTCCTTTTGTAGCATGATCATCGGGTTACAATAACGTGCATTGTCTCGTATATTGTTATGATTTTTTCTGTCGAAGCTTCCAGGATCGGTAGAAATGGGATTATTTACGTAATCAACTGTTTTTTTTTTACGCAGATTGATGATTATTATCGTAATTATATAATTTAAATTACAATTTTTTGTTCCGCGTAATTTGTCTCGTAACTCGACTTGCAATTGTTGTCGACCCTCTGCAGTATTCTTGCGGATGTTCTCCAGTTGAGAAGATCTAATCTGTTTGATAACACACGTCCGTTTTTCTCTCTTTTTATACTACAGGCACGATTGAATTTATTACAAAATTTTCATCGAGCGTTATCGCGTGATGCAGAAAAGTCAGGGTTCTCCTCGAGATTTCCATACTCGTCGCTGGGTTTCTTCAGTCCCGTAAATTGGCCGTGCAGTTTGTTTCTCTTGTTTTTCCATTGTTATTATTATAGAAGAAAAAGTATAGTAATTCTTTTCTATCGGTTAGATTGAATAATTGGAATGAACGTTACCGCGCACACTCGTCGCTCATCAGCAGCATGACGTATCGGTAATCATTGTAAATTTGTATTATCGAGAGGAGGGTGTAACATCCTTCTCGTCGAAGGATTTCTTTTAACGAACAGATTGACGGAGTTTTATTGATATATACAGTAATACGAGGCAATTGGGAAATTTACCGAAAACGAGACAACTTACATGCTTTTCTTTTCTTTTGCTCGCAATGATTGAGAATTGATTTACTCTCGACGAAAAGATCTTACGAATCCCAAACATGTTATAATAAGAGTTACATGCACGAAGCGTTGGTATAACGGAACCAGTTACGGTGGATCCGAATTATTCCGAGGGAAATAAAAAGTATGGTTGTGTTGTAGTAGTACTGATGAAAAATATGTCCTTGAAACACTTTCTAGTGCCACTGTGCTCCACGCTTGTGTTATGATGTAACTTTCTCATCCTCGCGTGGACAAACCAATAAGAGGTGTTTTTGTTTTAAATAATTTCTCTCTTTTTATTGTTTACCAATGAAATTCGTTTTAATAAATTAAACATGTGTCTCATAGGTAAAAAAGCTTGGGGTGACAAACGCTGGGTATCGGCATGTTGGTTGGTGAATGAAATATAATCTAGTGGAAAGAATATGATATACTCTTGACTGTCGTCGATTAATATGTCGCAGTAATTTTGCGCTTGCTGATATTTCGCATATCAACTGAAATACGTGTTTTCCATTTTGCTATTGTGGTTTAATTATATGTATGCTTGAAAAAGCATGTCTACCCAAGCGCAAGGGATTTGTTTAGTCATTTCCGTATATATATATATATATATATAATATATGAGATAGAAATTGGTATAAACTATACATATAGTCAACGTAAATCTGTTTCGTTAATTCTTACTGAAATTTATTTTCATAAATGATCAATGCACTTATTTAACGTATACAGACTTGTTATTAAAAATTTTTGGAGTAAATCTTAAATTGAATGTGTTGATGAAAAGCAAAAACAAATTTAAACCATTACGCAAGAGAAATTTTTTATCATTTTCTTTAGGGGAATAATTTATCAAATATTATTTCAAATAAAATCTATCCTGTTTAGGCACGTATCTTATCGGTATCAAGATACTAGATACAAGTAGCGTCTTGCCTGATGAAATATTCTTCGCTCGCTACGCGTACGATAAACGTCTTAGTATGAACTAAAAATCTATCACCTTTGACCAGTAATGACCATGAATATTATATACATTTAATTATGAGCAATAAGTTCGAGGCTCCAACTACTTATGTTGTGTCTACAAAGAATCGATTATTACATTGTATTTGCTGTTAATCTATTGGCTATAAATGGGCGTTACTTGAAATAATTTACAAGCTTGTTTATACATTTTTGATAAATAAAGAATTAAAAATAATAGTGTATCAATATAATTGCACGCAATGAAAAAGTAAAATAGACTCGTTGCTGTGAAATCGCTTTTCATACTGTCCTCATAATAATATAATACTGACATGCAAGGCCGTTCAACTTTCGCGAGTAGGTACGAATGAAGAGTAGTATTTAAAGAAAAACTGTCAGCAGATTAACAATATCGCTTCGTTAACAGCTGAAATATTTAAAGTAGTACGTACTGTTAGCGATAACAAGAAAAAACAACAATTCTACCGTTAAATATTACTTCTACGAATAATTGATTTTACTGTTCCAACAATCTTACGAATATCTCCTTCCACGAAAAGGTTTTATAGGGTTTTCGTTTATTTTTGCTCTCTGTAACGTTAGGCAAAGCAAAGCAGATAGGAATGCAGATAAAATATCGTTAGTGAACGGAAGTCTGGTGAAGTTCGTGGACGAGGCTGTCAGGGTCTACGGATACCGAGTGACAATCGTTGATAATGATTCAAAGTCACTGAGAGATTCTGATTAAAAAAAGTACAAAGGACAATTCTTAAAGAGAGGAGGCAATGTTACGAAATAAATAGGTCATGGAGAATCACGTTCGGCCACTCTGATACGAAGGCTCCTATATATTTAAATTCTTTGCTGTTGACCACCCGTGGAGAAATTTGAAACAGTAGTGTCGATCTCTACCGACATCTAGATCTAATAAATTTATGCCGATTATTAAAATATTTCTTATCGCTATCATTCAATTCAATTAATGTTCTGCCAACATTTTTTGGCAGGCTATTGAAATTACTTGGATATAGCTATATAAATATTTAACCTTATATATATATATATATATATATATACGATTTCTTCTATCAAAAAATTTCAAAAATTTATTTACTGTTATTATTAGTAAACCTTCCATGATATTTTTAGTGATTACTAAACTCTGGATCTTTATGCAAAATATAACTTTTTTTACATTTTATCGACTGGAAATAAATGATAAATTTTAGTATATTCTATTTTTAGTTTGTAAAAATTTCATGAAAGTTTGACGTGAATCAAAGAGATTTCAAAAAATAAATTTCTAAAATTATCTTGCTTATTTGCTCGAAGAGCAGAAGTCTAGCAACTATATACGCAAAAGGGAATTTGAAATCTTGGAGTATTTAATGAAATCAAGTATAGCTTTGCTATGAATTGCATATAACGAATGAGGAAGATGAATTGTATTTATACGTGACAAAACAGAGATTCTCCTGGATTATCTTTGCGCACGACTTCGCGTAGATAGATAGTGTTTCACTTTTGTTGAAGATACCAATCGCGCAATTTCCAACTGTTTATGTCACATGATTTGCACGCGGTTCACCTCTTTCGCTGTCCTCATCATCGTTTGTATCGAGTCGAGCCTGATACGACATTACAGTTTCTTATATATTGCGAAGAAATATACGCGCTTCGAATGCGCATTTGCACACGGCGTCATTGACTTTATATCCCGCGAGATAAGGAAAATCTTAGAAATTTGATAATGATGAGAGTGCAGACAGATCAGAGATCAATCATGATATATAGAAATTCTATATTTAACTGTTAACTTCAATCAAAGAAAAGTTCAATCATTTTCATACGACATAAAATTATTTTTAAATACTCGAGTCACCTATCCACGAGAAACATTTATTGGGACTAAAAATATAATTAGAAGATAAATTTACTAAAACTTTTTGTTTAATTAGAAGTGTGCAGTACTTATTTTCACTATTATTTAAATGATAGGCCAAAACTCTATCCAAATCAGTATATAAGGAGTTGTGACTGTATCGATGTATGTTTGTCAAGTACTGGATGCATGGATGGTGAGTTTTTGAAACTCGTGATTCTCTTCTAGACTTATTACAAGCTTATCGCTTAATAATGTTATTACCCCTATACACACGAATATGTGAACAATGTTGCACTCTTGAGTTAATCGGACATTAATTGCGGAATGCAAGCAAAATTGTAGACAAACAGAGTCATTAATTAAACCTAACGTTACAATGACATTAGATAATCATTGACGAACCAAAATATAGGTATATATACACATATATCTATAAAATTATACGTTTATAATTTTATTTATTATTGATTGAAATTAAATAAAGTACAATATTATTTCAGAGAAATGCGCTCACTCTCATAGCGAATTAAATTTATTATTGGATCGAGGATTAATAATAAATCATTAAATTTACTCACTTAAACCGAAAGACAGTAGTAAACAATAAATGGAATTTTTATCGCAATTGAAAAAATAGAAGTAACTTACCGAATGACTAATAACCAAGTAACCTCCTTTAGACTCAATGAGAGTCTTATAAAAAAAAATGTGACGAAATTTGTACTAGCTAAAGGAATAATACAATGCATATAAATGCATTATAATACAATTGAACTGATCGATTCGTTTCAAGAGGGCAAGCATTTTAAATTATTTATGAAGGCTACAATAAGTATCATTGCTTCAACAATTAACATTGTATTGTATATGAAAATAATGATGGTTGGATAATTTTTAAAAGAACAGGGTAAAATATTTCTTCCTACTAGGCAATTCTTCAAATTGTCCATACGTAAACGTAAGTGTGTGTATTTCACATCTTATATGTATATTTATGTAAATGTGATATGTAATGCTATCAGAGTAATAGCCCTATTTTTAAATGTGACGTCAAGTATTATAAGGCTATCACTCTAACCCTTTAATTAAATACAATGAGGTAATTATATTATTAAACTTTAATTATGTTATGTTAAAAAAACTAATAAAATAATTAAGGTAGCACTAGATAGTTTGAAAACTGTTTGTACAATCATTCGTTGGATCACAGATTTATCACGGGTTAAAAACTCGTTACTAATTGCAATAAAAAAAAGATCCCACCCATTAGTGCTTTTTTGCGAACAATCATTTTTGCTCCACTTACAATAGAATGTTAGATGTCGAGATTGAATAACACACTTTTTACACACTTCCAATTAGATCACTAGTTGCTTGACAAATTGAATTGTTAGTTGAAAAATAGTGAACGAGGAGGGAGCAGTCTCTCTTTAAAATGGATAATAAAGTGTTATTACTACAAATATATTTAGTACAGATAAAAGAATATAGCAAAACACTAGATAAACAATGAAATTGCTTTAATCCCTTTCTTCGTAAGCTTTAAGAAGCAAAGTGGAGTATAACGAAGCTTGAAATAATTTTGTTTCAGATTTCAAGACAAGGCGGTGTTTGGTTATGGAACAAGCATCCCGCCCAACAATAACGAAACTGAAGACGCAGAGGTGACATCGCGCAAGGTGATATTCTGTGTTCATGGGAAGTTGTCTGGCTGCTGTACGCTTGTCAAAGGTGGTACTATCGACAATAACATGCCTGTTGCCGATTATCAACAAAATCCCAATAGTAAGGATATCGCTTAATCTGTAAACGTAAACTATACAGATAGAGGGTCGAAGAAGAAGAGTCCAGGCCCTCTTTTTCACCTAATTAAGTCACCGCATTAATAACAATTACAAGCAGATATGATTGCCATTAGAAAAAGTTTGTTGATTGTCCCTTAAAAATTTGTGAACAAAAAAAATTGTCAATCAAATCTATAAATTTATCATCCACCATTGTCATATGAATTATCAACTGGCTTCTTGTTGTTTCAGTGTCTCTGGAAGACCACTGCCATAGAGAGAGAAATGAAGAGATAGACAAAAAAGCTAGAAGGAAACTGCTGATTGCCAGTATACTCTGTGTTATTTTTATGATAGGAGAAATTATAGGTAAACAATTAAGATATAAGCAGTTTTTCTATTATATATATATATATATATATATATATACATATGACATGAACAATTATTCTAAATAATAATATGTCTATCAACAACAGGAGGAGTTTTATCGAACAGTTTAGCAATTGCGACAGATGCAGCTCATTTATTGACAGACTTTGCATCATTTATGATATCGTTATTTTCGATATGGGTTGCGGGAAAACCCGCAACAAGAAAAATGCCGTTCGGCTGGTACCGAGCAGAAGTCAGTATACCCTTATCGTTATTATTTTACTATACGATAGCAGCAAAATAAATATATAGATTTGACGTGCTGCTTCGGTTCTCAAGATTCTTATTGCACGTAACATTAACACGTTTAACAATTTCAGGTAATCGGAGCCTTAACGTCGGTGCTATTGATATGGGTTGTCACGGGTATTCTCTTCTACATGGCTATCGAGAGAGTGGTTCACAAAGATTTCGAGCTCGATGCTACCGTGATGCTGATCACGTCTGCCATTGGCGTTGCGGTAAATCTGGTGTTAGTGCAGATATCATTATTGATAACGAGTATTTAAATTTTCAGTGTCAATGTTGGATGCTAATGAAATTAGTCAGCGCTTTCGCGATTAGAAAATTGCTATTGCATAACGCGTCCCGCGTACAATGTCAATCTTGCGCACTGTAAATTAAAAAAAAAAAAAAAAGGAAAAGAAAAAAACAAATGTGAAAGAAAATTGAGCTCGGTGAAAGACTGATAGAAACGTTGAACTCTTACAGGATGGGCTTGACGCTTCATCAGCATGGTCATAGTCACGGTGGACACAGTCATGGTGGACACAGTCACGGGGGTGGAGGAGAAGAGAAAGACCCTGAAAAGGCTGAAAAGCACCACGATGACGGCAGCCACCAACACGAAGATAGCAAGAGGAATATCAATGTTAGAGCTGCCTTTATTCATGTATTAGGAGATTTTATACAAAGCATGGGTGTTTTTATCGCTGCCTTAGTCATTTATTTTAAGGTAATTATCGTTTCATTCTACGTGATTGCGATTGATCGAGAAAGTCGAGTAACATTGAGAATATTGCTTCACGAAAAGTACTTGAATTTTTGCAGCCGAGCTGGAGTATAGTCGACCCAATTTGTACGTTTCTCTTCTCTATATTGGTGATTTTAACGACCGTAGCGATTATTAAAGACGTTATGAACGTACTTATGGAAGGCATTCCTAAAGGCTTTGACTACTCTGAAGTTGAAACTACGTTTATGCAAATCGAAGGAGTCGTTAAAGTGCACAATTTGAGAATTTGGGCACTTTCATTGGATAAAACTGCCTTATCTGCTCACCTCGCCATTAGTTGGTTTCTTTAAATAACATTCTCCAACGCCCTTGAGCTGTTCTGTGTGAACTCCATACTAAATAATTATTTCTTTTCTATCTTATTTTTATAGAGCCAGGAGCAAGTCCAAACGATATTCTTCGAACAGCCACGAGAAATATTCATGATCAATACAACTTTTTCGAAATGACGCTGCAAATAGAAGAATTTAATGAACGAATGGAGAACTGTAAGCAATGCAAACCCTTATCGAAATAACAATTTTTTATCCAATCTGTTATATGCATATGTGTTAAAGGTGCAAACCGAAATGCTTCTAATTTAATACTACCGTTATATTCTTATAATGATGCTGTTTTCATAAAGCGAATACCATCAGAATATCAAACAATTGTAACCATTATTATTCTTCAAGTATTGCGAAATTGTACATTACCGTTTAGCATTTCGTTTCTATAATAACACAGTTATTTTCACAAACGAGATCACCCTTCATTGTATTAAATAAGAGATTAATTAATTTAATTTCGTCATGTATATTTTTAATAAGCTACGCGCTTGAAATGTATTCCAGAAGTATTTATTTTAACACTATTATATTAATAATACTGCTTCACTGTGAAAACAAAAACATTTCTTATTTGTTTTGTGCAAAACGAGTCGTGAGGAAAGACTGATTGTTGAAATCTGCAGTACTTAAATACCACTAAAGGATAGTCGTGTATGCTATGTGTTACAATTTTCAAGTAGATTTCGTACAATATAGAACAAGCTTTACTTGGCGTATAAGAACGACGCGAAGTTCTCATTCAGTAGTGTAGCTGTGTGACTTTGTAAGCGTTATACATGTATGAACGGTTTTAAAAATGTTCATAGGCATAGTTTCAGTAATAAAATTGGTACCAATGACGTCAAAACGACCAGCAGAATTACTTAAAAATGACCAATTTTGCTGCTGAGATATGAGCACCAGGTTGAACGTTAATCTAACTTTTGTTCAATTTTTCTTTCTTAATGGTTATTGTACGTCTTGTTTAATTATAACAAAATATTTTTTACTTGTATTTTTATGTAGAGAGATAAAAACATGAAAACGATGATACGTATTTAATAGTACATATAGAATATATTTAATATAAAATATGCGTATAATATATCTATTATATATATAGTATATATATTTTTTAAATTATATTAATTACGGTATTTAACCGTCGTACAAATGATGGATTTTCCTGAATAAATAATAAGCAGGTTTTAGTTCATTATTTAAAACATACGTTGATCAGATATCGAGAACATTGAAAACAACACACAATTTGCATCTTTTTCTTCATCATGATCTTGGCATCTCCTTCTCCTATATAATAATAAAATTTTAAAATATATATTTATTCAAAAAAGTTTACATTTATTAAACATAAATAATTATATTTAAAACTTGTTGTTAAAAGCTTTTTATAGATGAATTATTAACAATAAAAGATACAATATAATAAATAAGTTATTGAATTGCTACATACAAAACTGATCTATTAAAATAGAACCCAAGCCCGATATTTTAAATGGGCCAAGAAACCCGTCAGCTATCGAATGGTCCTAACAAAGGTCACCGGGTCATCTTTTGTTCGAATCCTGTCACTCCTGTCAGACTGTCAGATGATTCTCCCCTTCACAGATCACTCTACATATGTATATACGTATTTAGGCAAAAATCTATAAACGAAACTTAAGCCCAGGAAAAATATACAGTCTATTTTACATATCTCATAGGACGTATAGATTTTATGGTAAGCTTAGACTTATAACTTTTGACTATGAATTTCAGCTTAGACATTTTAGATGTTTGAAAAGCACATGGTAGGGTACCGTTCCTAAATGCATCAAAAAAAAATTGCGAAATCCAGATTCCAGCCGGCCCGTCAATCTATTGGTCTGATTCTGGCGGCCAACTTTACGGACAGCAACTTTGTGTATTCAGATTGAGGTTATCATTTGTTGACTTGTGATTGTTACGGCTATTAATTTGGACTTTAATTTGGTTTGGAGCAAACAACTCCCGGAGGATTATAAGACCTATTTAGTTAGAGTTGTGTTATTACAACTGTTACAATGGCTTCAGAGAGTCAGATAGAGACATCTGAGAATGATTTTAATGATGCAGCAAATTTAACAGAGCTGTTTGACAAGGCTTTTGCAATGTTCAATAAAATTAATAAGACTGAAGAACCCACAAATGGTTCTAAAGTACAGGTAATATTTGTCTGTTTTTCGTCTCTAATTTAAACTGTAATGCCTTTGACAAGTTTTTAACATTTATAATTATGCTGTAGGCTGACATTAAAAGAACAATGAATATGCTTGAAGATGCAACAAAATTGGTATCAATTGTAGATATGTTCAGCGATAATGAATCCTTTGAGGATGTTGCAACAGAAAACATTAAATACTTTTTACTGCCTGCCTTGCTTGGCACGCTTACTTTAAAAATATGCAATATTGATGACAGAATGCATATTGTAAATGTAGCAGAAATTTACTTTGTAGACTTTTTAAAAAGAGTCAAAGATTATGGTTTGACGGACATTCACATCCCAGATATTAACAAAGGCAGTGATACAAGCAAAGCTTCTGATGAGCGTATAAAGTCAAATGCTGAAATGATAACTGAAATGGTTAGTAATTTTCATTTAGAATTTTTTCTTAAATATTCTTTTGATAAATGGAGAAATATGGAAGTTGAAATATTATTTTAGGTGTTAAAAAGGAACACAAAATTACAACGTTATAAAGAACAGAAAGAATTGGAGTCAAAACTGGAAGTATTGCAAAAGAATTTGTCAAATCCGAATATTGATGATGAGATAAAAAGAGATTATTTTGTTACATTGATAAAGCTGTATGTATCCTTGACGATAGATGAGCTGGGGTCTATAGCTGCAGAAAAGCCTATCTTGGAACATATGAAGTTGATGGATAAAACGGAAGCTACAAGTTCGCATAATTCCAATAAACATAAATCATCTAGTGCAAAATTACAGCCAATCATTATTACCAGAGATGAATTACAGAAGCAAGTTTATGGAGCAGGTTATCCAAGTCTTCCAGTTCTAACTGTGCAAGAGTTTTATGACCAAAGAGTCAAGGAAGGAGAGTAAGTATATATATTTAATGCTACTTTTAATTTGATCATCATGCTTGATTTCAAACAAATATGAAAAATTTAGTTGGCCTGACCCAGCTCAACGGAATCAGATGAATGCGCGCTCGCTACAAGACATGGCAAGCAGCGAATCAGGCAGTCGTACTCAAGAAGAAATGGAAAACGAAGAAAAAGAAGAAAAAGTGGAAAAGGACGATGAAGAGTTAATTCAACAAATGAGAGCTATGGATGATTATAAAGATACCCATCGCCGTGGATGGGGAAACCGTGCGAATAGAAGTTAAATATTTCTTATTTTCATCATTCTTAAAACCATGAGTATTAGAGTATTACTAAGACTCATCCTATTAAGCACGTTTTCTTATATATTTCATTTTATAAAGCCTCCCTGTATTGTTTTATAATTGTATTTATATAATGATATTAAGCTAAGATTAGCATTTATATTTGTCCATTATAACAAATACAATCGTCAAGATTTAATGAAAAATAATAAAAGAATGCTGAAAGAGCGTAAATTAAAAAGATTCATATGTGTACACGTGTTGTACGAAATGTGTCGAAAGAGCGCGTAACCTTCAAAACCGCATTTAATATTATATCCTGCAACTATTCATACCTGCTGACGCGTGCAAGCATGTAAATATATAGGTCCCCACTCTTCGGTTCTAAGAGTGAAAAGGATATTTCTTTGAAGTGGTTGTGCATTGGTGTATGTATTGAGCAAGGTGTGATCATTTGGAAGATGGCGCCCAGCCCTGAGTTTGAGAAGCGCAGGTGTCACTTGTAGTAAAAAAAAACGTGAGTGTGTGTGCAACAGGTTGTTGAATATTGTTGTGGCTGCGAAGGGAGTTGTGCAAACTGCAAGAACGGGGACGAACAGAAATAATTATATTTACATGTCAATATATGTGTATTTACAAAACGAGCAATTTGGTCAAAAGTAATTTAATTCGATTCGAGTGCCCTTTCGAAAAGCAATTGATGTTTTTTGAACGTGGACGATTTAGCGATCTTCAGCATACGATGGGTGCGATTCCACATCGTGATTGGAATATATTACGGCTTCTCAGAAGTAGATAGCCTCGAAAAATGCTTAACATTCGTGTCTAATCCCGTTCAGTTTCCATTAATAAAAATTCGTTCTACGTAGTTGAAGAAATTGATGAAAACAGTATACGCGTATACATATATATATATATATATATATAGAAAGAGTGAGATATATCTGTTCATTTATATGTATTACAACTTTTTGATGCCTTTTTTTCGGAGATAAAAAAAATAACACTGATCTCCTAATACAAAAATTATTTTTGGCTTACGATACTAAAACACGTCATTGATGTATTCATTAAAGAAATTTTTTCAAAAATTTTAAAGATCCATTCATAAACATATTGATACATATTTATACGGCTTATTTATGTAATTGTTTGCTTTGTGAGGAGGTTATGTTTCGTAATATTTTTAACGTGTATTCATCTTAAATCAAATCATCTTTTGCCTTTCTTTTTTAAGTAGTTGTCTTTATACATTCGGTTTGTTTTAACAACAGTCTAGTAGTGTATAATTAGCATATAGTTTTGGAGTTTTTTAAGGGGATAAGGATCACATTTGCAACAGTTGCCTGACTTTAAAGTGTTTTAAAGTTCCCTTAAAAACTATAACATATTGAGAAATAGACTATAGATCATAAGGAAACTGAAGAGAATGTAGTGCTATGAATACGAAACTCCAAAATTTATTACATTGGTTTTATATTCTCTTGTTTTGGTTAAATTGCTTACATGCAAATACAATCTCTTTTAGATCAAGAAATTTTGTCACTCATTTTTGATGAGTTATGCCAAAAATGGTTCTGTTTGGTTGAGAGTAATAAAGATATGCTTTCAGGCACTGCAAGAGTCTAGTTAATTTCTGACCAAGTTCAACATTCAATAATAAAAAAAATGGATAAAGATCATGGTGCTACTTATGGTGGTGGGGGTACAAATCTCCAGGAATACTGGGAAGAATATCAGAAAATGATTGAAGAAACTAAAATACTAGAGGATTATCTTGATGAGGAATCTAGTCCAAGAAGCTATGATGGTTTTGTTAATTAATTTTTTAATGTTTATTTTACTCTTATCAGATAAGTGTTTAATGTTATGCCATTTAATTACAGAAGGAGAAGAAGAGGCTGAATGGCTACGTTCAGCTGGCTTAGGAGAATTAACAGAAGCTTGGAAGGAAGGAAGGGAAGTTCAGCCTGAAGAACTTGGAGCAGCTTTAAGGCCTTTATCTAGAGCTCAGGCAGAAGTTGTTAAGCGTCGTGTTAGATCTTTAAATCATACTGTCAAGCAACGCTTTAATCAAAGACAGCGTGTGAAAAAACCAGATATTAGAGATGTTTTTAAGGATGTTGAGGTAAAGTTTATATGTAAATATTTCAATTTGGAAGGAAGCACAGCTATTGGACTTGTTTTATAAATACAATTATGATGCATTGTAGGTATCAAGTACTGGTACTAGATCTCGAAGTGCTACACCAGATTCTTTAGATTCTGTACCAGGAGCTTTATTAGAAAGTACATCACCTCCATCACCACCTACAGTTAGTAGTACCATTGATAGTCATCATTCAAAGTAAGCAGGTGTAAAGATAAATGCAAGAAACTTTCTCTACTGTAAGTTAATTATTGAATAAAATTTATAATTTTAGTGTTAATGTTCCAAGCTTTGTGTCAATATTTCACCGAGCAACGAATGAAAACAAGGAAATAGTACGTAGAACACCAAGTGCCCCTACTTCAGGTCCTAATTCAATGCCTGCTGCTCCACCTGCTCCAATACCGGTTCAAGAAATATTCAGAAGAACAGGTCACTGGTCAAAGGGAGATGTTGCAAACGATTCTGGTAATTAAACACTGACTCATATGAGTTTAAAATGAATACTTAAATAATTTAATAATGAGTGCGTTCGTTTGTAGAAGGTATACAATTGACTGGGTATCATAGATTAGGAACAATTCATGTTTCAAGGCCCGCAGTACAGAGACGAAGTGGTAGCGATCCTAGCGAAGTTGCAAATACAACACATTTGGACGTAGATCGTACTTCAAAACGATCTTCAGTCAAAGAATCAACATTACGGTATTATATTTAGTGTTAAAATGCCTTTATTAGATAATTATCTTAAAGTTTATTAACAGAAGAAGCTCGGGAAGTCATGCAGCGGTAACACGAAGTCACAGTAGCTTATATGGCCTAAGCAGACCAGCTGATGAAAATTTGATAACCCACCCTCTTAATCGTACTTCATCACATGGGCATTTAAGTTTTGAAGAAATGTGCAGAGTGAATGAAACTGCGTCACAATGGACTTCGGAGAGCCTTCCGCCTGATAACGATTATTCGCGTCAAGGTGTAGAATTATTGTCACAACGCGATCTTACCAGGCTACAACCACTTTTGTGGTTAGAACTGACTGCAATATTTGATAAATATAATATACCTCTTATTAAACGAAAGCCTAATAAGCGGCGCCATAAAGGTAAAGAATAATAATACTTACTGCGCATATAATTATGTTGCAAATTTTAGTCATTAATGAATACATTATTTTTTAGCTGGCAATTTATTTGGTGTTTCTCTCTCGACTTTATTACTCAGAGATAGTCAACTTACGACCGAAGAAAGTAATATTCCTTTAGTATTCCAAAAGATTTTTAATGAACTGACAACACGGGGAGTTAAAGAAGAAGGTATCCTGCGTGTTGGTGGTCATAAACAAAAGGTAGGCTATCTGGACTGATTATGTGTGATGAATCTTTAATTACCAGATGATATTTTCTTGAATAATTAAACAATTTTTTAATTAAAAGGTTGAAGCGATTTGCACAGAATTAGAAATAGACTTTTATTGCAAGCCTAAAGAGATGGATGCATTATTTAAACGTACGACGTGTCATGATTTATCAGCTGTATTAAAAAAATTATTAAGAGACTTACCTCAGCCTCTTCTTACGGTGGAGCTTATTGACGCTTTTTATCAGAGTCATGGTTGGTTAATGCACGAAAATTTATATACAGTAGAAGTTATTCTATAATAATAGAGTATTTACATATTATTATTATTTTTGTTGTAGGTGTTAAAAATCCAAATGACGTATCATATTCTTTAAATCTGTTAATACTGATGTTGCCGATTGAGCATCGGTGCACACTAAAAGCGCTACTGACTTTCCTGAAGCTGATTGTTGAAAATCAAGATTCAAATAAAATGTCGATACATAATGTTGCTATGATAGTGGCTCCGTCATTATTTCCACCGCGTTATATTCATCCTGGTGATAGAGCAGATTTAACCGCTCAAGTTAATATGGCAGCAATATGTTGTCAAGTGACAGAAGCTTTACTTAACAATGTTGATAAGTTATGGTATGTACCGACAGAATTAATTAATCAGTTACGCCGGCAGACTCAAGAAGAACGATATCGAAAGTATAAAAAAAAGTATTATTAGAAGCAATTAAATTGCATATTCATGTACGTACACTATGAATGAACTTCACGTGGCCTTTTTTCTTCAGGCTGTCCTATTTAAACCAGACGGCTGAGCAATGCCTAAGGAAAGGGGAAAATTGGAAAATGTTTCTAATCAATGCCTCTTTCCTTGAAATAAATCAGTAGATAATGGTTTCTGGACCGTTAGATTTTTTTTAAAAGCACGCAAATTAACAGCTTTGGAAGTTATTCAGCCATTTGATTTATACGAGAAAGCCTGTATATCAATAACAATAATTTCGGTGCCTAACTTCAATCTCTATGTTAAATACGTAATGTTTATTCACGTTATTACGAATTACTGGGATGGAAGCAGTTACATTTATTCTTGTGTATCTACGATTTTATAATAAACATTATGTTTCATAACTATTTGATAATAGTTTACGCTCGTGTATCGATGGCATATATGTCTAGTGCAATAATTTTTTAGTTTTGTGTGGTGCAATATAATTAATATGACTAGGTCTTACCTTTTGTATTAAATAAGTTTGGTTCGTTTTTTAAAAGAATTTCTCTTAGAGAATCATATAGCAATAAATTGCTAATAATAGAGTTTGTCTCATTATAACTCATAGCTTAATAATTTTTAAAGAATCTAATTTTCAAATATTTATTATACGCGAAACCTTAAATAAAAGTTGCGGTATCAAGCTTAATTGTTTTAAAGCTTAGCAATAAAATTTGAAAATTTTGTAGTAATGATATTTTATGTAATATTTTTAATGCTCTTCTTGCTATTATATTGCATAGTTTACAAATACTGCTCAATAGCTCAGTTAGGCATAACTATTCGGTACATATTAACTACGTTTCTGCGTGCACATAGCATGCGTGCTATTTTAAATTTTAAATCTTGTTATTACTCTTTTTATTTATTCGTAAAAAATTACATTTTTAATTGTAATTTTATAAACCTCATTTTTAAGTAGTTGTGTTTAAAACACAATTCCTTTTATTATATTATATTAATGTACTATTCAGTTTTTTTTAAGGATAATAGTACATAAATACAAATACTCACAATTAATTATCACAAAAAGATATATGTACAAATTTCTTTTCAATTTTGTTGTGATACTTGTACAAATTTAACATAATTCAATTGAAATTACTTTAACGAATTTTTCTAAAAAAAAAAAAAAAAAAATCAATTATAAATTAACAATGCACATGGCATTATTCCTAATAATCAAGTTTCCATTATTCTCGTTAATGTTTTAAGACGGCTCTTTTTTACTGTTTCTTTGTAGGCATTTTATATTCATTATTCTAGCCAATACGCCATATTACCTTAAGAATTTGTATATATAATTTTTACGTAATTTGTTATAATTGCATAAATAAAGTGCCAAAGAAAAAGACTTTTATTGATTTATTCTTTTCTGCATGAAAAATTGTTCTACAAGTATTTTAATTTATCATTAGTTTACGCTATACTTTATAAATTTTTAAAAAGCTATCACTAATCTTGTGAAACATGTCATTGAAGCTGTAATTATGTACAAAATTACAGAGTATAATAATGTGACACACCCTAGATGTATAAATTAATTGCGTATTTTCTTTCACACTTCTAATCATTCTAGAGTGGTTGGGAATGGCTCAGTCACTGATAAATCTGAAAATAAATTATTGGTAGAATTAATTTGATACTAGAGTGGAATTTTTTTTATTAAAATCAAAGATAATTGATTTTTTTGAGCACTAAAGAATAAAGTTGTTTTAGTTGGATTTTTCACTATATTTTTAAGTACTTCGGTAATCTTAAAAAGAGTAAAAAAAATTTTTAATTGATTATTATTTCATATTTTTAATAGTATCATCTTATGACAAATTTTAATAAATATGAATTAAGAGCGATACCACTATTTTTTAGCCGAGTGTATGATTATTTTGTAACTCACCGGTTTCGTTGATGATTTTTATCTCTGGCATTATAAAAGTTGCCGATTCCGCCATCTTCCAAAAATAGACAAACATGCATAATTATTAATCTGATAATCCTGAAACAAAATTATTTAAAGAATATAAATTAACATACCTGTTCTGGCAATTGTGTAGTTGTTCCCTCTACATTTGTTTCAGTTTGTGAGGGGGTATACGTTTCAGTTTGCGAAGGGCCAGATGTTTCAGTTTGTGAAGGGCTAGACGTTTCAGTTTGTGAAAGGTTAGTCGTTTCGATTTGTGAAGGGTTAGACGTTTCAGTTTGCGAAGGGTTAGACGTTTCAGTTTGCGAAGGGTTAGTCGTTTCAGTTTGCGAAGGGTTAGTCGTTTCAGTTTGCGAAGGGTTAGACGTTTCAGTTTGCGAAGGGTTAGTCGTTTCAGTTTGCGAAGGGCTAGACGTTTCAGTTTGTGAAAGGTTAGACGTTTCGATTTGTGAAAGGTCAGAGGTTTCAGTTAGTGAAGGGCTATACGTTTCAGTTTGCGAAGGGTTAGACGTTTCAGTTTGCGAAGGGTTAGTCGTTTCAGTTAGTAAAGGGCTATACGATTTAGTTTGTGAAGGGCTAAAGGTTTCAGGTTGTGTAGGGCTAAACGTTTCAGTTTGTGTAGGGCTAAACGCTTCAGTTTGTGTGGGGCTAAATGTTTCAGTTTGTGAAGAACTAGACGTTTCAGTTCGTGAATGGCTAGACGTTTCAATTTTTAAAGGGCTAGGCGTTTCAGCTTGTAAAGGGCTATACGATTCAGTTGCAGTTTCTGTTATATTAGTCGTTGCAATACTAATTGGAATTCTAGTTGTTTCTTTAGAAATATAAGGCACCGTCACTGTAGGCTCTAAAATAATTATAATTAATTGATTAATTTGTATATAATTTCTATACGGAAATTTAGAATTTTTTTATTCCTTACTGAGTGTCGTAGTAAGCTCTTTTTCAGTTTCATTAAGTTTTTCCGGATGTCTAACGTTTTGTTTATCAGTTACAATCTCTTCATCAAAACTTAAATCTGCAAAAGTTGCAATAAATTTCCGTCAGCAATAAGTGGTAAGAGTTAACGTATGTATCTTATAAAATTTTGTTGAAATTGTTTGAAATGAAAGAGAAAAGTGAGAAGACGGGAAACGTCTTCCATTTTCATTACATATTTATAAAGGGTCTTACTTATTTGACAAACAAATGGTTGTTTGCTACTACAATCTAATCCATAAAAATGAGGCTTCGTATGATCTGTCCTATCCAAATTGAGGCATTTAGAAGCGCTCGCCTGATAGTCAAGTTGTTCGTTTATGGTTACCCATGGCGGAAAACCAGTAGAATCTTTCTTTGTTTCGATCCTTTTTCCACTGTGAATCCATTGCCATTCGTTACTTCTATCTTGAAAATGTCCACCCATCCAAACGTGAGAAATCTCTGCGATAAAATATTATCAAAATCAGAAGTTTCGTATTTGTGCAATTGAAAAAGGAAATAAATTTTAAAATTAAAAGATTCTAATTACCTTTGGGATGATCGCCCATAGCTTCAATGATCACATTGGTTGTATGAATATCATTTATGTATGCAAGAACACTTCCAGTTTCTTGGCAGTATTCACGGCTCTCTTCCCAAGTTTTCTCAACCGGATTAATAATGTATGTGCTCTGGTTATAAGTAAATTCCACCGGTTCATTTAGCCACTCTTCTTCCTCGTCCTCCGGATCTATAATTTTTCACGCTCCTAACTAATTCCATCGAAATTTGCTTTGCAGGAATTTATTTTTTAATTTTTTATTTGTGTACGTGACTGATTATATATAACTATAGTGTGAATAATTTTTCTTAAGAATCGTGTATCTGATATAATTTGAAAAATGTATTTTCTTTTTTTCTCATAATTAATACAGAATGTTATTATGAGGTTTAAATCTAAATGTTTGGACTTTTGGGATGGCTGTACTTTGAGGTGAAGCCGGCACTTGTTAATATTTTCCAACATATCAAGTACTTGTTTGAAGACCGAGTTATTAGGTCGAGTCGTGAAATGTTTAGAGG
This sequence comes from Prorops nasuta, assembly GCF_024137725.1. Lineage (NCBI taxonomy): Eukaryota > Metazoa > Arthropoda > Insecta > Hymenoptera > Bethylidae > Prorops > Prorops nasuta. The sequence goes on along the minus strand of NW_027116847.1, from coordinate 780,247 downwards.
GCATGCGTATTTTATGAAAAACTACCCCTAATAAGGGACAGCCTAAAAGGTAAGCAGATTAGATGAAATTGAAATACTAATTTTAGTTATTCGCTTACATTTTTGGCAAATAAAGTCGCGTTTCCTATCACAAGCAGTTTCAACGAAAGTGCTGCCATTTCCTAAGTGTCTATCGAGGAGCAAGCATCCATCTTTCATTTCAGAGTAGCCGTTTTGCCACGGTGGATATCCTTGGGTATTAGTTTTATCACTCAACGAAACACCAGTAGCTATCCATGTCCACCCACCATAGGAATAATGGGCGCCGATCCACAGATTCTCAAAATCTTAAAAATTAGAGTGTTAGCACTATACCCTCAGTAATTTTCTAATTAATCTTTGTTAAATTTACCAGGTCGTGCTTTGGTCATGCTATTGCTAATTATTTCGATCGTATCCGGGTTGTCCAAAATGGCTAATCTAGTGCCGAAAGATCTGCAATAGAAAGCTGCCTCCTGCCAAGTCATCCTGGCATGATACAAGATGTACGTATACCTGTTCAACGAAACCCAATTGGACGGTACAGGTTTCCGGAGCACGTCGTCGGGGTCTGCTCAATCGATAATTCAAATGTTTATTATTTCATTCTGAAATATTAGCTGTGTGGAAAATAGCTAGAAAGGATAAATTGTCCAAATATTGAGGCACCGAATCTCCTTCATTAAGATATGCTACTTTTTATACGGTTTTGAAAAGACAATTTTTCATATTGCATTACAGTGCAAAATCGTTATACAATTATTATTTTCTCACTGTAATGTTTACGCAATGCATGTTACAATGGAATTATGCGTATTTCGAGATTCTTGTAATAATAGATTTGAAATAATTAAACCTATGGTAATTGTAAATATTATACAGCGTGGAATAGCAAATTTATCGATTCTGCATTATTATTTTAGAACATTGTCCTTAAAATTTAAATAATTGCTGTATCGCAACCGAGAAGATTTTGTGCTTTTATATTTTGGCAATCTTTAAAACGTGACTTTTTTCCTTTTTTGCTGGAAATATTGCACGGAAATAAAAATCAATTTGAATGCAAATAAATAAAAGTAGAAATTTATAAGAAAAAATTAATAAATCGTGCGAAATGAAACAAAACTGATGAATACAGGGTGTTCCACAAACGATGGCTATGCCAATACCATCGGATAGGGGACAAAATCTAAGTAAAAAAGTTATAAAAACTTTTTTGCTAGCACCCTTAGTTAAAAAGTTATTTGCAATTAAAGAATCTCGATTAGAGTAGCCTTTCTTAAAGAGGAAGATTGTTTTGGTCGCATTATAAAGCCGAAAATGCTAAGATTTTGTGAACTAAAATACTAAGAAAAACACAAAGCCAAACATCCACTTGAGCCTATGAAGTGGTTGAAGGCCGATCGGCAGTTTCGAGTTTGAGCGCCATAAATACAATCAAAACATAAACACTGTCGAGAAAAGCTATAAGCTAAGATTGAAACTTTTGCAATTTTCGTTTAACGAATTAATTATTTATATTTTTGAATTGTGCGTATTTTTACGATGAAAATGAGTCCAAGCGCAACATAATTACGTCAATTCTAGAGTTAATTAAAAGTTTTAATTGATTAATAGTATCGCTAAAAATAGTCGTAATTATGTCATGTTTGAACTCATTTTCATCGGAAAAATACGTACAATTCAGAACCATAAATAACTAATTTGTTAAACGAAAGTTGCAAAAGTTTCAATCTTAGCTTATAGTTTTTCTCGAAAGTGTTTATGTTTTGCTTGTTTTTATGGTGCTGCTTGCACTCGAAACTGTCGATCGGCCTTCGATCACTTCATAGGCTCAAATGGATGTTTGGCTTTGTGTTTTTCTTAGTATTTTAATTCACAGAATCTTAGCATCTTTGGCCTTATAATGCGATCAAAACAATCTTTCTCTTTAAGAAAGCCTTATGTAATCGAGAATCTTTAATGGCAAATAACTTTTTAACCAAGAGTGCTAGCCAAACAGTTTTTAAAATTGTTTTGCTTAGAATTTCGTACCCTACCCGATGGTATTGACATGACCATCGTTCATGGGACACCTTGTATAACAGGATTGATAAAATTAAGTTAATATATGAGTGACGTAGTAAACCATTGGGAAGGTGCAAACGGACCGCAACGATATATATGTATACATATATCGCTTTTATTGATTCGCCATGCTTCTTGCGATAAAAATTGGACACGGTCTTAGGAACAAATCTTTTATCTTAACGTTATAAAGACTGAAATAAAATTAATTTCATATGCAGGGCTCAAACTCTTATGAATTATTTTATACATTGAGAAAAATAGCAGTTCAAGCGAAGAGCAATTTTCGCATTAAAACAATGAACAAAATTTATTGACATAATGAAAAATTAATTCATCGTTCCAATGAAAAATTGCTTATTAATTGCAGATTACTAGAAAACTTTATCTCCGAATAGTTCATTTGGTTAACCGGTTTTAATATAAAGCAAGAAAAACATATTGCTTTTCTGCTTCATCGAGCAGCTTTCGAAGTTTCGAGAGAAATTCTTCAAACAAGAAGGAAAAAGATGGCGAATAAAAAAAGATGATTTTGGAAAACATGAGTATAATTATAGTAAGGTAATGAGAAGAGTTTAGGGTCGCTTACTTTTTTCGCAAATAAATGAGCGTTGCAGTCGACAATCCAGATCGACGAAATTTGGGTGCGAATGGGCACGGCGATCTATTGCTAAACATTCTTTGGCAGGCCTATCAGGTTTCCTGACCCAAGGTGGATACCCCCTAATATCATCTTCCATAGGTATCTGTAGATTTCTTTTGGAGCTCGTTCTATCGTAAATCCACATCCATGTAAAGTTGGTTCGTCGACCTCCCAGCCACATATCCTCCAACACTGACATTACGTTCAATATTTTCGTGATTAATCGTTCAAATTGCGCCTCTCATTAATGCCGTCTGTAAGAAAATATCGCGATCCTCGCTCACTCTTACCTATATTCGAATTAGCAATCGCTTCAGCAGCGAACATGGCTTTCTCCATATTGTCTAAAATTGCTAGCTTCGCATTATAATTCGTGCAAAGCATACGAGCCTCCACCCACGTGACTTTCTGAGAGAAGAATAAATATTGCTTCCCATTCAAATAATATAACTCTACCATCGACTGACCATCGTCTTTGGCTAAAATGAAAAAATTATGCTTTAACGACCAATCACTCGATAGATTTGATAACTTTATTATTATTATTTAATGAAAAATAAGTAAATAACTTACAATTATCGTTCCAAAGACCATTTCCGGCCCATCCAAAATTTTCATCACCTATTATTTACAATTAATCAAATGTCTAGTTTTATCTTTAATGACCTTTGAACTTGCGCAATGTATAAAATAATTGACCAACTTACTTTTTGACGTGGGAAACGTGAAGAAAAATACGAAAGATACTATTAAGAATCTAAAAGACATTAAAGACTTCATTTCATTGAAACTGATATTTTCTAAATTAAATCTAATAACTACGCGATGAACTTTATCAATGAAATTTCCCAATCAACACGATATGTACTTGCTGCTTGCTTTTCAATGTCTCCTACTCTTATGCGATTGAGATTTACGTAGAGTCGTTCTAGTTTCACCGTAGTCTATAAAACATCGCCATCCCCAGTGCAGTTTTATACCTATTTTTATAGGCTACCACTATGCACGTGATTTGTGACCTTGATCTATAATGATTAATCAACATTGAGAATAACGACGTTTTATGGTTTAACAAATAAATCTTGGCAAAGTTTCGGTTCATAAAGCGCACATTCGTTCCGTGTGCACACCAATACAGCAGCATCGAGGTGAGAATATGTGCATGGTAGTGTATATATGCATACGATCACAGTATTATCTCCTATCGACACCCATGTCGTTTTGAGTAGATCTTTTCGTTATAGCTATACACACCCCCCAATAAATTCTTACGTCATTGTACTTCTGTTGGTGCATATATGCGTGGAACGAAAAAAAGAAAGTCAACTATACACTTGTTCATGGGTATAATCGATTATTGAATCAGTATAGCGTTAAATTATTTTATTCGATTAATTAAGCGTTCTTATCAACACCAGTAAACAGGAAGGGACTTTAAGATTCATGTGGATTTATTTAATAGAAGCGATAACACGATCAAGGTTAGCATCTCCAATGATCGGTGCGAATAGATCTGCGACTAATTCTCTTGGACAGCATTCCGTTAAAATCGGTAGGAGAAATAACAAGTCCAATAAACGTTGTCCTTTTTCGCCCTGAACGTGTCGGGCAAGATCCTCAGCTGCTGCATTTCTAGCATTTGACAGTAAACGTGATCCTTTTGCGCTTCTGCTTATCTCTGCGTTTAAAAATTTAATGCTTCATTTTATCGATCTTAATGAAATTCATTGCTAAAAATTTCTATCAAATTTCTGTATCTATCCTTCGATGAATAATACATAAAAATGCATAAATAATTCTTTGAATCGAGACTATAAATTCTGGACTTTGTTCTCTATTTGCTTATATACATAAATTTTAATTGTTAATAATATTTTCTACTGTATAAGAGGATCGAGGCTAAAAATTGGATAGAAATTAACAAATAAGGTTTTTTCGGTGAGGAACCAAGCAGAAAATGGCGTTTAGTATCCCAGTCAGGAAGAAAAATATTTTTTGGGTTCCATTTTTTGAGATAAAAAATTACCGACTTCTTTTTAGAGTCTAGTGGCAGCAGTAAAATTTCTGTAGAGTTTTTAAACAGTTTTAGGGCGAAATACTTTGTTTGTTTTATCAAAAAAGAGGCCCACAGTTATTTTAAAAGAATATGATCGCTGAAGATTATTGCCTTACCGGGTCTACAGAGAAGGAAAGTTTCTATGGTGGACAGTTCGACAAGGTTTGGACGCAGGTTGGAAAGAGCATTGCGTGCGTTGGCTAAACATGCGAAAGTTTCGCTGCTGGTTTGGAAGGTGGCCAAGTCGATTGGCAGAGTAGCTGCTCGCAGTAGAAAAATCGCGGACCATGCGCGACGCAGAATCGCATTCTGCTCTTCCAACTCCAACTTCGAGAAGTCCCTGTGCCGTCGGGCACCGCGAATCACGTCCAAGAAGATCTCCGCTGAAATTTCGTACTGGACAGATCCTCCACCTACGATGGCATTGTAAACATGAATCGTTCGAAAAATTATTGGGTTTCTGAGGTAAAAAAAAATATATATATATACAAGGTAGTCTCCACTTGATAAAATGATTCAGCCCGTCGACGCAAACTTCTATTTATTTTTCTACATTTATATAACTATATATATAGAAAAGATATCAAGTCTTGTGCTAGACTATATAGCTTTCTGACTTTAAATAAAAAAAACCTTCAAAAATTTCTCGTAGAAACAATCGATACATTTCTTATGGTTACGAAGTTAAGCAGAATTTCAAGTTGATTGTCTGGGTTGTTTTATCTAGCGGACTATACATGCGTATTATAAGACGATCGAATTATTCGCACCTGTAACAAACAACTTTGGCGTTTGACCGAAGATCAAGGGGACCAGAGATCGATGGTGGTCACCAAGTTCGTAAAAGGATTTCGTGAAAGGACGATTCAAATTTAAGGACTGAATTTTCCAAGCGAGCGAAGACCCTGAAGAGTCGAACTTCTCGAAGGTGTGTCTCGATTCCCAGGTACGATTCCAAGTACGCGATGTGGACGAAGCTTTGTTCCTATTACGTGGACCTCTCTCTTCCTGCACAGCTTAAAAATTATATTCTTTGTGTAAATTTTATTGGAAAAAAAGAAAAGAGAAAATCCTGTTTTGGGGTGTGGTCAATAATGTGATTGTAAAGTCGACTGTCAATTAAACCTGGCGACTGTGCTGAAACGCTTGACGACGCGTGGACGCCACGCGCCATTGTTTGCATCGCCCTCAGACTTTCCTATTTGTCTACCGCGTTCACACGTATAAAAAAACTAGCGTCACGGGCTTATATCTATCTCGCAAATAAACCATCTGTAAATATAGTTTTATAACAAATAAAGTAATTTATTTGTTACAAAAAGTTGTAAAAGAGTTTTCTGTAGTTAATTACGCAGAGACAAGTAAAGATTATGGCTTAACTCCATAATTAAATTTAAAAAATCTATCAATTCCAACAGTATGGTATAACCCAGCTGTTATGTAAATATTAAATTATGTTCTATTATTATTAAGCGTCTGTATGCAATAAAAGAATTTCTTGTAATAATAATAAAATGTATGACTAACCTGCTGTATTCATTCCAGCCTCAAAGCATTTTTTCAAACGACAATGAGGGCACCAATTTCTTCTCGCTTTATCAATAGCGCACGTTCCTCTAGTGGCTAAAAAGGATTGCAATAGGAAGAGAGTGAGTATGAAACTATATACGAATAAATGAAGTAAAGTTTTTAAATAAAGCATAGGATATTTCTCAACTTATACACGTGAAGAGAGCACCGCGACGAATGGATCTTTTAAAAAAGCACGAACAACCATCGCAACAATATACTCCATAATGCTTCCCGTACGAACGATCCCCGCAAACCCTACAAGCCACTGGCGTAGGTAATGCTCTACCTACAATATAATTATTGTATACGGAGAAAAATTAATTTCTGTCACTATTTCAATTTTTCTCTATACCATTTCATACCCATTTTAGTAAATTTTCTTCCACACTCCGCCAGTAAAATAATTAACTTGGCTCTAACACTTGAAAAATTGTGATAAATAAATGTAATTGTTCGTAATATTATATGCTTTTTATGCGAGTACGGTGGAGTTGAGGGAGACTAGGAAGTCCGATCAGTTTGATGGACAAAGTTAGACTTGAACGGTTCGGAGGAGGAAATCTAACAGAGAAGTCTGCCGTACGTAGCATATATATGGTGAAGGGGTTGGGGTTGTCCAGTTGGGGTGAAGTGGGAAGCGACGTTTGTTATTCGAGCGTCATTGCGCTCTGGCATAACGACCTCTAATAATATTTACCGACCAGTCGAAGGACGCGATCCTGTCATCGTCAAGCGGGGGTGTTTAATAAATCACTAATAAGTCATCGGAAACTGACCTCGATGGAAAAAAATCATAATCCATCCTTGGTGAGAAAATATTCTGCAGAAAAAATAGTATAACGGAGCATGGTGATTTGTTAAATAAACGATAAATTATAGGGAGATTGAATAAAAAAAACTTTATTTTGTTTCTTGTATTTTTTCGTCTTGCAAGAGAAATCTTGATTGCTTACATACATGAAAGTTATTGCTATAAATCGACAGTATTACTAAGTGTCCTTCAAGTGGACTCCACTATTTTTGGCCGAAAGACGCGCGCGCGCGCGCGCGCTCGCGACGTCTCTACGCGATCCATCGATTCTTGCATGGTAAAACTGTAAATTCGTGATTCGTCTTTTGGCCACGCACAGTGGAATCTAGTCTTAGTACGAGAAAATCAAATAATTCTAACACTGCAATACTTCATTTATATATATATATATATATTACGGTTATTTACAATTAAGTACTTCCAACGCACGAGCATTTAGTGCAGCGCTACAATTGATTATTTATTGCAAAACTATGAAATTTCTTAAGTTTATAATAATGAGTCGAGCAGAGATATCCGTTGACTAAAACATGTATCTTCGAGTGTTCTCTGCTAACGCGGAAAGGGTGGATGAGTGGGTAGTGCATTGTTGTAGGGGTGTGACGCGAGTAGCGAATAAAACTGGTCTCGAAAAATATTTGATGAGAAGCTCGTTATGTGCCGCGCGCATTTGTCACTCGCGAGGAAATTTATCAAACTAGTTTTAGACGTCGATCGATTATGTACAGTTTGAAGTATTTACAGTCGTGAAAACTCTCGCGCTTGAAATACGCCAAAATTATCAATGATTTTAAATATTGAAAATCCACTAATCTAAATGCTCTAGTTTTCCTTCGTCTCTTTTACGATTATTAGACAAAAATCCTCACCCGAGTCGACTTTGCGACAGTTTTTAACGGGATCCAACGTTGATGTGGTCCGAAATCTCTTTACACTGTAAAAAGAAGAAGACAAAGTACAGTGTGTGTCTCGATGGCGAGTATTGAAAAGAAAAATGCCTCGCGCGATTACGTTACAACGCAAAGTCAGGCCACTCAAACCTATAATTTCAGCGCATTCTAATTATCACGGTAGCAGTGCGTATAATTGAAAATTGAATGATGCAGTATAACGATAGATTGTTAGCCTAAGCGTCCACAAGTCTATCATTTCTTTCCCATTTGAGTAAAGGGTCAACACTGACCACCCCCGGTCGATTGTTACACGATATAAAAGTATATTTCTGTCGAGATTCTTCGATGCAGGATCAGTCTTTTTTATTGTACAATTCGAACGCAGTCACCACACAGTGAAAAGATTTAAGGGCGCACATATTTCTTTATAGGAAAGAAGTAGTAGCAAATTGTCGAGCAAAGATTGTCAATATTATATAATAACAATAGTTTCAGGATCCATGTTTTCTGTCGCTGACTAGTCGGGATCCAGTTTGCAAAACGTGAGTTAATCGTATATTATTACAAGACGAATAGTTTCGAGCAATTTTCTGCTTTCGCCTCCACTATTCGTCACTTTTCAACACATATTTAATTGCCAGTTACAAATAGTGACATCGTCATAAAGATATGCGTTACAAGCAGCCAATTAGCTTTATCGTATCTTGCCATTACCGGCATTTTGATATCATCGTGTGTCATAGATTCAGCAGCATATTCGCACAATCCCGCTTATAGAGGCCAACAAACCTATATATATATATATTTATACATACTGCATATCTCTCACCCTTCACAATTTCAAGTATGAACGATTTCTTCTCATATCAACTCGCCATTACCGTCATTTTGATACGATCCTGTGTCGCAGGTTCAGCATCATATTCGCGCTATCTCACTTTTACAGGTGAACCAATCTAGTAAACATACTGCAGTATCTCTCTCACTCTCGTAGAAACGACTCAAGCGTGTCTTCGGTAACCGTATACGCGTATAACTGAAAAGAGTTCGCTTCTTGCACGATTTGATCGCTGGTAAAAGCAATCGCTGAAAAGCGTTGGACAGTTCTCTTTCGTACTGGTCCAAAGGCTTTTTCAAGCATCCGTAGTTTTTTCCTTCCAAGGCAAAATCACTGAAACTTTCTATTGACAATTGGGGAGGAATTACGAGGACGCGAGGAGTTTGGCAGCAGCGGTCACGTGGTGCTGGTGATGATAGGGAGCTTCTTGTGTGGCGTAATAAGTTTGCTGCTGATGCTCGCTGGTGGGGATTCCAAGTTGGTGGGGATGTTGGTAATAGGAATAAGGCTGGCCAACTACGCCGTCGCAACTGCGAGGTTCCGTTTTGACCGACGGGACACTGGCGATGCTGCTAGACGCCAATAGAGGCGTGTGCCCCAGGTACACAGGTCTGTCCGCCGACGACACCGAGCTCGTTGTCTTCGAGGCCTCCATGTGTTGCTGCTGTTGCTGCTGCTGCTGCTGCTGACTGCTCTTTAGATCTGTAAGTATATAGTCGTTTCCCCTCATTTCTCCAAATAGCGAAAAAATCCACGAATCAAATTATTCGGTAATCTACGTGATAGGGAGATTGTACCTATAGTAAGAACTTTTCTAAAACATTCCAACGTGCCAAATTGATTCCAGATGCGTTTTAAAAGCATTTCTGACAATATCGTCCAAGCGCTGGTATGCGTAAGCAGTTGATTCATTAGGATTTGACATTTTTGAAAAGTATGCTTTGGGAGAAATCGTTTCAATCTAGATCTATTTGGATTTGAGGTAAAATTGTTCCCTTACCAGTAGGCGTGGAGGATGCTGTAGAAGCCGCTGATTCATGCTCGGCAGTGGAGGGCCTAGCGTTCGGTTCCGGCGTTTTTTTAGGTTTTCGTTTCCGCGTTTGTATGCCGTCCTTCCTCATGGCGGGGGGTCGATTGACTCCGTGGAGCTTGAAGTAGAGTCCACAGGCGTTGCAAACCGGCTCACCCTCGTTGTTGCGCCTCCAGAGAGTCGTGGTCCGCGTACCGCAATTCGTGCAGCATAAACCCAGTCGTCTCGTTGCTGTCTGAAATTCCGATAGCTGTTCCATTTGTAACGAACGCCGATGTGCAACTTTATTCCACCTTCTTTTACTACCAGCCGTCGAAATTTTCCAATTTTATACCAATTCCCCATACATTGTACATATCGATCGAGAGACAAACAATTGAGATTTTCTGTTTTATTGATTTTAATAAAAATTATCTACATGTGGAGAAGCAGCATAAGAATAAAGAAAGTTAATTGCGGCTGGTAGCAGCTTGAGCGTTCATGCGGATAAACTTACCAGGCGCTTGGAAGGTTTGATGAGCGGACGATTCATGCCATTTATCTTATGGTAGAGTCCACATGCGTTGCAGAGGTAATGGCCAGTGCCGTCTCTTCTCCAGAGAGGCGTCGATATTGCACCACAATTCACGCACTCGCGTCCATCTCCAAATTGAAAATCCATTGCGGTATCTGAAACCATCAATTTTCACGCTTTTTAATCAACGACTCGAATGGTCAACTCAATGAGACTTTCATTAAAATAAGATTATTTTGTTTTGCTCAAGAACTAGCAAATCATATATGGCACGCATAGCTTTAAAAATGTTCCTAAAACGTGACAACCTATTAAAAATTTGTCCCCCTCCCTCCCGAGAATGTTTTAGGAGTATTTTTAAAACAAAGCATGTGCTGTATATGTATATATGGGAATATTACACTTTCCTTACACACTGGATGATAAAAATGATAAAAAATGTAACATCGACGAAATTTTGTTGTCATTTTCTGCGGAATGTAAATCCCATAAGGATAATTATAACTCTATCAATTATAAACTTTTTGTTAGAGAGAGGGTTGATTTTTTTTTTATAAGTCTGGACGTGAATTTAAGTTGCAGGGCACTCGAGGTTCGAGTCATTTTGGGCTTGGGTAGATTGGTCAAAGGCGCCGCTATCACTTATTCCATGCACATGGCCCGACGCTCCACATCAACGTTGGTTTCGGGGTCAGCGAGAACTGCGAGAACCTCGGTTAAGAGCTGGGTTTTACTCGGAACATTTTCAATTCGTCCGATGACGGTATATGAAAGCATTGAAAAATTTTCGTGGAATCGCGTATGTGTTGATGTATCGACTATGAAATAATTACTGGTGTATAAACATTGCAAAAGGTCATGCAGAAAGAGAACGAAAAAATGGCAAAGTCCAAGATACTGTACTTTTTTGTTTCGTTCAAAATCAAAGTGACTCCATGTGCCTATAATTGACGATTACCACTGAAACTATAGCTCGTTCTTTGGTAAAATAACTATTTTGTATATATAAATTTATAAACAAAATTACAAACGTATACAAAGTTTATCGGTAGGTTATTAGTAATTAAAGCTGTATATATATATATATATGTGTTACACTGATTGAAACAATTTTGTGCTCAAACTCCCATGCATATATATATATATATATATGTGTGTGGTACATAAATACCTTTATAGTTAGAAAACTTAAGCTGTTATTATCGTGGTCGCTCGTACTAGTTTCCTCACTCCGTGCGAATAAGAAAATGTATTTCAACGTGTATTTATCCTGAGCTACCGATGGTTAATGTATATATTATCGAGGCTTCGAGAGGATAGAGAGGGGAAGAACAGAAGCGTGAGTCGATTGAGGTAAACGGCGCAAGTGACTGCAAAAGCTTTCCGTTTTCACCCGGAGGGAATCTAATCGACCGCTAGGAATGCACGTGCAGTTACAATGTTGCGGGTAATCAATCAGTCTACGATAAACTTGCTGATAAGCTCGCAGTCAATTTGACAAACTAACAAACGATATTTTTGAGTATCACAGTTTACTTTGGAAGACTTTTATTGTATTTTAATCGTTTGTCACGGCAATTTCTAACCTGGACACTGTTTATTCCTCGAAAAAATTCCTATTTGTTTTTCAATCGACGCACTATATATATATATATATATATATATATTCCATTCAGGATTGTTGCTTATTTTGGAAAACGGTATTTTTGGATGATGCAATTGCTCGAAGAGCCTCCGTACTTTGTACTCGAGTGATTTATCAAGGGAATTTGCTATAGGTTGACACCGTTTCCTCGCAAGAGTTCCTTATATATTTGCATTTGCATTGGTGCACTTTGCCATTCATGATCGTTCCTTCCTCTTAATAACTAAAGTGGTTCGTTTGGGTGATTTAGAAGCGCGCTTGGCTAGGAAGAAATGGAGGGAATCGTTTTAGTGGCCGGCTGAAAATTCCACGCGGTCACCCTCTCATGCAGGCTAGAGATATAGCTCGAGGGTTCGATAAACTTAATCGGTATACGTAGGAAATTGCATGGCTTGGTATCTTATCGCTCGACGTGCGGGTAGTTTGCATAAGTTTTTTCTTCGTTTATCAAAATTTCACGCGTGATGCACGGCAGCGCGTCACGCCGTCCGGCAATGCTTGAATTTCTACGCGAAAAGCTAAATAAACAAACTTTTCCTTACATCCCCACCTCCCTCCCAAAAGCTATATTTCTTAAATTCATCTTTCGGAAAAATTGCACGCTATATACTCCTCTCTTCTTTTTACCCCACCACTTTTGACGACGTTTGCGTAGGAGCTGCCGTCCCTCCAGATTTAACTGCCACGAGCCATTAGGCATCCCGAATATTTTGCGGAAAAAAAATCCATTTAAATGGTATAAAAAACCCCTATAATTGGCTCTCGAAACCTGAATTCCCTGCTGCTTAAAATGTTTGCCAATTTTCAGTTTTTTCTTTTTATTATTAACCTCATCGAGAAAGATTTCATCTTTCTCGTTCTAGAAAACCTTTCATTTCACTCTGCTGTCATGAACTTTTAGCACGGAATTTTAAAGAATTCTGGGAGAAAGAAAACATATGTGGCCCAGAACAGTTCTAACCAGTCGAATGTAAGACAACCAATAAGTCTCGCGTCCCCAGGAGCTTCTTATCTATTGAAAATTTTTTTTTAGTTACAGGATTGTACAAGAAGAAAGTTGGGCAAGAGGAGACTCACGTATATCAAAGAAAATGATGAAAATGAATAAAGCGATTATTGGTAAGTAAAAAGAATGAAATAATAAGAAATGGATTTGTGTGTGTACAAACCGTAAGGAGAGGCCCGCTGAAATCCAGCGCTGTCGTATGCTCGCCAAGAGGACATCATCGCCACGTTTTGCGCGTAAAATGGCGCAGCGGCTGCGGCAGCGAGGCTGGAATGGGGGTGGCCCGAGTGTGGATGGCCCGCGTGAGGGTGTGCGTGACCCGCGTGAGGACCCATCCCCGTCGCAGAGGCTGACGCGTGTCCGGCTAACGCGTGGTGAGCCGCGTAGCTTTCCACCCCATGTTGCCACGATGCTGTCTTCTCCCTGATCAAAGTTTCCAAACCAATTTTCCTTTTATTCCAATGACCTTGGTGACAATTCAACCAAGCGGAACAATGCGAAAATGAAACGTGGAAATATGTAAGAAATCTCGCCGAAACGTAAATAGTTTTATTTACAGAGAGAAGAACGAAACTTAAAAATAGTCGCGTCCTTTACCGCGATTCGTCCGTAAAGCGGAGCATTTCCACGTTTGATATACCGAATGAGATCCGAATGAAAGTTGAGTGTTGATTGTTTGGATAATGCTTACCAGGCTGGCGAGGCCGAGCCAGGAAAGGTATGATATTGCGCCGCCGTGGCTGCGGATGGTAGCGCTGCTCTTGAGGAAGGAACGTAAACAGGAGTCTGGAGCTGCTGGCTGTGTTGCTGTTGTTGTTGCTGCTGAGATTGTTGCTGGTAATCGGAACCTGCGCCGTACCCGCCACTTCCGCCCCCGTGGAACATTCTCCCCGAGAGCTACCACTGCATTGGCTGCAAAGAGAAAAGAAAACAAATTCGTGTCATACTCGCGTTGCTTTTTTTAACCATATGTCTATATATATATATATATATATATAGCATGACTCGTTATAAACACGAGAATAAACGATCAAAGGGAAGTAGTAATGGAGCAACGAGGAGAGAATTTTTGCAGCGTATATACCTGTTTTAATAATAGAGTGGATGGAATAATAAGTCTTGGGGTGGATAATGCTAATGGCATCTTTAGCACTTTGATAAGGAAATGTGCGCGCGTGCATTTGGCCACAAGTTTCCTTGCGCGACGACGTAGGACGAGAACTACGTTGACCGCCCACGTGAGTCGAGATATACGCGCGAAGAAGAAAACTCCACTGTGCGAAAGAGCCAAACGATTTACTTTGTACTGGAAGATTCTGCCTAGAAAACGTCCCTCCGACAATTGCCACGTTTTATCAATATAAGCTTTACTCGGAACGGAACGCTCGTAAAATTGGACGCGATCGAAAAATAAATCACCTCGGTCCTTTCCAAATGGAATTAACTCGCGAGTTTATAACGATTTTTTCCACAATTTTTCTTTCCTCTTAAACGCAATTGTATATATAGTTGCGCGATATTGTCCATTCGATATATGGGTTTTTGCTGGGAGGATTCTGTTATTGGTATGGATTTGCCATGTACCGCCCACGTTCCATTGTTGAGAGAGCGTTTTGAGAGAAATTCTCTATACGCAGCGACGCCATAGTCGCAGGAGAATTCGTGGTTGGTTATAGGGAATATAACAGCGAGTGGCGGCGGGGCATCAGGAGTATCGCAGGACCCAGTGTCGAGTCAATCTCCGAAGGCTCTCAATTGCGAGGACTACCTGCGCCCTGCACTCCCCCGAGTCTGCGGCTAATTTATGGTCGAGTCCGACGTATGACTCGCGAGCGCCAACTGCGGAGGGCCTGCCTACAAGGCCAGATAACCGCCGAGAAAACCAGAGAGAGAGAGAGAGAGAGGGCGAGGAGGAAGAATGAAAATGTGCAGAATTTTCTCGGAGCTTCGCGCGAGTAGCGGTATTGCGGTGTCCAGCAAAGTCTGCGATGATCTTTTCTCACCATTGTCTATATATATATATATATTTAACTCGCATGATCGCTATAAAATCCATCCGCACAACGTAAAAAGCTTTTTACGTTATATGCATACCGTAACTGAGAATGATTTTTACGACGATAAGAGAAGTAATCGCGAGAGTAAAATCGACCATGTTAAAAACGATATAGATGATCTATTAGATAAGTAAAGAAAAATGGAATTGTGATGTTATTGATATCTGAACAATTTACTCTCTAAAGAAATCGTAAGAATATCATGCGCGAGAAAAAGAGGTTGATAGCCGGTGATAGGAATATGAGAAATATTGCATGTATAAGAAACCAGTGTAAAATTACAAGTTCAATAATAGTACATTTTACAAATAAGTAATGACAGTGAGAAAATTAAGGTAATTTAGGATAATTGTGTAACAATTAATACAATACACTAGCAGATAAAATAAATATTAATTTTGATGAGATTTTTGCTATAATGTCTGATGGTACAAATATACAAACTGAGATATTATATTTATATTATATTGGGAAACTTGCAATTATTCGTAAATTTATTAATTAAACATGCAGCACAAAAACAAATTTTTTCTATGTATATTCAAAATACAAAGACTCTACGACGGTACGTGGTTAAAAATGAGAATTAAAATACTGTTGAAGAAGAGGGTGGAATGAAGGGCGGAGAAAGAATGAAAGGGAGAGGGCGAAGGGTGGGGGAAAGAATACAAGGAGAGGCCAAGGTGCGGTATAGGATGAAAGGGAACGAGCGAAATGCGGAGAAAAAAAGAAGCTGGAAGGGTTATAGAGAGAAAGAAAGGAAAGTGAGAGAGAGAGAGAGAGAGGTAGAATGAGATAGGAACGCGCAGCCGCGTCTCCACCTTCCACACGGCTTCGTTGAGTTTCGTTGGGATTCGTTGGGCGTCGTTGGGGCTACGTTGGGGCCAGGTTGGGTGAGTTGGGTCTCCAGTGTGTGCTGACTCCACCGACTCCACTTCGGCCGTAGAGCCGGAGATAGCGTGATAGCGGCCATCGCGGCCACGAATAAGCATCGTGTAGGCGGGACCAAAACTTTCCTGCCTAGCTATTCGCACTTACACACACTTACACGTGTCTACCAAATCCCTCGATGCATCAAACTCATCCAAACTCTCTTATTGTCGCTCTTACCGCACATCACCCAAAAGGAATTTCAACCAAAGGAATATCCTTCCCTATATTCATCACGCGTTTTATCAATTAATTCAATGAATTATTTCTGGAAATTAAACTTTATTTTCAATTGCTTTAAAGGTTCGAATCTTGCCACGGTCATTGGTTATATTTATCTATATACATATACACGTTAATATTAATCTCTTGCAATGTTATATATCGGATGGACGCTCGATCATCCCTAATTTACAGCTCATTTCGGACACTAAGGCGGATTCTAAAAATTAAACAAATCAAGCGAAAAATTATATTGTAAAATATAAGTTAGGGTTTGAGAAAAAATAAAGGGTTCTGAAATTTGTCTTTTTTCACTGCTGCATGTAGGTTGTCGAGGACTTGGTTTACGAACATGAAACTGTGCAACGCTTATAAATAAAGCGGGAATCGCTGGTAAGTGAGATAAAATATTATTAGTAATACGCGAGAAGTGGTATTGGGTGATTTTGATAATATGGATAAGGCGGTGGTGAGGAGCGCCGCGCGAGAGTATGAAAGCGTAAGTGACGGTAGTATTTATATCGTTTTAGAGTTACTCGAAGAAAATACGCAAAGTCGTAAAGTAAAGTAGCCGGGGCTAATAGATTCATCGGACTTGCGCCTCGGCAATTTGCGAAGCTCGTTAAACACGTCCGCGTGATCCGTTGATTACACCTTGATTACATCTTCGATAAAAATAGCGCTGTAATTACGTATAATGTATATATACGAGTATCCTATTGTATCCGTGCCCCACCCCAATTCCCACAAAGTTACAACTGTAATATTAGCGTAAATTATCATTTACGCCGTGAGATTAGTATTAGCTCGATAAGCATTAATGGTCGTGGCTACTTACAAATTATTCCGCCAATCCCGCATGATTTACAAGGTGGTCACAGCTCGACAAACGCGATTTATCACCTTCACGATTAATGTCGCCCAGTCCTGTGTTCCCCATTACATATTTGCGCACGAGTGAACAGATTTGCTACTTTCAACGAGAAACAAAAAAACATTTTCGTTATCTCCCAAACCTACAATTATCGCATACACAATACTAACCAAATAGATAGTTTATTGCCTACTGCAATATGTAATCAAATGTAGATCGAACGCAGGTTGTTTATTCATAGAAGTTTAAATAATTCTCTTAATGAGACTATATATACAATTGAAGGAGAATTTCTATACGTTTAGCGTTGAAAGGTGTGGCACATCGCTGTGTCAGGGGAGATTTTGGCGCCAGTTGGCGCCGGAAACACGTTTCATCGGTTCCATTGCGTTCGGGGGGGCTTAATGTGCCCGACACTGGACAGGAATAGTGGAGCCGCACGGATACACTTCAGGTATTCAGGTATACATCCTGTGTAATAACGATCTCTGCGGAGAGGCTCCATTATTGAAAAAAAAAAAACAAAAAAAACTATCCAACTAAAGAAAACTGTTCAAAAACCCGAAAAATATTAAAAAATTTCTGTCACGAGACCATATTGAATTATTTCGATGAAAATGCATGATTTCGGGAGCGAAGAAAGTTTATTGCACGCGTGAACCCAAGATTTGGAATATTTAAAGTAAAAATAGAGTAAAGGAGGGTGGGGGGGGGGGGGGGGGGGAATTGAGAGGAAGCGTGGATGGATTAGTTGAAGAATGACGATGCGTCAGCGGTAAAAATGAGCCGAGGGGATCGCGTGCAGTGAAGCTGGAGTATGTACGAGGGCGATGACGCGGTCGGGCCGGCATCCGACACCCGGCGCCCGGCGCCGCAGGCGCTGGCCGTGCGTACTTACTCGAGCAGGAGAGACGCGACGCGATTGGACGGAGACGCGTCTCGCGGCGAGCGACCTACGCAGTTTCGATGACGATGCCACGATGGGAACACGAAATGGACATACGGATAGTCCCGGACTGGCCGGTTTATTGATACATCGCGACAGAGAGGGCGCCGAAGACACCCTCGGTCCTCATCGTGTACCGTGTGTCTCGTGTATATGTGTACCAGTTTCGATAGGCAACCGAGGCGACGCACTAATGGAAATAACTTTTTTTCTTATTCGCTCTCCTTCCCCCTCCCTCTCTACACGTGAAACCGACGGCCAATCTCTTCTTCCGTCCGCTTCGCGTCTCGTGTCACGCATACCACCAAACAAACGTAACCAACTCATTACGAAGATGCGTGATCGGAAGAGGCGATCCTTTCGAAACGTTACGATGACCACGCAAACATTAATGGATTTAGTTGCATTTTTTATAACGTCTTGCTGAAACAAGAGAATAAAAGTACAGAAAGTATACATTTATTGTTACGCATACATCCGCGGAGAGGAGTACTATAATGGATATCAATCCAAACAGTGTATAGATGAAATAAAACGAGTAGTAATTAGGCGCTGTAATAAATAAATACTTGTTTAAAAATAGTAAATTTTTATTAAACGAATAATAAATCGTTTGAGGAAAACGAAGATTATGTTATGTTTCACGTGTATATTTTACAAGTTGAGATAATTTTCTTAATATCGGTTTAAACCAGCCTTTCGTTTATTCCATGTTTCATAGCCGGGATAAACGGCATAATAACGAAAAATGGCTCCATTCCCCCTGGAAATTCCAAATGCAATGTACATCTTTTAATCACTCGTTCCGAAAATCGCGTCGTATTTTTCTATATATAATGTACAGAGAGAAAATGATGTTTAGTGCGAAAAAGAAAAACTGGTGTAAAAGCTTCATCTCCGGGATGGTTATAAATTTTGGTAGCGGTATTTTAGGCTGTGGGTGTGAGGGTCGATCTCGCTGTCTCGCATCGGTGTGGAGTACTTTTGGAGGGCTAAGCTGGTCGACCAATAGCAAAGTGCAGGCGCCACGGCGCCGAGAGCGTAGAAGGGTTTCCTTGTAGCCGTCGCACACCGACTCCCGTGCACCAATACACCCGAGGAGCATCTCGCTGCACGTGCACGGGAATCCCATCAGCTTTGCATTTAGGTGTCCGCGCAGCCTCCGATTTTTCATAGCTCGCCGACCTGTCGACATTATCCACTCTTTCCGCGCGCCACGCAAAAATCACTATATCACTCTTTTATCACCAATTTCTCCTCCTTCTTTATTATATCCACCTATACATTTACCTATATACTGTATCCATACAACACAGATCTTGCCGAACCTCGTGCGAGCATCCCATCGAAATTTTTCAATACTCAACGCTAATTCAATTACATGCCTCATTTTTTTATTTGGGGATATTATATATAGCATTGAGATAAGGGAATAGAAATACTTCTTGGGTAACAAAACCGGAGGATTTTTCTTCAGAATATTTCTTAAAAGCGACGTTTTAAGCGTGAACTTTGGTCTGGAATTTCTTCTTCGATCTTTCTTCTACGATAATATTGTCTTAAAAACTAAAGAAATTGATTGATAGGATATGCAGTCTTCTTATAGAGAGAATATGTAAAGAATTTTCTAGTAAACAAATGTCGTTTACGTTGTAACTGTTTATTCATTTACCAAGTGTTTTTTCCCATACATGAGAAATTATATTGTACGGAAGTTTTACATTGTACAACTGCAGAAAAATTATTGTAGACGAGACGACTCTAATACAATGTTGGCATTCGATCGTCCCATTCGTATTACAGTGTCAATAGAGATATTTGGTAGAGGAAGTACAGAGTGAAGTTAGCTGAAATGTAACCAAACGTATTTTCCTAGGTATTGCAGCTGCAGGAAATTGAATAATTGAAATGCTCCCTTTGTGCTATAGTGCAGTAGAGATTTTTGCAGGGGAAAGTATGGTACGAAGTTAGCTGAAATGTAACTGAATCAATTACCCAAGGTGTTGTACGAGTTGAAGCAGCGGCGTCTCGATAAATTAATAAAAGCATAACGAAGCGATAACTGTATAAGAATGAAAAGAGAAAATAAAGAAAAGCGGTAAGGCTCAGAGGCGCATTCCAATTCTGTTTCTCATATACGCAGATGCGCAGCGCTTATAATGTATGTGTGTGGTAAGAAGAACGGCAGTAAAATAAAATAATGGAGAATTAAGCTCCACCGACATTTCCAATGGTGTAGGCAAAATTTATAAGAATTTCATTACTAATATTATCATTATAAAGGTACAAAAAATCAAAATTATTTTGAAACTTTAATTTCCTTTTTACACCATTACAAATATCCATCAACTGCCCCCTCTCCCCTCTACATTCAACCAAGCGGCGGACCTACCACGATTTTCGGCAAAGTCTAGCATTATGCTAATTGCAAGGACGATAATAAAAAAGCAATTTGGCGTATATCTCGAAAGAGTGGAATTTTAGCGCTCTATTCACCCCCTCGACCGTCCCCGCCCCCGCGATCTTTTTCTGGAGAGCAGCCAGTTCTAGATCCAAAAACCTCAGTCAAGGTGATCGTGTCTCGTGTTTTCCGATCCTATCAAAGTCCTTTGTCGATTTCGCTGGTTCTGCGATAGAATGGGATGGGAGGGAGAGGGGGGGGGGGGGAGGGGAGTCGAAGGAGGAAAGGAAAGCAGAGTCCCCGATGCTTCCTTTAACCGGAGAGTAGCGATGCGAATGCGAGATAAGATCCTCGGAGGATTATTCCGGTCCAGTTTCGGGCACGCGCCTCCTCCGATATGTGTGTTTGTATATCGCGTTCGTATCATCATCAGCCCGAGACTCGCAGGGAGGGAAAAGATTCGCGATTGACGATAAAGATAGTCGTTACAGTCGCACAATTAGCCAGCATCATTGTAACTTTAATCGATCATCCTAGCGACTAAAAATCAAGCGTTAAAAAGCCATATTCTTATCATCCGTATATTGTTTCTAATCTTCGCTCATCCGTTTGCGAAGCGAGCGCGCGGCGTTTAATGGAAGCAACACCGTGAATGCAGCATCACCGAGCCAGCCCAGCCCCTTTTTACCCTCCACGGCAAGTTTCCACTTAGCATTCGCGAGAATCGCACGTTTTAGCTGAAAACGGGTTCGAGTTCGGGCTTAACGAGCTCGCACTTGGATAAAAAAACTTGGCGTAAATGGGAAACGGTTAATTGCCAGCACGAAGAGAGGACTATTCCGGACAGGACGACTTTATATTTACAAAGGGACGAGCACGCGAGCGCACTTACACTTGTGAATTAACACGTACAGTCCCAGCTCTCGCATTGCCTAGCCAATTGTGCTAAGGCTTCCGTGTTCTTCCACTTGGAAACCACGTGGTCTTTTCTAGTGCCACCGCACTCGTAT
This sequence comes from Prorops nasuta, assembly GCF_024137725.1. NCBI lineage: Eukaryota > Metazoa > Arthropoda > Insecta > Hymenoptera > Bethylidae > Prorops > Prorops nasuta. Next base: position 758,714 of record NW_027116847.1, on the reverse strand, counting down.
ATTCGTACAAATAAAATTACTTTTATCGCAAGATTTCCTCCGTTGACAATTTTCTACGGATAAATATTGCAAAAAGCCTCAGTCGTCCTATTTTCATTAATAGCGAATGCATGCATGTATATATAATAAGGATTTATTTAACGAATCAATATCTTTTGTTTTCCACGAGATTACCTCGGTTGACAATTTTCCACGGATCAGTTGCAAATTTCCATTCATTGCAGAGATATGGCTCGATGGGTGTTGAACGCGTTATTTACGAGAAGAGATTTGATTGGAATGGTTATATATAGTAATTGCGATTATTCGAAGCTTGTGATTTGAAAAATGTGGAGATGATAGAATCTGTGACGATGACTGGTAGTTTTATCGGGATAAGTTTGCGTTATAGGAGGAATAGGCATTCCCTAATGGACGAAGACTTACTTAGGAAGTGTTTATTGGAAGCGAATGCCCTCGGCAACGAGGCGAGGCGAGGCGAGGCGAGGCGAGGCGCTTTCGTCGTTAGTATAAATCTCCGTGAAATAAATTTATTCGCTTTTAAGCCGCGCGCGGATAAGACGCGTCAACGGAAAGACAGAGCTGTGGAGGTGGAGGGAAAGGAAGGAGGACAAACTCGTATTACCTGCACGGTGAGAATTTCTGCGACTTTGATATCCTCTCTTGCTGTCGCAACGAGAATACAGCACACAAACGCCAAGAAATCCCTCCTCTTTTATATATATATATATATATTGTGCGCCCCTTACAAACTTCCGAAGCGTTCCTCTCTTAATTGCTATGCTCCTGCTGTTGCTGCATACTGTACGTATAACCAACGTCTGATTTAATGGCAAATGTGCGCTTCGATCAAAAACAACAACCAATACTCTCCCCCCTCCTCCCTTTCTTCCACCCCTACACTTTCAAAAATTTCTTATCGCACACTGCATCTCGCGCAAATTGGGCAGCCGCTGATGCGCGATTCTTCCACAAGACTCGAAGTCTTTCGCAAAACTCGAATTTCTTTGAAGAAACGGTGAGATTTGTGAAAATCTCGACGTTATCTCACAGACCCATCGCGTTCTTGATTTACGGTGCATGCGTTGTAAATGAAGCGAGTGCATCTCAAATTGCTTTAATTTACAAAGACTGTTTTTCGAAGAAATTTCGTATAGGGCTCCGTCTGCATGCTCTACGTATTGTATATTCCTGCAAACAGAGTTATGTAAGTTAAAAGGGTAAAGGATGCGAGAGCTCTCCTTCTCTCTCTCTCTTTCTCGAAAGAGAGAGAGAGAGAGAGAGTATGACCAGCCTTTTAGATTTACATCGTTTTGAAAACGGCCGGCGAGCAAAAAGGACCATTTTATCAGCACTTTTATAGTCTCCAAGTGCAACAATGCGAAGAGATATGCGAAGGATAAAAGTGTGTCAACGCTTAAAAATATGGCCAGGGAAGACCGTGCTGGTGGATAATAAAACTAGCAGATAGGAGAACATCCGGAGCGCTTTGGCCGTGACTGCTTGCCATTAAACGAAATAGCGAAAAGTAACAAAAAATTCGTGTCACCTAGCTCGTTCTTCTTTATCACCGCCCCTACATAAAACTCGAGGCATTTTCACTGTCATTTTCACGTTCTACCATGACACGTGTGCATCGTAAAACTTATCGAGATACGTTATATGAAAAACCATGTTTACAGTTAATGTTTTTTATCTATAATTTTTCTAACAACGACATGCAAAATAATCGCTTCCCCAACTAGGAAGAATTTCTATCATTGTATTCGTTAAATTCTTCTATTCAAACCATCCTACTTGAAATTTCCACTGCCTTTCTAAATAAAAACTTTTTCTCTAATATAACAATCCTCTTGCTTCCTTACATATATCACGTATATTTAAATAATTTTAGAGTGGCGAAAATATTTCAGCTCCATCGATGAGTGTAATTCGCTTGGACGGTGTAAAACTGTTTGATCGTATACGTAGTGGTGAATCGAATGGTTAAGTGAGGTGCGTAGGAGCAGGGAGGAAAAGTTGGGTTAAGGCTTTAACCTGAGGACAGGGTTCGTTAAGTAATTTGTCGGGCTGAGCATTGCACGAGGCGCGGTCCCTCTACCTAAGAAGTCACCTTCTTCTACTACGTACCCTACACCATTCTAAAAAGTAGCTGTATATGTATAAGCCGTCCGGCGAGAGGGCCAGCGGAGCCAACGGAACCAAAAAGGCCTCCTACGTTTCATGAATGGAACGCTGAAACAATGTTCTCTCTTTCAACTTTCCTTCTTTTTTTCTTCTTTCCAAATCACCGCAGAGCCAAAGAGCCTCGTCCATCGGGCGCTGGCTGCTCGCTTAGGAGGACATTCCAAGGCTGATGCTTTCCGCTTCTCGCTATACTTTCAACGACCTTCCTCTCACGTCACTTTGTCTCAATTACGTTTCTATCTCGATTTTCGTCCATATCGACCGTCCATTTTTGAGCGAACCTATAAGATATGTTACACACGCTAAAAACGATATTCGCTCGAACAATTATTGTACCGTTGAAGGAACGCGCGCGAAGGAGGAGAATTTCACCGAATGGGACGCGTGTTCCGTTGAAAAGGGATTCGCGTTAAATATTGGAGTGTAGCGCGCAGCCTGGTCTTCTTCACAACGCTTAACGGCGTCTCTCAGTTACGCACCAGACCCTTTCGCGCGACTACGAAATGAACGAGATCTCAATCGTGCATATACGGATAACGGCACAGCCTCTCGTAAGTATGAAAACGTACGACTCTTGGCGCCAAAGGAAAACTAGAATTTTCTCTCGTTCTCTCTAACGATTACAGTAAACGCGTACCTCGATGCTTCCTTCGTACGCACACGAATACACATATACCGTGTAAGATAATAAAGTGAAAAAGTGCATCTGATCCCTTTAGAACAATAACTTAAGTGGTTCCAGCCAAATTGTTGTGTTTTTTATCGGTGACTTTTAATCGTAATTGTAAATAGAGGTTAGAAGCCGGCTAAATCTCTCGGAATGAATTGAGCGCTAAAAGGATGTAGAGTGCGTCGGTGAACTCATCGAGAGGCGCAGGGCGACACCTGGTTTGCCTACTTATACGCCTACTGTATCGAGAAGGAACGGTCGATCGCGCTCGTGAATATCAGGCTATAGTGCAACGCGAAGTTGTGCTCGAAGAATTCGGATTAAAATTGCGTCGACTCCTCGGCTTTACTATACATATATAGTATATAATTTGCTTTGATCGTATCCACGAAATAGGCGTAATCTAATAAAGTACACCTGCGGATCTGCTGTACTGTATACGTACTACACACACATACTATGGTGGGGCGAAGGAAGGAAGATGCGCGTTTAGAGAGTTTCGATGAAAATCCTTGGATCGAGAAATGCAGGATATAATGCTGATGGACGTAGACAGGGAAGGAACGTTGAGCGGGACTCCTCCACTCGATCGGCAAAGTCACCTTGAATCGTCTCGCTTGATTTGGTCTTCTCGAAAGGAAACTACCCGTGACTTCCGGCGTCGACTCCTCCTAATGAACACGGCTCGTTAATTCGCGTGTAATAATATTAGTGACACCTAAGCACATTCCTCTAGGCCAAGATCCGCGACGCACCCGGTTTACCTACTTATGCGCGTTACATCTACTTTTCAATTATATCCGATAAGCCGTGTACCTTCTCAGCCTTTATTTACACGATCAAATATTTTCATCTTAATGGCAGCGACGATTAAGCAGTCTGGATATTTCTTTCGATCGATCGATTATATCTGCAGATCCTATCTCAAGTGGAACTTGATCTTTCAGCGAGGCCTCTGGCACGGTAGCTCGGCTAGCTAAATGATTACATTACCATCCAATAAAGTCACCGATAAATTACAAAAATCGCTCGGCAACTTGTCCGTCTTTCTTTATTAAGAGATAATAAACTTGTTGTATTTGTATTCCGAACAAGAGTGCACGCACCCTGCCAATGTGAAATACGTCGGTGAAAGGGGAGCTCTGTTTGTAAATAAGGACTGAGTTTTCTGCAGGAAGGACGGATCGAAGCTTCATTGTATGGATACACGGATTATTCGTGGAAGAGAGGGAAGGAGCAAAAAGTTTAGGCTTCCACTAGCTCGATCCACCGTGGAATAGAGACGGTGAGAGTGGTAGAGTGGAGTAGAGGAGGGAGGGGGGGGGGGGGACTCGAGACGAAGGTTTCTAATTATAGATCGGTAGTCGTCGGCGTAGTCGGATCGGGGGACAGTCGAGTCGGGATACCGATCGAGTTCGCATCGTCGTGTACCGGTGAACTGGTCGTGTTTCGCGTTGAAGGGTTAATGGAGATCCGAAAGCACCGGGATCAAGCGGCGCACGCGCGCACGCGCGCACGTTACCCGGTTTGCCTACTTACGCCTACTTATTTACATGAAATGAACGGTCGGTCATGCTCGTGAACATTCTCCAGGCAGGACGGGTGGCGATCGGCAAAAACTTTCCGCACACCTTTGCCAGCATTCTCCACATCTCCTTCTCGCTTTTCCGATTTTTTTCCCCCGACGAGCAATAGAACCTACCGCTTTCATCCCGAACGGTTTCCAATCGATTCCGCCTCTAATGAAATCGTTGGGTAAAATCGACCGACGCCGGCTAACTGCGAACCGAGCGATTCTCCAACCGTGAGATCGTTTACGCAAAAAGACTCGTCTAACCTTAATCGCGTTAGCTTCCTTTACTCTTTACCTTCCATTAACGATTTAAAATAGAGTGCTGGTAGATACGCTAGTGCTAACTTGACAGATTCCCTTTAATCGTATAGATAAAGCAGGTTGAAACTTTTTCCGAGGAATTGCTGTTGGAAAGCATCGTCGAAATCTTTCTTTGAATCGCTATTCTCGTGAGAAACAGTAAGGATTTCATGAAATCGGTAAATAGATACTGTGTAGAGTTCTTATGGCGATAACGTCTTCGCTAAAAAATCCGTCATGTTTATATTTATTAAAAGCGCTCGTCGAATCTCAGACAGTATTCTGAATCGTATTAAAAAGATGATAAAGTTTTTATTTCCATGTGGAAAAAGTTTGTTCCAATTTTATACTTTTATGACTCTTTCCGATCACGTAGCGATAATCGATGTAGGGAAGCTTAATATCATGCACGAAGAGTAAAAATTGCGAACGGTTAAATTTGCAATTTTTCTTCACTTAATTCAACGTGCCATGGCTATGATAATTCTGTGAAAACATGTCAAGCACCAAACTTATTTAGAGGGTACTTCATGGTATTCCTAAAATCCAGCGTTATCATTTCACTTATTATTTAGCATTAGATGTACAGAGGAAAATTTTATACACGAATGTTTACATTTATAACAGGTCATTGCAGCACTATAAATGTTAACTTTTCAGTAGCCGTAAGGTTTCAGCAATATTCTTTTAACTAAGATCGTATACACCAACCGAAATATAGAGTTGGTCGAAAAGCCGCAAAAACCGAATGGAATAAAAATGGATTTCTATTCCTTCGGGCATTTACCTCCAAAACGTTCAATTTATTTCAAGACCAAAAATACGGGAGTGACTTCGCCTTGAGGAAGTCCTTTGTACACAGAATATTCTTTACAAAGTTTAATGAATGTTGCGGAAACAAACTAAATGTTTGTGTAAGGTTTTCCTTTATAATTGATTTAAATGTTTATGAATTATAGAGTGACCGGCCTTGTAGATTCGCGGACTTTTCTGGAATGGTGTCAAACCAGGAAGCGCGCTCGCACCTTTCCGTGTACCCTCGCTATTCACTCGGCTCTAAAGGAGATTTATGTACCCAGACGCCCCGGGATGGAGAAAATCTTGCGCGACTCTGCCGATGAGTCCGTGTGTGTACGCGTGCACATATGCATTTCGAGAAACGCATTCGTGTGCGCTCCTTGGCTAACTTCGCACCGTGTGATACCCTATACAGTACTATATACATAGTATAGTACAGGCTAAACGCGCACACGAATCAATTTCCCACAGTGTATACGTTCGTTTCTCTGAAAGACGCGTAGCTTCTTGCTCCGTGCAGCATCGGCCTCTTCCAGACCCACAGAGCTACCCGTGTATATCTTCCACCGTACATGAAAGGAACAACCCCCCCCCTCCCCCCACAATTTTTTCTTAACGATTCATTCAATAATTGCGAGGCGCACAATGCGACAAAATTGCCATCTAACGAGTAACTCAGTTACAGAGGCGTTCCGAATAAAATCACCTTTCTTCGATCCTGCCTGCGCTTTTCTTTCATAAAATATTGCTCCTCGCAACCGCGTGCTTCGGTACCGTAACAAACCCGTTCCTTTATCTTGACACGCAAGATTTCATATGTGAAAATTTCACAATGTCAATATCTTATGAAATGCGCAAGAGATTTGTATCGGCGAGCAGAGGAGTTTACGCGTTTATCGAGAAAAATAGTTACGTACGCACGAAGCGCACTGGCGGATCGTGAAAAGTTTACGAGGATATTCGTTTGAGCCATGAATTGGAAAATGCTGTGGAGAATTTGGCGTAGGTGCTGTAAATCAAACGTCGCAGTAGCGGTTATTGTAAAAGCGGAGATGACCACCTCGCCCTTCTGTCATCGAGCCCAGTGCAGAACTTCCGGTTCTAACGGGGAACACGACTTTCCAATAACGCCGAAGTCGTCGATGAACGATGGCCAATGGCGACATCTGCCCGACTCCCTTCGTCCGTTCGACCAGGTACGAAACGGCTGGTGACGCATCCTGCTTGCTTTTATCTCCACGCGATATCTCTGTGTCTATCTTAGTCCGGACTGTCCAGAGGCCCCAGAACCCCCAGAACCGTCGCCGCTAATAACCCAGCGAGCCTCGCGTAGCTTTGTGTTTTTACCAGTCTTCTCGTTGCTACGAGGCTCACCTCACCCCCTCCCACTCCCCCTACACTCTTCTTCCTCTGGAGAAAAAAATGAAAACATTCTTCTAGCTTCGTTCTAGTTTTCCGGCTTTTCCCTCGATCCTCGAAAGATTATAGAAAATGAAACGTGCAAGCGCGAATGGTAAGGACGCTTGAGGTAGACTACAGTGTTCAGAACACAAGTGGTGAATTAATAATTATGATACTGCGAAATATTTGAATGTTTACAAATTAAAACAGATGTCCTTGCATGTATGATTGAAAGAAAGTTGAACGTGTGATATAAATGATTGGAAAAGGCCAGATACAGCATCGGAGTTTCACGAGTGCAATATACAGGTACTAAAAGTGGAAATATTGAAAATGTCAAATACGATTCCAATTGTTAATCCCGCGGTATAGAGGGCAGCATTGTGGGAGAGGAATAAGTGGTCGCAAGAGGGAAAGGCGGTCCTAGACACTGGCCATTAATTAGCACGAATTACCGAATTAATCTGACAGAAGCACGCGAGCCTGTCGATCGTTAATAAGACGACTCGATGATTTATGAATATCTTTGGAAGGCGAACCGAATCGTCACGCGAGAGTGAGAGACTTGCTAGGTTATGTCGTACTCTCGGTTACTTGCACTACCATGTTATAGAGAATATATATGTGTGTATACACATGATATACGCTAGCTCCATCTAGCAACGTGAATCATAGACGCGACGTTCTGCACGTTTCTTGGCACGCACGCCGCGAACCGGCGAAACTCGCAAATCACTCTCGGACATTCTCGCCATTTTTTCATCTCACACACCATCGCAAACTCCCTCGACCGGGACCGTCCATTATGCACCTCCTTTTAGGTCACTTCCTCCCTCCACACACACACTTTTACATTCTATTCTATCTCCGCTTCACAAAGCAGAGCCTCTGCAGCGATCGCTCCAGTTCTCCACTCGTTATCATTTTCATTTTGCAACTTTGACATATCAATGGACTCCTCTAACCTATATCCTGGATCGCGTAGCCCCTATTAACCGAATTTTCATTTACAGTCTAGCTCGAGTCGCATGGAAACTCGCGTTGATTAAAACTATAAATTTCAAGGTGCTTGCTCCACCCTTGCGAATCTTTAATCTTGATATAAATGAGAATTATTTTCCACGTGGAATTTTGTCGTCGCCATTTGTCCATCTTAGGGCAGAGATCTGTGGTGCGCGTTGATTTGTCGAGCGTCTATTGTGTAGCGGGGTGAGACCCTGCTATTATTTCCCATCCGGCCGGCCCCACCAGCCCCTCTGATACGACTCCACCGAGTCGGAGCTGGCTGCCGTTAATTTTAGCTCATCAAACGTGCACACCCATCTGATGCATGACACCCCTCCACTATGGCGTTCAACACGCCATATTGCCATACTGCCACCGCCTCATACAAATTCATTTATCACCGTGTTCCTTTCATTAAAATAATTAAGTAACGCGCAAAACCCTTGGCTCTTTACCTACCATTTAAACACACGATATTTCACTATTAGCTGTGCGCAAAAAGAAAATATTTCTATACTCGCAGCGTTTGGTCGCTCTCGCATAGAACGGCCGCTAAATATATTCTCTTGCATCTTAATAAATAGAAAACAATTCCCCCGGAGAATGGGTCGCGTATTTAGCGGTATAAAGCACCTGTGACTGCGTTTCCGGTCACGAAAGTGAAATTTGAAACGTACACGCGAGCCCTGGCCTCAGCAGCACTGCAGCCACGGATATGGAAGGGTCGCAAAGATAAAACTAAGCGGATTTAGCCGATGGAGAAAATATTTTGCGCAAGTGCCTACGATTTGCGGGATATTGGGGGAAAATTAGTTTCGAGGGGTCGAGGCGAGGATAGCCAAAAATCTATATTATGCAGATTGCGGGCGGAGTGTGTTGTCGTTGGTTGAAATATTAGCTTGGCGTGACATTGGTGCGGACAGCGTATGAAAAAGGTGGTAGCGAGGTCTGTTACGGGGTGTGCGGGGGGGAGGGGGTGTCGAGAGAGCCGGCTCGGTCGAGGCAGGTCTAGCTTCGAGTCGGAGGTGGTAGAAACGGGAAGGGGGGGGGGAGCAAGGCGAGGGTCTATACCCTCGTAAAAATTCACTTAGCTCCCTCGAATTATCTGGGCGACATCTCACTTATTAAGGCCCATTTGCATGAGACGGTGAGCGGCGCCTTTTCAATCGGGTCGAGCGCGCGGATAAATAATTAGGACAAAGGCTGAACATCGATGTAGTAACGAGCCGCGGCTCCGATTCCCTCCGACAAAAGTCGAATTCCCTCTTCGTCGAAAGCCTCTCGCTTAATCTTACGGCGCATCCGAATAGGAGCCGCAGATGTGTGCCGCGCGTCTCACGTATGTACACTATGCAGTCTTCCAAACTGTGCAGAAATCTTCGCTGGAAAAAATCGTGTTCTCCAAAATGAGTGGCGCGGAACGACGCATGCGCAAAATGCGATCTTTTTCCTCCCATCAATACTGCGCTGCGTATAGAGAGGATAATTATATTGTTCCGTATGGTAATTTCGGTTCCTGGAATAGAGGAAGATGAATTTGGCGATTTCCAGCATAGGACAGACGTCGTACGCGACCGGTCCTACTGACAGCCAATCGGCCACCGATCGAAGATCATGTCTGATCATTTATCCACTTGGCATATCGCGAAACTCCTTTCTGGCAGTTTGACAACTGGTCGCCGATGCGAAACGATCACGCTGCCTCGCCTTTTCTCTACACGTTACACGCTATACAGTCTCATCTATATATATGTGTGTATACATATATATAGTACACTTGAGTAATTCCAAAATAATTAGATCATATACATACGTATATTATATTCGAGGCTGTACATATAGAAATAGGAGGAAGCTCAACGTTCCACTCTGTAGATTTTTTATTTATTGCTTCCTCATTGCACTATCTTTATTTTCTAATTAATTATCCCTCTTTAACTCTTGAGACTCGGGTTGCTTGTGTTGCGAGGAAAAACTTTGTTATAACGCGATATATAGTTTTCTAATTAATTACGAGGAGAAAGGTTTGATTATCTTTTTGCGCCAGGAACGAGACGGAGAGTTGACACGTGTCTTTTCGGGATCGCATTTTTGCATAAATAGCGAGAGACTCTTGCGATAATTAACGATAGAGAACCTGGTGCATTCGATATTGTGACCCCGAGCTCTTATTTAAATATTACGCGTATTGCCTTATCTTGATGTTATTACTTTGTCGAGAAGATAGCTTGCATTTATTTATATATTCATCGGCACAAAATTCCATCGAAACGATATGCTAAATAGTTCGGTGCTTTTCTCGAGTAGGCTAACATTTTTTGAAAATCTTCCCAACAGCCAATGTGTTTTCATGAAGCTACGAACGCACTGGAATACACGATCAGATTCAATCTTGGTACATACTCGCACTTTGCGATTTCTCTCCTATACCAACGCTTATTTCCATTATTTTACCTTATCGTATAGAAAATTATTGTTTTTTATACGCCGTCGATAAAAATTTTTATACAATAAAGGGGAGCCACGCCGGAATTGCAGCATTTATTGATATTATACTAAGGATACTGTTTGCATTTGAGTTTTTTGCACTATGATATTCGTGGATAATTTAAGAGTTCCGAAGAGTGGTAATCTTACGATTTCCGATTACCGGTTAATCGACTAAAGCATGCAGGTCGACGTACTAAATGCACGCAGTTAACGGACTCGCCTTTCATTTTCTCTGTTTGCACCAAAGCCGACCTGACACCTAATTACGATTTACAGAGTCCTTTGGCAGCTCGTGCAATAATTTAATAATAAATATAATCCAAACTGTAAAGTGCCGTTAAACGATTTCACAATTTTGCCAATACCAGTGGCTGTACTTGATGTTAATAAATCTTCAAGGTGAAATATTTAAATACGATACGTCTAATGGTGACATTGGTGAAATGTCCGGTTTTTCCAATAAAAATAGAAAAACATTTGTAATGTAGAAACGTATTAATGGAGAGTAATAATTAAAAAAGAAAATAATTCATAGGATAAGAATATCATGGCTAGAATCTAATGTGCAGTTTGAAAATGAATGTAGCATTTTCTTAATTTACGAATAATAAGACTAACGAGCAATTAATTATAAATCGGAGTCTCGAAAATTGTCTCGGTGTATAATATGATCCAGTTACGAAGTAGTGCGGTGGCAAACTCGATACCGAAGACGCGTTTATCATAAATCAAGATTAAGGGTCGAGACGATTTTCACTGTCGCAGCAGCCATAATTTTCGATTTTTCATGCCCATGCACGTATAGCCAGCCATGCGTCTTTGGTTTTGTCCGTCGGCATTAAAAAACAGTCGAAAGTCCTGTGATCAGGTATACGATACTTACACACTCGACGGTATTATAAATAAAATCGTGTAACGCTACACTCGGATCTTTGAAAATTCTACTGGCTGCCCGATATAGGTCGAAAGAGTCGAGGCTATGGATATATCCTCTCTACGAGATAATAAAAATATATAAAAAAGAGGAGGGAATCCCCTATAATTGAGCTAATCGACTTTGATCAGAGTAGCTCGTATATGTAAGTGGATAATAGGCGTCGATTAACGAAGATATAATTCAAACGTGTACATAAATGCAGATGGAGTAAATAGTCTATGTTTTAAAATTCTATAAGCTAACAAATTGAAACCTCGAATCATCCAAGAAGAATCAACTAACACAGTTGTAGATTCGCTTTTTACATACATTAGCATTATTCAGTGTTTTAAAAGAGAGGAACCAGAGGAGAGAAAATTCTGGCAGGTGAGTATCGATTTTCCGAATAATTGGGATGGGTTCGATCGAATATGATAAAGAGAGAGAGAGATCGAGCGAGTTGAGTCGCTGAGAGGCAGAGTTGGCAGAAACCGGTCGCGGTCAGGAGGCGTCCGCGGCGAGGTGGGCAGAGAGCAGCGCGCAGCGCAGCGGAGACTGGCGCTGGCCGCTGCTGCGGCAAAGCAGCCAGCGCGATAAATCGCGAATAACGGAGACCGCAAAGAAGATTCGCTGCCGGGTTCGTGTTAATTTTCTGTTTGTTTTCTAATTAAGTCTCGAGTCTCGGCTCCCACTCCACCCTTCCCTTCCTCCCTCGCTCACTCGGCCGTGACCGTATTACCTGCGCGAGTTTCTCAGAATCATCGCTTTGGATCGTCCACCAGAATTCTGCATGCGCATGGACTCTCTCGATAAATTCAATAATTAAGATACTACTCGCGGATGGGAGAAGAATAATAAATATATATATATATATATATATGTGTAGAGAATCGAAATAAATGCAAACGAGAGCTTTTTTTCTCTCTTAACACGCGTGTATATATATACGAATTCATCGAGCAGCTGCGCCGTGCGCCTCTTCTTCCTCCCCCTCCCCCTTTACTCCCGTTTCTACCTGCAGCCTGCCAGTTTAAACCCACCGGCCACCTGATCGTTCACTCGACACTTCTACCATTATCCGCAATTAAAAATTTCTCACAGCTTCTCCCACTATGCGAATTAAAAATTTCCTTCTTCTTTCCGCCAACTCTATTGTGCAATGTCAAAGTGTGTGTTATTATCTATATATATATATATATATATAAGAGTGTTCCGGTTCTGTAAGCACAATGTAGAGGTGCCATTAAGAGGCTGGCAGACGTTTTGAACTCGGCTTTGCAAGACTGAAACCGGTCATAGGGAGCAGATGAAAGAACGCGAGGGAACACGGATAAATCGTGTGTGTTCTCGCGCGAGTGCGACTCGACTCGTAGGCTTGCTTGGAGAGGCCATGCGATGCTTACTCACGCGCAACGCTCGTCGTGTAAGAAGATCCGCGCGCGGCGCGGCGCGGCGCGGCACCGCGCGTAAGGCGCGCGACCATACTTTTAACCTTTATCATCCAATTAACGATAAGGCTCTATTACCTTTATGGTACCCCAGTGAGCTGTCCGATTATTATTGCTCCAGTGCAACATTACGATTATTGTGCCACGCAACGACCGTAATTTTATCGCTGGGATATTCACAGCGAGAGGCCAATCTGCTCTGCACTGCTTAAATCCTTCGATCCGCCACTCTGATAAAATCACTCGACGTCTCAGCTGTCACTCCGCATACCCGATTCCCCCCTACAACCATCCCAAAACAGCCGCAATTTCATTGCCCAATTCTAATTTGGCCCAATTATTACGTTATATACACGCTAATTACTTTTACAACACTTATATTTATACTTTTTCCTCCCACGCCTTTGTAAACGTTAGACTATATATATATATATATAAGACAATCCGACAATAAAATTTTGTCATCGATTTAAAATTAGATCGAGGTCAAGTTCATTTGCTTAAGATTCGTTAAAGACAGTGAGATCGTAGTAGTTGAAATTTGTACCCTATAATAGAATCAGTAATATTACTCGTGGGAAAAAAGCAATCCGATAGTCAGCTAAATATAAACTATTTTTTATAATAGCGTAATGATAAACTGACGAGATATATTTCTTTAGAATAATGAAACAATGTAATTTTCATGATTATTTTATCATTTTTTGCAAGTGATATGATTGTAAGATTTGGGAAGTTTGATCGCCTTTTTTTTCAACGATTCGTGTCATCGTTGATTTTGGTGAGAATCCTCTGGGACAGTTCGGAGGAGGAGGGGGGGGGGGGGATGAGGCTAGAGTCCAGGGCAAGCGTGGCTCGCGTGTCGATTTTTACGAATCGACCGCTCGATCTTCTCGCTGCTAGCGATTTTACCGTTAATCGGCTTACGCAAGCAACGCGATATATCGAAACTGCCGGCACGCAAATGCTCGTGCCGACTGCCGCTCCTCCAATTCCAATTCCATCAGCTTTTCCGAAACTCACACCGTACGAACTCATCTTTCTCTTTCCCTCTTATTATATATAGGTACCCCTTTATTCCTCTATATTTCTTAACGCATTATATACCCCCCCCCCCCTCCCTCCTCCTGCTCATCCACATCTCTTTCTAATTTGCACCAAAACCACTTACACTTTAATATATAACCAACTAGCAACGATTAATCGACGAATCGACGCCTTATTGATAATAAAGTCTATCCGATACTTCAAACTACATGATTATTATTATATTTTAATTCATTATAACCGATTGTCGATAAATTTCGTTTACTACGACTTTCACGACTACTTTAATGCTTCATTTAATTGCTTGATTAAAATGTCTGTCGCGTATGGATTTTATAGCCTAATTGCACACATTATTTACCGACGAAATAGAATATATCTCTTGCCGTGCTTCGAGCTCTTGGAGGAAATTCGCTGGTTTTGTATAGTGTTTTTTTTTTATTAAAAAGCGCGCGAAAACACAGCATACATTGTCTCTAGTATCCGCCAATCGATTATTTTTCTTCGATTCGTCTCTCAAGGCTTATAAGAAATTTTCTCACCGAGTATCGGCAGCTGTATCAATAATAAACGTATATATAGAGCTGTTGCTCGCTGGATTATTCGTATTGCTGTAAATGTAATTTGAAAGGTTATTTCTCAATAGTGAATACAGTCTTTCCTAATACGTGTATTAAACTTTTTGATGAGATAGATTTGATTGAACTTGCCTTCCTTTGATTTCGGTTATTATTATTTATTAATGCAATACTGTTTTCAATTAGAGTTACAAATACTTTGGTAAAAAGTTGATTTCCCAATTTTTGTTACGAAAATACAAATAATCCTAAACCACACACACGTGACGAATACCTGTATAGTTTGTTTAGAGTGATGAGCAAAATATTAAGGAATTAATTATGGGGAATAGCCATATAGCTTTCAATTAGGCACTCCATTTGTGGGTATATATATATATATATATACGTACGACATTCCTTGCGTCGTTCGGGCGCATTAAGAAGCCGATCAGGGCGAGAATCCTCCACGAGTTTTATTGAGATTTAATGGAGTTATCGGGTTCTCCTGGACGTGACTGCTCATGCGTGCGAATTTATTGCCCCGCAACGATGACTTACCCCCTATCGCTCTCCCTCTGAGAATCCGCCCGAGGGTGCAACCAAGTATTATACAGATCCTCCAATCGAATGCCAAAAACAGCATCGATCGATACCAAAAGTCGAATCGCCAAATGAAGAAGGAGCTCATTTTCTTATGCCGTTCGGTTTCACCAATTTCGAGCAGTTTATTTATCGAACGAGTGTTTGGAAAATTCTGGAGAACCGTGGAAGTACCAAATGGAAAAGGAGTGTCTTTACTGTTAGAGCGGTATTCATTGAAAACTGGTCGGAAGCTACGTATAAATAATCCAGTTGGAAGGTACATAAGGCAAATACCGTTTTGCCTTTGTGCATCAGGAAACGATACAGCGTGCATAGCTTGGCTATAAATCGCGTTTAGATCGCATTGCCATTGCCATTTTGCCATCGTACGTCGCTGCTGTGGCATTAGAAAGTAGAACGCAAAACTTATTTCTTTGCTGTGGGATAATTGTATCGTCCTGTGTAACACCTGCTGGTCCTCTGCTTTGTTCCGCAAACTCTTTTTCCTATTGACCTTTGACCCTATCTTATCCCTTAATCTCCAAACTGATCGATAATTTTCCTCCGTACATGATTCGTGTTTATTTTGGAATGACTATACTTTGTCTGGTTAGTATTTTTTTTTATCTTTGCAGTGGATAGAAGCATTAGGTATGACGATTCGTATCAGATGAGAAACGGTATTATAGAAAAAGAAAATTTGACCAATAAAGCGTGCATTGGTAAATTAACTCGAGAGAATCTTGGAATAGCATGTAGGTAATTTTTATTTTTAATTATTGGATAATTAAGTAACCACGATTGAACCCATTAAAAGTATCCAGCTGTAGTACAGAGTTGGTACCAGAGGAGAGACGGTTTACGATAAACTACATTTGGCTAATAAAGTGTGCATTAGTGAACCGATTGGTCGAAGAGTGCGATGATATCTTATAGTCAGGGTAAATCGAATCTTGGCGAATCTTAAAGGAAATTAACGTTGAATTGGCAACTGCAACTACGCTCATTTACTGGAATGCAGCCTAATATTGTGCTTTATATCGTACTGTAATTCCTAATCGGCTAATTTCAAGTGCAACTTACCTCGCAGTACATAAGTAAGCCACGCGTGCGATTTCCTCCGTTCGATCCTTTTCCTTGCAAATATTTCCACATGCAGAATTATATATAAACACAGATTTCTACTCTTTAATAAAGTAATTAATTACATCCTCGCGCATCTGCACTCATTTCCACTTAATACCTGCGCACAAACGCACCGCGAAGACTGTAATTTAATTCTGGAACTTTGTTTTCTCCACCATTTTTACCACATTCCTTCGATATTTCACGCTTTTACCAAATAAATTCGCGGACCTGTCACAAAACCTTATATCGTCGACAACCACGTTTCGATATATGTATAATGGGATTAAATATTGAAAGAACGTCGGAGAAAAGGAAGCCGGAACACAGGATCACCTGCAGTTCCGCGACTAGGTCTTTTCTACACACCTGCTCATCCAAATTTTAATTCGTTCGACCGCACATATATACATATATACGAGCACCAATGACACCGAGTCTGCAGATATGCTTCAAGCATAATTATACCAAAAGCTCAAATTACACATATACGCAGAATTTGCATTTATTCGTTTTAAAACTGGAGGACTAGAATGACCAGTGCGAAGAAATATCATCGTTGCATGATTCAATTGTGCAGTAATATAATAAGGATCTATAATAGAAAATTTCTCTGACAATCACAATCGCTTATCCCCATCATCTCGCTGATCTCTCTGGCATCCTTCTCGCATCGAATTAACCTTAACTCTTCTTTATGGCCTCGTTAGTATCACTAACGTCTAGTACATTTATTACTCGCATATAAATTTCAGCACGCGTACAGTGAGCTTCGTGTCGTATATCGCGCCAAGACTACGTACGCCACCAACAGCAACGGAGCGGTAGGAGCAGTACACACCTATATATATATATGTCCACACTACATAGAAGAGGGATCGTTCGCGTTTATGCCACAGCAGGATTTTTCCTTTCGTTATTTTCTTTCTTTCCACAGCGGGCTCGTATTTTTCCTACGATCCTCTTCGTCCTCTACTTCTGCTTCTTCCTCCTCCTCCTCCTCCTCTTCTTCTGGCGCTTCAACGATGCATGGAAAAATACCAGGCACATGGAAATGGTGGTTCACGAGCGAAGGTGACTCCGGATGAAAGTCAACTCTTAGTTATGGGAGGTCATATCCTGCTGATAGAGAAATAGAGACGCGGAACGGTGATTGCGAGGAGAGCTCTCCCTTCTCTTCGTTCACCTGGAGAGACGATATTTGATGCGAACGCGATTATTGCTACGGTGAAGCGCGGCTAATCAAGCAATAGCCCAATTAAAAGCCTCCAGTAGCGACAAGCGAACGCTCTGACTTTTCTCAACGCTTCCCACCGACTTTTTGCAAACCAGATCCTCCTCATTTTCCATCCTCCTCATTTTCCATCCTCCGATTTAGCCCGATTTTTCTCAACCTCGGCGCATATCCCGGCAGCGTTTGATTAATCTTGTTTATTTCGCATAACCTGTTCTATCAACAGGTTGCAATTACGAGTACAGTTCAATAATACGAATCCACTTGTATTTCTAATTGCTCGATCATTAACAGTATCTATTTGTTTGTATTAGTATCATAACATTTTTAATAATACAACTATTCTTGATTTCCGGAAAAGCGCATAGCGGAACCATTCAACCCGAAGCTTCGAGAATATAGTCGACATTGAATCAGTGGTACCTATGAATGAAAAGATACAAGAAAAGGATTTTGAATAGTTACTTCTCTGTTCCACGAATGTTTTATAATAATCGGCAGAGGAGAGTATAAAACCTTGAGAAAGAGAAGCTATATATATATATATATATATAAACTTCACGCATTTACCGAAGCAATGACAACGTTGAAAACGTCGACGTTAAAATCTCAAACATGTTCACAATTCGAGTTTTAAAAGTCAGGAAAGAGCGTGTATTTCATTTGCTGGTAGATTTTCGAGTGATAACGAGGAGAGGAGACGAGGGGTGAGAAAAGATCGGTGGGAAAGCGTTCGAATTCCGCGGGGAATATGGCTATGAGCGGCTTGATTGTGACTGAATAATGGTTTGGCAGGAGTGCGGTAGGCTCGCGAGGGACATTCGTGGAAGATTGCGAGAACGTTGTAGATTGGAAAGGGTGCGGTTCCAGCGCAATTAGCGGCTCGCAATAATTTAAGCGGGATCAATTAATGCGCATCCGTGCGAGTTAAGCGTCGTTGCGATAGATCCCCCCCTCTCCCCCCCCCCTCTCTCTTACCACGACACTGCGGCACGTCGCGTTTACATTTAACGCTCGTCTGCTGCAATTAACGCCACGACGCATCGCCGGCTACTTCGTTACTCGCAATCTATTCCACTCCCTTAATTTCTACGACGAACTCTACACTCGTTTCCTCTTTGTAAAACGGCGTATCATCTCGCGAACCAAAACTCGATTAACTTTAAATCGACCACGTCTCGACGGTCGATGAAAAATTGGGTCAAACTTTGCGTGAAACATATAGGGTATATATATACGCAGTGTATCGTTAAAAAATTTGCAGCGAAGGTGCGATGCGCGTTTTCCAACTCCCGAGAGCAAATGAAAATGTTTGGTTTGCGTAGAAGAAATTATCGCGTTAGAATGGGAGGTTGAAGCGTGAACGCGGGGGGGGGGGGGGGGGGACTCGATTGGTAGGTGTTGGTGCGTCGTGTGCACTGGTTTGCCGGATAGCAAGGCGCGCGCTTACATGCACGTTAGATCACGATGGGAAGAAGGTGTTTGCATTGGCCTAGTGCCGAGGCGTTCGCAGCTAAAATTAATTACCTCGTCCTCCGATGTAACGGGTCTTCGGGCATCGCATTCGTGGTGCGAACTTGCCAGATCCAGCTATCCAACGCCCGATACACCATTTTATCAGATTTTATTACAACTTTACAGTTGCGATCCCATTGCGTTTCTATAATCCGATTCAACGTTGCTGCGCTTTCGACAATTGCGTTAAATCACCCTGCTAATTAAAATATAACACTCAAATCGATTACCACCAAATTTCCAATCATCGTCTCATCGATGCTCGATGATTTTTCAACGCGAAACTCCTGCAGAAATTTGTATTATTCCGGTTTGAGATATAATACGCAAAAGACTGTAAAAAAAGTAACTGGATGAATTTCCCGAGAGCTCTCAGACTCCATCGACTCATTAACGATTCATCAATCGTTTCTCATTCGCATTTAATGACGCGCAAAGAGGTCTCGGCTAATCTCCGATATCCCGTAATTAAATGCATAGGACCCTTTGCTGTCTCGAGCGCAACTTGCATGGCTTTCGTATACCGGGTGTACCTGTGTTCGTCGTCACGCTCCTTAATTGCCTCTCTATTAATCAATCTCAACGACAGCCTGCATTTTAGCGGAAAATTGCTATTATTTTCTGCTCATAAATCTTCGGTAAACTCGTATTTTTCAATATATTATTATTCGTGTCAAAGGGCTCGATCGAGACACTATCAATAGCGTTAATATGGTAAGCTTTTAGAGTTAATCTAATTGACGCAAGGGTATAATTTTATTGATTGGCGAGTAGGACTGCAAGACGTGTGTGTGAATCGTGATATCTATAGGTTGTATTTGAAAAAGGTACATTTAAATAAAAGCTTATAATACACTGTCAGGCTCATGGCATGCACGTATATACATACACGGTTAACCATAGATGGCCCATATTTTTTCTCTTTTTTTTTTCTTGCACCACCTCGATTCTTTCAGCCTCCTTTCCTCTTCCTTTCTAAACTCTAAACGTGGTGTCCGTGTCTCCCCATTCTCCATCCATCATTCTGGCCCGCGCGCTTCCACCGAACACTCACTCACACACACGTGGGCGCATCTTGACTGGTTTCGTGCGTGCGTGGCTCCGCTCCGGAGCACGCGCACCACCACCACCACCACCACCATTCTCCGCCTCTCTGACAAGGTGTTGTCATAATTTACGATTGTGACAAGTAGTACACCCATACGTAAACTCGGCCAAGAAGAAATAATCAGTCTCTGACGCTGTACTGCAAGCTGTTGGAATTATCATTTTTTATAAAGGTAAACAACAATTTTTCTAATTCTAAACATTCGCTTTATTCTCGAAAATTTTGTTACGTTCTTTTCTCTCACCGTTTCAATCGCTTTAAATTCTTCCAATAAATTTGTCAACTGTGCAATTTGTAATTTTATTTGTTAAATTCTCGTCGTTGTACTCCATTATATTGCTTTGCCCAATGTGAATCAAAGTTTCTATAGAAAAAGCAATAAGAGAAAGTGGATGAGGTACTAGAGTGTATCGTTTCTCAAAGACACAGAGCGCAGCATCCTTCGGTAAGATATTGTTTACCCTGGCCCGCGCGAATATTACGAAGACACACGCGAAAGGAGCTGAAGATTAACCGTAATGATTTCCTTAACTTTAATGACCCGCTCGCAAACGAGTTTTAAAAAAGAAGCTCGCGGTACGAAGAAGAGCGCGCTCTGCTCGCTCCATCGCAACAGTAATAAAACTAAGTAAGTAGGTTTACCGTAGAATTCAACTCATCGACAAATTAAATTTACTGCAATCAATTATCGTACCAAAGTAAAATACAAATCTACTTTTCACTTCTACAAAGATCTTCATCTTGGTATTTTTCAACTTGGAGAATGAATTTGCCTTGTTTTCTTTCTCCGGTCGATTCGCGCGAGGATTCCTCTATATCTATATATATATATATATATACACGTTTTTCTCGAAAGATCCTGGCGATTGGTTCGATGCGTCATATCCTTGCAAGAGTCTGGATATTTTTGTATATTTCTCTTACTATTATATTGTATACCGCTACTTTTGCGATGGATCAATTATCTTTGAACAAAGCGAGTCATGGTTTTGTTTTGCATAAAACTAATTTTTGTATATAGAGAAAAGAGAGAGGGAGAGAGAGAGAGAGAGAGAGAGAAAGAGAGAGGGGCGGGGCCGTTGCCACCATCGTAGTCGTTGTCATCATGATCGTCGCCTTACGTGGCACACGAAGCTTCTTCCACATGCGAAAATAATTTAACAGCTTTTCAACGTCCGACCAGTCAATTACCAGTCATTATCTTACATCAAGTGGCATTTTTCCTATAAGCAGTAAGCTCATTGGATAAATCAAGACCGGCTTTTAAAGTGCTGGTGTGCTGCGGATAAAAGCTAAAGCATAATAAGTATAAGGTATAGTGTGTATAAGTAGCGAGCACACAGGCCTATATATTCCTATTTCATTACGTACTTGTGATATAAACACGAAGAGGCCTCGCTGGATTAGTACCACGCTTCGTTTTCTTTCTACGGTTGTATCGGTGGTACCGATATGGCAATGGAATGTCGTTTTCATTACTCTCGATGGAATTTCAGGAGCATCTTTTGATCATTTCAAAGGGCCTCTCTCTCTAGGATCAGTTTGATCAAAAAGTGCTTATATATATAGCCTTATATCGATTGATGGTGGGGGTGCGAATCAGAGAGAGAGAGAGAGATAACTATCGAAAGGACTATCAGGATCGAGGAGAGTGCGTCTCAATCGATATATACGCGTGGGTGTGTGTTCTTAGGGACAGAGAGAGTCCTATGCAGCACGAGAGGAACATCCGTGGATAACGATCGGCAAGCTTGAATTACGGCGCACGCCCTTCGCCCCATGCCCCTATCCCCCCATTTCAATGGCAAACTGTCTCGCGGAGTAATGGTAACCAGCGAACCGAGCATTACACGACACTTTCGCGCGAGAACACAATTTGTGGCGATAGCTGAAATCGTCGCATGTGTACGAGCTCTTGTAATTTCTTGTCGCTCCCTTGGAAAGTATGATAAACAGATTTATCGCGATACGCCATACGTAAATAAAGCATTTTCTAGCATTAAACCATATACCTTCGCGTCGCACTCGATTCTTAATTTTCCTTCGCTCTTCCTTGGCCCTCGATAATAATAATATATATACGCATGATTTCACGCTCTGTCGAATTTTGTATTATGCCGTGATCGAGAAGTTAATGGGGGGGGGGGGGGGGTATTTCTCACACTATGTTGACAATAAAATGGTTTTAGTGTATTTAACGTATATATATATATATATAATTGTTTAGAGGTTCGTGTAAATATATAAAATTAATAGGCAGTTAAGTGGGCCATTCATCCAACTGTTACACGGGATGGGATTTGGGCTCTTTGTCGATTTCAGCGTGTCCGCGTACCGTCCGAAACTGGTTTCATCGGCTTTCGTCGGCGTTTTCAAGCGCCTCAAGGCGACATCGGATGTCGCAGAGTCGCGCGGCGCCCCAGACAACATCCCGGAAAGGGTCGCTCGGACCGGATCAAAGAGCTGGACGGACCTTTCGAGCTAGTGTGTGTGCGTGTATGAGAGAGAGAGAGAGAGAGAGAAACGACTCGGCCATCGTCACCATCGACCAACGCACGCACGCACGCACGCACGCACGCACGAACAAGCGTCATAAGAACAAACGGACACCATTAATCGACCACTCGAGCCCGGAGATCACACATTCCCAATGAATCACTTTATTTCGTCGCAAAACAGTCATATTTTATTAATAGAGTCAAACGAGCGAACTCGCTCGAAAAGACAGTTTCGACTGTTTGAAAATAATTTGCAAGGAGGGGGGGGGGGGATTGAGAGGGAAGAAGGCGTTGAATAAATTAGAAGGAATCGTTTTTGGCGCAGAGGAAGCGTCGCAAATCAAACTCGACGTTTACTTGCAGAATTCATGCGAGATAATCAATCCCATCGATCCATCCGGGACGCCCGGGAGGACCTCGTGGATGCTGTAGCGTCGATAAAGACGTCGTCGATGCGATCGATCAGTCGACCGGTTTTTCTTTAATTAATTATAATCCTCCCCCCCCCCTTCTCCCCTGTCCAATCGCTGCTTCGCTCCGCTGTCCAAAGTTAACGAAAAAAATTCCAACCGTGGAATAAAACGATCGAGGGACAAAAATTGGATCGGAGCTACCGAAGCGAGCGACGCGCATGCGTGTTATTGGCGAATAGAGCCTGGACGAGGCATTTATTGTGCGGCTATAATTACGTTATCCTTATTTCCTTTAATTAATATGTCTAACACCGCGCTGCTACAGGCTAAACATTTGAGGACGCTGCTGAATATTGTTGCGATAAATTATAGCAGAGGAGCGAGACTAGTCTCGCTCGCTGCGCGCGCGACCCAACCTCAGCGTATACATATACACACGCTAGATACGATCGTTAATGATGTTATCTATTGCAATCGTAGATATAGCCTTCGAGAGCTGAGAGTCTCGTTGAGATCCTTATCGAATTGTAAAGCGTTGATATATCGTTGCTCGAGCGGTGCGGCACGGCGCGGTGCGGCGCGGCGCGGCGCCTCCGCACTTAAATTCGTCATGCGCAGAAATTATCGATCAAAATTATCGCCTTTAGAATCCCCTAGAGTTTTCTCGACTTTAAAGGAATTTGGTCAGATTTTCTATTCCTTTCTTTCCTTCGGAAATTAATATCGATCCGCTAGTCAAATATATATATACACGTGTGAAAGAGCGTGAGTTTTTCTTATTCAACAGATTACGTTTTCATTAGATGCAAAATGTCGCGTTGATAAGGAGATACTTGTATAATATCGGGCTAATTTAGAGAAAATTACAAGAATTATTTATCAGCAAAGAATGGCAAGGTTGTTTATGGATCAACCTAATATACTATATTAATTCCTAATGTTTGTGTGTAGTATTTTATCAAGTTTATTGCCGTAAGAAGGACAGGCTCCGTTTGAACGATAATGGAAAGAAGCAAGTTTCTATTTGAAACTTTGAAATGTTCAATTAATGCGCGCCATAAATCGATGCGAGTCAATTAAAGCGAACGGTATACAAGAAAATCATTCCAGCTGTTTTCGATACTACATAATAAGGTGCTCGGGGAGAGCATATACAACTATGCTTGCTCGTTGGGAAATAGTTTTGTGTTTCTGGACTTGGCCCACACCGCCTGTGCCAGATATACAATCTGGATTATACCGCGCATTAACCTATCTTGGCAATGGTGGTCCCCCGCCACGGTGAACAGAGAGAGAGAGAGAGAGAGTGAGAGAGAGAGGGGGAGGGGGCGAGGGGGTAGGGGATGACGGGAATAAGCGGGAAAGGAAATAATCCAGTAGCTATCGAGGGAAGGGATCCATGCAAGTTATCTGGTATTAAACCCATTTAAAAAAGGCTGGATGTCACGCGCGTAGAGGTATATAATAACATCATGCACTTCCGCAAACTTTCGGCTCGGACTCGATCGCCGATAGCCTCGCGCAGCCATTTTGATTTTGATTTTTAAGGTTCCCGCTGGAATGGGAAAAAAGGGGAAATTCAAGAAGCTGCGCGGCGCGCGAACACGCCTCGTGCTGCACAGATTTAGACGAGAAGATTAAGCCGGCAACTTCCTGTAGTACGCTCCTGAGAACTTTCGGCTCGCGATAGCCCGACAAGGGGAAACCTGGCCGTAAAATCTCTAAGGTTATTCCGGTTGTTCCCTCGCTTAATTGAAACGTGACAAGTGAAACTGCACTGAGCCAAATCCCGCTGCAACTCGCCGAGAGCTTTTTCTTCTTCGAACCTTGCGCAAATTATTTGCTATTTTTATATTGATAAGAATTCTAATCGATTAAGCCTGGCATACCAATAACTATATAATACCGCTCGGCATACCACTCGTAAAGTCGACCGCGTACTCGATTGTCGGCTCTTTCGTTTATTGAGTATCGCGCGAGATTCCTTAACTCGATCGCGAGACTCTAATTATTTAGCGATTGTTACAACCCTGCCGCTTTCCTACTTTTCCACCTCGAACATTGTCGAGCGAATTAGTCTATAAGGATGTGGAAGTTTGAAAACGTGCGAAAATATAATGAAAAGTCTCGCGCGATTCGACGTGTACTTTAAATTAGAGAGATTAGTGCAGCGGGGCAGTTTATGCAGCTATATCGAAAGAAACCAAACGATTCTGAACACTTCTGTATCTGTAAAGGTGATTTGATGTGGTAATACAGGAGGCTATGGTGTTTATCTAACAAAGTTTAAAGCGTTGAGAGCGCTGAAAGTACCCTGCCGCTCTATATGGTATGCTATATATACAATATACAGGGTGTTCTTTGAAAATCTCACGATATTTCAACTAGTGACTCACGAAAGCTAGAGAGAATAAGGTTAACTTGTGAAATTTTAAGATACGTCGAGTAGTTTATAAATTATTGACATTTTAAATTGACCAATCGGATAGCGGGAAATTCCCGCCAAACATTATTTAAAGTCATGGATTTCAGTAGTAAGGAGAATATGCAGAAAAATGTCAATGGTTCGTCATTATTATACGTTTATATAGTTGCTGCTGCTACTGCTTAAGTTAAAATGTCAAAGAGATTTTCTTTCCTCACCTTGCCAGTAAAATTCATTTCCATACACCCTGTATACGTATATATCTACTACACTACGCAGTATAAGTGTTTTATAGATTTGCCAATGATCCGCGGACAACGCGAAATACTCTTTAGAGGGGAATGGTGTGTAGACTCTCGCACCTTTAAGCACTTTAAAGGTGAATCGACTTCCCTCGATCCCGACGTCATTAACTATTTATTACTGCACGGTCTACCGTAAAACACACATACTATCCTTCTTCTTCTTTTCCTTCTTCATGCATATTCATATAGTTACGCTTACTGTGTACTTTCTTATTACCATCATAAATCCATCCGCTTTCATTACGCCTCACTCTTATCCTACGATAAAATTTATCACCGCTCGGATGATGAAATATCATTCTAAAAAACTCTAACGATAGATTACACACTACTCCAAATTTCAGTAGTGTAAAAGCTGCCAAAAACATGGACTTTCGTATGTCTATCAAATCGATATGAATAGCCGTCGAGAATAAATTCGAAGGGTTTGGAGAAAAATGAATAAGTTTCAGAGGTGTAAGATACGTAACGCAGTAGGCGGGAAGAATAAAGAGAACGTAAAGAAGGAACGGGAAACAGAGGACAAGGGTTACCGATTTTTAGATGGCGATGAGGAGAATGGGAAGGATGGGAATCCGAGAGAGCCGCGCCGTCCGGGCGACAACTATATAATTAGGCCTAAAAACTGAACGAGCGCTTTTTCATAGGGCCCGCTCTACGAAACGGAGGAGGCTCTCACACGCGTACATATATATATATATATATATACAGCGTTTTCCTATACAACGTTATATACCAGAACAAAATCCACTCGACTCTCCGCAGCAAGAGATCCCCTCTGCCACTTCAGATGGTCCGCACACCACCACCACCCCCCCCCCCTCACACACACACACATGCACTCCTTCACCAGCGCGTCTTCTTTCCAAAAGTGTTTTTCCCTGAACCGATCGAAGCCCGCGCAAGCCTTTCGTACCGCGTCACATCTCGCAGCCGCAAAAAACCTCGAAACTCCGATGTATTTGGTCGGTTAATTGCGTCAAGCAAAGCGAAGGAGTACTCGACTATCGTTAGGTTTGCGATAGGCTATCGCGCGCGCACTACCGAGTGTTCTTTCCCGATTACTCCACATCCGCTTTTTCCTTCGAGAACCTCTCTCTCGCTTCTTTTCAAACAGAATTATTTCCTAGCTCACCGCTGATACTTCGTACGTATAAATATATATATATATATAGTATATATACGTGCTACAAACTTCGGTGCGAAATTTAGCAAAAGACCTATGCGCAGATTTTCGCTCCACGCGAGCCAACGAAATTCGCCAAACGACACTTATAAACATTATCGAAGAATCCTCATTTCCGTATCGTTATGTCTTCGATAACGCTCGCTTATATTTAATTGCTGAAAGATACGATTGGAGCATATTTATGTAACTTTATCAAGCGCGTATATTATCGGGACTGTAATAATATGTATTCATTCTCGCCGCAATTATATATACGCGGCAGCGATCCAATTGAATTCGTTCGTACTACACGTTATAATAATATTATAACGGGTGTTCCGAAGAAAAAATAATAATTCAACGCGGTTGAAGTTTTTGTTGATCGAGGACGAATGGGAGTGAGGCCCGCATTTATGCATGCTGTATAGTTGTGTGGTGGGGTAGGTAGGAGGGGGAGGGGGGGGGGGACACTTGTCGTGGCGAGTAAGTGAGGAACGGGATGGGAGCGAACTGCGAACATCGTTGGACGATAAAAGCGAGCGATAATAGGAAAAAGCTAGCCGGGACGTGGCGCGCGATACGGATAGGTATTGTTTCTTCGCGCAACGGTCAACGGCGCGATGCAGCGCAAGGAGAGTTTAAGCGTTGCTTTACGATCCGTTCGGACTCGTAGCTTTTCCAGACAGGAACACACACCTACGTCACCGTGCTCGTACCTATATTCTCGAAAATAAAATAAAATAAAATCACTCTCTCTCTCTCTCTCTCTCTCTCTCTCTCTCTCTCTCTCTCTCCCCAAGTATTCTCGCCTACAATTCTTTGCCTATCTAAGGCCTCCGCGAGAGCTTATAAGAGGAAATTCACGTGGCGAATGGGGCACAACTCGAGTCTCCTCCCGGATAGAACGCGCAAAGTGCTGTGTGGTTCCATGGGAGATAAGATTAAAAGCGTTTCTGGCTAAAGCTCCATATTTAATATAATATCGAGCTACCCCACTTTGCTATACATATATATATATATATGGTAAGCGCGCGACTATGCAGAGAAACGAGTGCAAGGATTTCATTTTATTTCTCCACAATTTCCTTTTCCTCGTATTTACTATATATACCATGTACAATAGAGTACGCGGATATCTTGCTGGCTGCGAACGGTGCGCTAGCCACTGCTAATTAGAGATAAATAATTAATAAATAGGGGCACGGTACGTTAGATATAGGTAGCACGCACACTGACTATACTACAGTGTACTATCACGGAGTGCTGTATCCCCAGGCGGGAAATTGCTGTTTAGATAAAATTTCTATAGAGGAAGAATGCCGGTGCCGGCATGTTTTTCGATGTCTCGCGATACTTATTCATGAGCTCTGATAACTTCGGACCATTTCACTTGTCCTTCCCATTCCAAATATATATTTATATAATTGTTTTATTATAAATATAAATAGAGAAGAAGATTGGCCGTGAGGTATTGTGAATTTGAAGAATGAAAATACTTGTTGAAAGTGCATTGAAAATATTTGCATATGTGCGAGTGAACAGTCGTGGTTCCAGTCTCTGGTCGATTTTTTAATTGCCTGGTAGAGGGGAGTGACGAAGTAGCTGAAGAAGTACAGATGGAACAAGCGAGCTGGATGAGAAAGGAAACAGGAGAATATCCAGATATCTCGCATTCTGATAACGCGCTGACGGCAGTGGGCCGCCATTAGCACCAGATGCTAACTTATCCGGAAGCCTATGCTGCCTGGCAACATACTTTCTTAATAGAACCTTTGAAATATTATTCTCTAAAAGCAAAGCTATAGGCATGCGTATTAGCAGATGGACCAACCTCGTAAAAGCTTTCCCTGATTGATCATAAAATATACACATATATCTATATACTATTTCTCACTCGAATCGACTTTTACCCTTTCAGAGGAGGCAAGCAAAAACACATTGGAAAAAGTGTATTTCGTCGCGCAAGTGTATACAAAAATCCAAATGAATGATTTTAGATCGAGCATGCTTTTTGCTTTTTCTTTTTTTTTCTGTCTTTTTAAAGTATGCACCGGATGACGAGTACAGCACCACTCAGACCAAACAGTGAAACAATAAACTATTTCATATTCCAGATTCTTCTTAGCCGATAAATAATAACTTTTGCTGATAATCCTGTAAACGCGTGACGTCATTGACGACCTCGAATTATCTATCACCAAAAACCAAAATTACCTGATAACCAATCATCGAAGCAAGTCTCGTTGAAAATATTACCAGCAAACCGATTAATGTCAAGTGATTTATTGTCATTCTGCATTCATTTTAATCTTATGCTAAGCGTTGTTAATTTAAGAAATTAATTTGAAAAATAAAGCAGATTCTTAATTGACATCAGTTACGGTATAGAAAGTTTGGCAACTGGGGTTTCCTTTCTTTTGGTTATCATTTATTCAGCTTGATTGTTTTATCCAAAGTTCTACTGGAGTTTGAAGCAAATCAATACTCTCATCAATTGTGCATTGAGATTTCTTCAAAGTTTTTAGATCTGCATTGCCATGCACTACTGCTTTAATTCTTGAGAATTAATCGAATTGTTTCTTCATTATCGAATGTTTCGATTTTGTTATATGATCCTTTGCAATAGCATAGTCGAATAGCAAAGAGACAATTCGTAGTCTATCCCTATGCAAATTGTTCTGTTATCACTGTTATCCGATATCTGCCATAAATTTTAAGAGATTAAAACGATATTAACAGTATATACCCATCGGAATCATTTGCTTTCAACTTTGATTGTAAACCGTTGGTACACACGTTGATGAATGTTTCCTTTACAGCGCGTCTTGCAAAAAACTAAAATTGAATTATTAATGATAGTAAATAATGATAACACACAGATTTTACGTCGTGTACTTTAAACAAAATCATACCAAATCATCTTTTCAATTTAACGTTGAGATACGAATAATTTATAATAAAACTATAAAAATGACACAAAAACAGACAATAAAATATTAATAGAAGTTCTAATATTTCCACTGTATACATGGTTACTCAACATTTTCAATGTTTTTACAAATAAAGAATTCTCAAGGAAGATAATTGCCGCCATTATTTTAACATTAAGAAAATTTGTTAAACATTGACTAATAACGTCATTGGATAATATTTTTAAAGCGAAAAAGGTTAATGTGTCTTTATTGCTAATTTATATTTACACAATATTTACATATAAATGCGTCGCTCTACCCTAATCAAGCTCGAAATATCAGAGAGGTTTCTCTTAGATAAAGTTGATTGAAAAAATCAAAGGGCAAATTTTGACAAATGGCATATATTGTATGATAAAATATCCAAATACCATTTTCGCGCTAGTCTATGCACACTACAAGGTTTATTAAACAAACGAGAGTCCAGCCTCTGCTAAAAATATAATCACTTGTAAACTAGCATTTTATATTTTTGAAAGCTTCTATATTGCAATAGAGCGTTTCAATGATTGACGCGTAAAATTTATGGTTTCAGCGATATCTTCGTCTCTATATGTAAATTTCATGTGTTTCAGCAATATAATTAATGCCCACCGTACTTTTCTCTCTGTGACACGCATGTTAAAATTCGCGTTACGAGAATATCTAAACATTAGTAGCGAGGTGTATATGGAGCTTTTAACGGCGACGTAGCACGCGAGCTCGGCGCAAACGTATACACTAAAAATGTAGCGATCGGGCAAAAAGAAATAATTCATTAATAAATATTGCAATTAATTATACACGCTATATAGGACGATGGACTTTTTGCCTTTACGCGAGTGCTTAACATTTGGAGGAGAGAAATGAGAGGGATTTACTCACGTTGAATCAATAAAAAATTGACATTCTTCCCGTCGGTATTAATGGAGCTGTAGTAGGCGGTCCCCGGACAGCAGGATTTATCGTCAACTATCGGTGTTTGTCCACCTCGTCGAATCAACGCGACTGCAATCCAGCTGTCAGCATTGATTTCTCGGATTTCACGTAAATCGCTAATTTCACAACGCGTAATGCGTCTGATTGATCAGCAATTCTATTATTACCGCCAA
This sequence comes from Prorops nasuta, assembly GCF_024137725.1. Classification (NCBI taxonomy): domain Eukaryota; kingdom Metazoa; phylum Arthropoda; class Insecta; order Hymenoptera; family Bethylidae; genus Prorops; species Prorops nasuta. Next base: position 727,883 of record NW_027116847.1, on the reverse strand, counting down.
CGGTTGAAAATATTCTCTGTAGATCGCTACCCTCACACACTGCACTACTCTTATACATAAATCTCTGTCCACAAGATCTCGACGTGACTAGTATCGAAAATCGAATAAAAATTCAACGAAGGAAAGAGTGTGTTTGATAGAATCGCGCAAAGTGCGCAGGTTCGCTGCTTCAGTCCATCGGAGAGCGACTCTCCCAAAGTAATTCACTGACAAAGTTCAAAGGGGCTGCGCGCACAGAGTTGAGAAAAAAGCAAAGAAGGAGTGACAGCGTTCGGTCCACGAGCGGTCCGTCGATCGCGCACTGACAGCGCAAAACACTTTTCGTGAAATTCCGTGAGAGAGAGAGAGAGACACATGCGCGCAGCTCGAAAAGGGATTTTCACTGGATGTGGTTTATTGCGTAGCACAGAGAAAGTTGGCGAGAAAAGAGCGCGGCTTTCGAGGGTTTCGATGGAACGTCGTAGGAGAGAGGATGAGACGTGCGACGTGTGCGACGGCCGAGAGAGCCGCGAGCCAGCCGAGCGAGAGAGAGTCGGAGAGGACGTGTAGTGCAGCCGGTGACTGCGTCTCAGAAACTGTCCTGCTCGTGGTCAGTCACCTCTGCGGGGCCGTTGGAGCGAGCGAAGAGAAGGCACGCAGAGGAGGTATCCGAAGGAGAGGGCATGGCATACCCTCTAGCGACTGAAACCACCAAGACAGAACACCTCCGTGCCTCTCATCGAACGCTCCTAGCAACCTCCCAGAGGCGGAGTTTCGACGCCCACGGAACTCGGAGGTCGGCCCATACAATTTTTACCCACGCCTATATACACCACGCTCTTTTCTTCCTTCCTGCAAATCCTTCCCCTCGCTACGTGCGCTTTATATGCACAATTCTTTCCATCGCGTATCTTGCACACTCTTGCGTTTACCGATGTGCCACCTTATTTCTACCCCCCGCACTTCAACCCTCCACCAATGCTTCTATTTTCGTATATTAATATATGGTACATTGGTTGTTGGGCAATTTTTTCAATTGTAAATATAGTGGAAATAATAGTTGGAATGTTTCCTTCGTAAGAAACGCTCGAGAATTTAATCGGTACGAGTTTGAGGGGATTATAAGGTAAATTTATACTAGAAATACTGGTATATCTCATATTAATTACGCGTTGTAGCGTCATTTCGCGAGTCCGGACGGACGCTGCAGCGGCGATTGGGGGCTTCTTCGTTAATTGGAAGGCTGCGTTTAATTGCGAGTTGATTAGGCAACGATAACCGATTTATCGTCAATCGTTTACTGTGAATCAGTGACGGTCCTATGGATAAATGATAGATTATACGCGGGATGGAGATAATAATTAGTCGCCTGCAGTGCGTTTGTATAAAAGAGTCAATTAACATTTATGCATATATACAATTGCCAAATTGCGTATAGGGAAAAATCTTTGGGTTTTTCTTTTCGAGTTCATCCCTGCATTTAGATGAGTAAGATTTTTTGTCATCGGGGCGCCTCCCCCGAGATAAATCTGCTCTCGAGTGGAGGAGTAGTTATTGCGAGAGATAAACGTGGGTGGATTTGTGCCGGTGCTCATAGTCGAGTTAATTTACACTAATTCTGATCTTATCTGGTGGCAGCGAGCGGCAGTTTTGCGCGCTGACCGTACACCGCGCGCGGCCAAAGACAAGACGCGCTTTTGCATCGGTTAAAAAGATATTTCCAGTTGGCATTCTTATTCCTCGTATCTTAGGCTGCATTAATCAAGCGCGCACCGCCAAGCTTTATGCAATTATATGGACGCCGCTGCGCCTACCACTTATTTCAATAAATATTGTCCCAGACCAATTAAAGGCAACTCCACACACCGCCTCTCCTCTCCTCTCTCTCTCTCTCTCTCTCTTTTTTGCTTCTCAATTCTCAATCCAATGCAAACTCTATTCGATAAAACCGTGTGTGATCCAGCCAACTGTCACAGCTCAGTTGTGATTTATTAAAGTAATGTAATCTTTATAGATATATGTATATACGCGTCTTATAGCATAGGTATATGGAGAAAAACTTTCTCTAATACGTAAAAAGAAAGGAGCTTATTCATGGCGTAATGGTACGTGTCGAATGTTGCACGTTCTGTCTGTATAAATGACGCGAGGAAGAGCCGGAAATGGTGCATCAGGTAAAAACCCCTGCGAACCTATAGATAAGTATCGAAGTACAGGAAGTAAGAATAACAGGCAAACCTCTAATTTCCACTCTGCTTATTTCCTGAGACCTTCGTAGCTCGTCCTTCCAAGGGTTTCGATTTCGCATCTCCGAAAGTGGGCCAAATATTTTCAGTGATATACCTGGAGCGAAAGTTAGATTTCCAACTACTGATACTTCACTGGACTTCCCTATTATTACCCCCCTTAACTCACTGTATATATACACACTTTCCTACATAACTTCTTCGTAACTTTTTACCATCTTATTTTCATTCACTTATTTTATTTGGTTGCGATTTAACTTTAATATTTATTTCAAAAATTAAATGTTATTTATGTTTGTGAATTTTGCGACCTTGAGTTTTGATAAAAAATAAGAAAACTTGGCTCCTGGTTGGTTTTAAGAGATGCCGTTGAGCTTTTAGGTGCAATTAGCTAAAGGAACGTTTTAGTAGGGGTCTTGGATTACATCTGCAGAGAGAGAAAGAGAGAAGCGATTTGAAAAACTACTCCCTGACACGAGGACATCGACGACGAGCCTTGGTGTAATGGAGCTGTTTGCCACGGGTCGAGAGATTTCTATTTTATCCGGACACGATCTCGGCTACCAATTATCATGCTCGAATACAATCTTTTCCACCCTCCTTCGGAATATTACATATAATCGTACGATCATATCCGATCAAGCAGAAATCCTCTTATCTCATTACTACAGTAAACAATATAGCATCATTATCTTCTTTCAACTGTCAAAATTCGTCACGTATACTATAATATTACTAAAATATTCCAGTCTATAATTATTAACGTATAGCGAAGATTATTGTTAATTAATTAACAAGTGATTTGAATATAGATTAAGGGTTGAACGTAGAGTTCTTTTTTTAAAGGAATGTCACAGTATGGCGACGCTCTCGGGGCGTTTTCCCCCTGTCCAGCCAGAGTATCAGGAGATTCCTGTCTGGTTGCTGGGGATCGGAGTGCACTCCGCATGCACTCACATTCAGCCAGAGGGCCATTCGTCGTCCATTAGCCCTCTACGCGAGGAATGCAATGCACCTCTCTCTCTCTCCCTCCTTCTTTCTGGAAGAGAGAGAGAGAGAGAGAGAGAGAGAGACGAAGTAATGAAAAGGCGTGACAGAGAGACTAAAAGAACGAAGGAGACCAAAAGTTGAAACGCCAAGGAGGAGGTCCACGCCACCTCCCTATCATCCTTCCTCCTCCCACCCCCATCCCAACTAGAGTCCTCCAACGAGACAAAAATTATCTGTCGCTTCCAAGAAAAAGCAAACTTTCTCGCGAGGACTCCAAGCATTAATGTCACTCTCCTCTTCCTTCCCTCTTTCGTCTCGCTTTTTACCTTCAAACTCAAATTTTTTCCGTTGCTAATAAGCTCTTCCTTATTCGTGCAAAATTACAGAAATAACAATTTCAATCCAATTTGTGACGAGTATCATCGAAACTTTGGTCGTAAGCAAAGTATTTTGATCTACGATGGTCAGGATCCATCGATTAACCGAAAATGTTACCAATGCCTTTCTCTATCAGTAGAAATAGACATTGGGATAAAATATGGCTGTTGCAGTGAGCCGTTAAGTAACAGAGGACAGATAGGCGTGGCCTCGATCAGAAAATTGGAGGGTGCAGCTTTTAACGTGGGGTGGCCACCCTTCTCTCTTTATATATATTTAACCAATAAATTCTTTTCTTTCCCAATCTATCAAGACTCGCGAAATGACGAAAAAAGAAAATACTTTAAGCATGCCATCAGCTGTTTTTCTAATTAATTTCAATAGTTATAATACATATTGCGTGTCGAATAAAGAAAGGATTATTTCCGAAAAAGTTTTGTTTACATTATAAATATTAGAAAAGAATCATCGTCCTCTTGTTAAAAGCAAATCGTTGCTATATATCTGTATACAATAATATTCACATATAAAAAGGTGTTTTTCGCACTAAAGTTTCAAGAATGATAAAAGTATTTAATAGGCGGACTATGAAATGATCGATATGAAAAAAGTGGGCGGGATCTCTGACTTTACTCGTGATTTCCGGCTGCGTGTAAACACGCCTTTCCTCCTGCAACCGCGTTTTCATGCACGGATACTACGATCTGATAAAATTATACTATAATATACATATCTATAAAGATATATTCCATTGAACCCATCCAACTTCAGTTTTACACGTCATTCATGATTCTTCGCCGGACGCTGATACTTACACGCCTCGTCTAATAAATGGTGTAATCTACGGATATCAGTCGTTTAATGTATAACAATGATAGACGGAAAAGGGATACATATATACCTATGTTCCATTGAGTCGATCAAACTTCAATTGTCATTTATGAATTTTTTATATAATAGACGCTGAAAATTGCCTGCTTTACGTATAATAACAGATTTATTCTAATTAAGATCTTTCGTGTAATGAGCATTCAATGGAAACGAATTTTTGATTTACGAATGAACTATTGACTTGCAAGAAACTACGTTACTGCATCTAGTGTAACGGTGAAAGAAATATGAATTTATTGGGAAAGATAAGGATGGAGAGATCCGGACTATTGGAATAATGTTATAGAAATACGGGGATCTTTTGTCAATTGGAAGGATCGAGGACAGCTAGGATCTAATCGTAGGTCGGAAAGGCGTTCTCGTCGCTTCCTGGAAATTGGTTTGTATTTTCATGTACAAACACGAATGTAGTAGTGATAGCTGAATACTATGTATGTGTTCTCGAGGATCGACGAAAGGATTCTGTGGGCGAACAGGTCGCGGGGTCGAAAAAAATAAAATGGACGTTAGTAAGGGGTGAGAGAGAGAGAGAGAGAGAGAGAGATGAAAGTGCAAAACTAAAAGCGCGAGTTAAAATAAGAAAAAGGTATGCTATGTTACACATATCTCAAAAGAACTACAAATTAATTCTTTCAAAAAGAGTATGATATTTTATGGAAAATTTTATTGGACCGAAATTTTCAAACATTGTGTAAAACTTGATGTAAAACTCGTTTCTCAATTTCTTCAAATTAATTAAATCTCTTGTTATATTCATATTATATTTTCGGTCATTAGAAATTGCCTCTTGCAATGATATCAATATGCCAACGAAACTTTTATTAAATTTTTAACAAGTAATGCAACCACTGTAACTGATGAAAGAATGAATATAATATTTATATGCCTACTGTACAGTCATATATTTTATATTAGTGCAGTTGGGTTATATTATTAAATCGTGAAAAACTATAGAAAAAGGCATTATATAAACTGAATTTTTGAGAAAATTATTCTAGTTTGATTTATATTTCAAAATTAATGGAAAAAGTATAAGAGTCAGTGTGTAAAAGTTATATTTCAAATGCTTCAAGACAATAGCTTCAATCTTCAGCATCTTTCTAGTAATTCCTCTATTTAGGAATCTTCCTGAGTTCAACGTCAATGTATTTTTGTTAATTTCTCGATAAATGTATTACGATCACTGTATAGCTTGATAGTAGATGGAATTTATAATATATAGTACCCAACAGGCACGTAATTTGCACATTTCTCTAGTTTATACACTACCATTGAATACAGCAAGATTACAAAGAGAAAACGTTAAGCTGAGTTTTTGTGAAAAATCCTAATTCAAATTGTATTTCAAAATTTATGGAAATACACTATTGCGTGGCTTTTATGGCTAAAAGGATTTTTGTTCTCGGTGAAAGTATCAAGTAAAGTAGAGATTTCGGGTGGAAATGAATTTGAAGAAAGAAGTAAATTTATGCTTCGATAGCTCGTCGTGAATTACAACGAGCAGTGGCCCTGCTTAAGCGATGTTCCGTGAGAGATTACGTCGTCTAATTTGTTGCACTTTCGAATTGTTTATGGGCGCATTGCGAGAAGCACGCGAGACTCTAAGATATTTCCTCAGTCTCGGCATTAAGCGCGGCGCGACCACCTCTCTTCATTTTTAAAATCAGCCTTTAATCTCTTCTTTTTTTTCATTAAACTAGAAGCTCCGTCCTTTAAGAATAACATTCAATATTGCTCAAAGTGGAAGTGTTTAAATGTAAGAATCGAAGAATTCCAATAGAACGACGAACAACACACAGAGGTCTGTGTGTGTTGTGAGAATAGAACAAAAAAAGTCATAAGTGACATTTGTGATATTTCTAAATAAATGAACGTTTACGTGTCCATACATGATTTACAAAAATTTAAGGCGATATAATTTACTGAGAAAGGCCACATGTAATTTGATAATTTGACAAGTACATAGAGTAAAGATGAAAATATTATTAAAAAGTGCAGATGCGACTTCTACAACATATATAGGATTCGTTAAAATGAATCACTAGAAAAATTGAGATACTTATGTAATAAAGCGATTATTTTAAAGTATATGTATATAGGTAGGAAGTAAGGTTGTTCGGTAAAAGAATAGAGATAAGGGCTTTTTGACTTTTCGTGAGTGATCGTAGAAAATGCGTAGACAGGAGCAGTCCAGCAAAATCCCGAGGATAGAATGCCTGTAGTAAATCGGCGCGACAAGAGGGAAAGGGGGCAAAATGTGGGGGACCACCGATAAGGGGCCACCCGTTGGCGCCACGGAACCACCTAACGTCGGCTTTCCTCTAAATTCCACACCTATTTACCCAGCCTCCCAAAGTCTCGTCGAGCGTCTCTCATATAAAATACCGGCAAGAATTTTCAAAAAGTTGAACTTGAGAATTCTCCGCTCAGAAGATTGCAAAAATCAAATTGACAAAAAAAAAAGTCAAAGATATCGCGAGTTGATGTAAAAATTGCCAATGTTATTGGAATGCGAGCGATGAAATTCTTTTTAATTAATGTAATTCCATGAAAAGGGCCTCTTATGTCTATTATACGAGATAATTAATCGGTTAGACTCGATCGAGTTAATTACTGTGAAAGACGGGGGGGGGGGGGGGGGGGAATTGGTGTGTTTTTGAGGGGGTGGAGGTAAGAGATTTTGGGCTTGGGGAGGGGGGGGGGGGTGCAGAGGAGGACGAGAAGATGCCTGTATATCGTGGATATAGCCGGACGAACGCAAGGTGCTCCGGTCCCTCGATAAGAGCCCCATCCATTGGCGCCACGCTGATCCAGGAATTCCTCCAAACTTCTCCGGTCCTCCTTCAACCCCCTCCCCCTCACGAAACAATCGTCTTATCACAGGATTAGTGTTTATTTACGAACGGTTAGGAATCGAGCCACGCATATGATGCTTCTCTTTCGACTCTACGTCCTTCCATTCGAAAATCCACTCCGCATCCGACGAGATCAAAATAATATCCACGCTATCCAAGAAATATTCCTGCAACCCTCTTCCAATCGCCAAACAATTATCTTATCAAAATATGATTGTTTATTTTTTCCAAGGGATAGGAATGGAGTCATATACGCATTATGCTTCTCGCCCGAGCGTATACGTTCCTTCCCATTCCGCACGCACGTTCTGCTTCTGCTTCCACTTGGCATCTGACGAGATCAAAAATAATATTCACCCTATCGAGAAAACTTGAACGTATAGTATCTCCGCGAATCTGGACGACTCAGAAGCGAGTGATATGGAGGGAATGCGGTCGCGTCGAGTATTCGGACTGAATGAGGACTAACCAGCACGTATCTCCATCAGGAATCCATTGGAAAGCTAATACGATATTCTTCCACTGCGAACGGTCATGAAGAGTGTAAACCAACGACACGATGATCAACCTATGAAGGAAACGCGCGGTCCTCTCCTCCTAGCGTATGTTAATAACAATAATATAATAATAGAATGTAAATATTGAATCACACTGATAACTTTGAAATTGATGCCTTTATGCTTTTCTATTTGTCGCAGAACATAAAAAGGTGCTTTCGTTCGATAAGGCACTTGTTGTGCATCCTACACGGGGCTCGTTCTAAAGATATTCCTCCTCATAAATGACTTTCTTTGCTGACACCCTGTGTGTGTGTGTGTGTATCGCGCTCTATTGTTTCCATGAAATATAAGCTGGTCTTGTCTCGCACAAAAGGAGGAAAAAATCCTATTCGGCGTTTTCCGTCGTTTCTAAAAGTTGCATGCACAGTCTTATTCGCGCGTTGCGTTGTTTGTCTTCGACCATGTGTGTGTGTTTGCGAGGAGATGGGGGAGAAGAGGGGGGTGCGTCTCGCTCGCGAATCGTCCCGACCGATAAATTAGCCCAGCCTGTGCAATATAAGATCGGCGAGTTGCGGAAAGCTTGTGGCCTCGGCTGCAGGACTATGGGGATAAGAGCTGGTGACCGGCCGTTCCTCCCCCTCGGTCCGCCGCTTGTGTGTCTCGCGAAGGACAAAGCACGGACGTATTCGCGATAGAGGGACGAGGAGGGGAGTGAAAAAAATCCGAGAGAGAGAGAGAGAGAGAGAGAGGACGTAACCAGATAGAAAAGGATACAGATAAATAAATAGTGGTAGAGCGAATATCGAATGGAGAAGCACGGATTGCCGAGCGCGCGAGGAGAGTGGACATATCAAATAAGGAGAAAAGGAGGGGGGGGGGGTGTCGAAGGATGGAGTCGAGAAGGGGGAGAAGTGGTAGGAATTTTATAGAGAGAGGGAGAGAGGAGAGTAAGCGTGCGTTCGTTAAAAGGAGTGAGATAAAGTGTGGTGGTGGGGGAGGGGGGGGGGGGGGTGAACTCGGTTGAAGGAGAGAAAGAAGGAAGAAGCGAGCGTGCGGGGACGAGGGAGAGGAAGAAAGTTGGAGGGCGGCGCCACGTTTTCGCCGTAACAAAAAGTTCCGAAGACGGTGAATAAAAATAAGGTAAAAAAGGAACTGGGCGAGAGCAGCTAACATGGAATAGCCCTTAGCCGGCGCGATAGCCACTCTTTAGGCTGATGGACTCCCTCTCGTGGCGAAGCCCTCTCCTCCCCCCTCCCCCTTCTCTTATAGGCGCGCGCGTGTACACGCACACACGCGCGTGCGCGCTCAAATCTACTGTCCCCTGATCCCTACCCCCGCTATACACCTCTCAAGGCTCCTCCGCGCGCTCTCCAAGACAACCATAAGTAGCCAAGTCACTACGACATTTAGTCAGGCCTCGTCGTCCTTTGTCTTGTCTCTCGCGTTTATTGCTTTTCTTTTACCCCGCTATAGCTATTCCATCCTCCAGCATGACTCGTATAGTCCTACATCCAATAGCTCCCGATTGCGTAACTGCCACGTTAATTAACACCGAACGGTACAGAACCATTATGGATGTGTCTTTGCACGCGTACTTCTTTATATTTATTCTTCTCACGGAACTTAAAAATGTTGTTCTCTCTTTTCAAATTGAGATGTCCTTATGTAGAAAATCATTCTAAATTGAATGTTGTCCAGTATTTAAGGTTAAAATAATTATTATTCGAATTATTCATTTCTCCAGTGACCTTTTGTATTATATCTGTTGAATGTGTGTGGTACGAATAATAAGATTGATTAGTTGAATCGACTGTCTGTCTCGGTAGGGTGATACAAAGTTTTTTGGGCTGCAAGCATTTATTTGTAAAATATTATTGTTAGCCCAATGAATTGTTCGCAGCTCCTATCGTTCATCCATTTATACTGCGTGCGTGACTCGTGCAGGTTATCGATAACATTTTTAACGAGCTCGAAAATAAAACGTTGAAAAGCAAATGCTTTTTGTGCTGTTTAATCTCGAACTTACACAATCGTACACAAATACATATGTATATATTACTCTTTGGAGATATTATTATAATTAAATACTTGTCTTTGGGTATAGAAGATAAACGGGTATTTACAAAATTTGTTAAAACGATTCGTGATACAAAGTACCTACACTTATTAATCCTACGCAGTTCATATTGGTACGTATTTATGGGTCGATAGCACGTAATAAATTATTTGTTAAATAATAAAAATTATACAATTGTTTAATGTACCATTTTAAGCCATGATTACTACTTTCGCTTACATTTTACATTAAATTTACGTACTATGAACTCTATTAACGTTGAAAAAAACCTTAAGGTCGTCTCATAGAAAACTGGATCTCATACTATGATCTGCGTAGAATGCATTTAGTAAAATTACACTGATTCGCTTCACCATAAAATATTGTTGCTTTCTTACTAGCTACTATATAATAAAAAAAGTTGTTACTTTGTGCTAACACAAGAGATGGCGCATAACTTCAATGAAACTAAATTTCACAAATCAACGCGATAGTCGATAAAGATGCATGCAACCGGTAAAACAGATATTTCATCAAAACTTTTTCCTAAGACAATTTTTTAATACGAAAAATGCTGTTTTCTTGTCGCAGCATTTTCACCTTCTGATAAAAAATAAACGACCGAAAGAAAATTTCAATACTTCTTAAACGAACACGATCAATCTTACGACGCGATACACTTATATAAAATATATTATTGACAATAAGAGGAAAACGCCCACCTTAACGCTAACGCTCCGAAATTGATAAATACCAATATAGATGAAGCCATTTTCAACAATAAATAATAATAATCCCTAGCTGCGCAATAAAATCAAAAGAATGTTTACTAAATATATTGCATTCGTCCAACTTTTTAGCCTAAATTTCTATCATTAATAATGTAAATTGACTTTTTTATAAATTGCCTAAGCTTTTACATTGATCTAATTTACTTAAAAAATCTAGCTGCAGTAAGGAAGGACTATTCAACGAACCGTCGTTGGTTATCGACGAGTCTTGGGAGGAAAAATTGTTAAGAGTGTTGGTTTGTAGGTAGGTATCAGCAGTCGGTAAAGTCCTCCTTATGAGAAAGGAGAAGAGAAACTTGAGCTTCTACGATCTACCGGCCTGAGTAGATGTCGTCGAAGTTATCACCGATGTTGTTATATCACCGCTCTGATGACTAGTGATTGGTTCTAGTGGAGGCACGCTGAAACAAGAAATTCACACATATTCCCTTATCACCTTATTTCTTCATTGTTACACGATAAGAATAATTTATATAAAAACAAGATTTCATGGTGAAAATTATTTTCAGGAAAATATTGTTATTTTCCTCAATCAGGGATCCATGTATAACTAATTCTTTTCGTTGAAATAATTAAAACTTACGTAAGGGTTGTTTGATGATTCAAGATGGCGGCGGTAGGTAATGTAAGGGGTGAATGCGAGTGGCCGTAATGCGGTGTTATCGGTGTACCTACAGTGAGACAATGCTCATCGACCCCTCCAACCCCACCCCCGCTCGAATAAATGTTCAACTGCAGCGTGTCCACTGTAACGTTAATAAAAAAATACCATCGATCATAATTCTCAGTAATAATGTATTTAAATTTCAATTCAACATTAACTAATTAGCTGCATGTGACTTGTTATTATTCATAAGTTCAATAGACTGTACTTTAGTTTTTAATAATGTTCGAATATAAAATAGTATAGTATTTAGGGTTATGACTTTTCGTCAATCACAGCTAACAAAATCAATTATACTATATCAATAAAGTTTTGTACAGGAAGAGACATGCTTTAGGTATAGATTCAGAAAAATTTGAACAAGCGAATCAAGTATTGTTATAATAAAATGATGCATAAAACTTAAAATTTCATAGAGAAATAATTACAGAGGATAAAAGAAGCTAGTTTTTTTTCGTTAGGGAAAAGGAGGTTTTATTTACTATCAACCAGTTGTAATGTTATTAAATTGCAGCGAGTTAGCGGAAAAAAAAGAAATCCATGAAATGTTTATGACGGTCAACAATATATATTTGTTGCAATAGGAGTACGTCGAAGACGTTCAGAGCAAAAATGTTGGAGAAAAAAACCAAGCGAAAAACATAAAATTTAATCCAGTGAAACTTTGCTAATAATCCGTCCATACGTATAAGCCCCTTACAAGGTAACGATAATATGTCCACATATTCGTCAAACCAGTCGTATTTGCAAAGCAATAAAAACTTCTAATTACTCGCGAGTTTTTTCCATGAACAATTTATAACTAAGGTTTTCTCTCAAACAAATAGACATGCAATTTCAATAAATGTCAAGAAAATTAAATATAACGAGAATGTAATGTTATATTCTATTTATAAATTGCACTACGTACAAATATTAAACGTTATCAACATTACAATGTAAAACTATGTAAGAAATCCGTCATTGGTGAAAATATAAAAATAAAAAGAGAAGAGTTCGTTCCGTAAAAGTCACATTCCTGAGGAGCAGAGTCAAAGTAGTTGTAAATTAAGGAAAACTACATGATTATCAGGAAGAATTTCGCTGATTAAAAATAAAACTAGAAAAAGGACCCGATCAATTATTAGACAAAGAGAAGGAAATAACATAAAAGTGGAAAAGAATTCGTTACATATATATAAAAGTTACATTACTGAGGTATGAATCAAAATATTCGTAAACGTATATTGTATAATAAGGATCAACGACTATTGGAGTCTTTTAAGGAAATGTACATCTTGATTGTTATCAGGAAAAGAGTTTCACCATTGGAAATCAAATTAAAAATAGAGATCCGATCAATTAATTGACAAAATAGAAGAAAAAAGTAGAGATACGAGTTTCATTAGTGGATAATAAAATTAAACACGATTGTAATTGTAAAGTGAGGAGGAATGACGAATAGAGTCATCCGAGGAAAAGTACCCATCGTTATCGGAAAAAATTTCACCGTTAAAAATGAAATAGAAATGAGAGATTGGATCAATTAATTGACAGAGCGAAAGAAAAAGGGAGAAAGGAATATGTATCAGTTTCATTAGTGGAGGACAGAGTTTAATTTGATTGTAAATGTATAAGCTGAAGCGACGGCGACGGCGACAGCGACAGCGACGGGGACGCTCGAGTAGAATTGGTTGAGGAAAAGTACTCAATGTTATCAGCGAGCGCATCGCCGCATCCCGTCCAATCCTGGCTTTGCTCATGGCTGGCCACAACCGCGCGTTTTGCTTCTCTCTCTCTCTCTCTCATACACATGTCACTTCTCGGATGGTCTCAGCCAGAGAGAGACTCTGGTGCTCGGTCTCGGACTGCTCCGAGTGAAGCGCGAGTGCGCACAGTGCTCAGCAGCTCGCCCTCGCGCCTCGTCCTCGTCGTGCTCGCCCATCCCCTCTACAACCCCCGACAGCGGCCATCATATACCGCTCTTCGACACGCTTCCAATCACAAGCCAATCCTACGAATATCGATCGAACCGACCTTTCAGCCAATTGAATTTTCCTCCGAACCATCATCCCCGGTAAACGTACGATGCACAATCGCGGCTTTCTCTCTATCTGTAGGTACACCCAAGCGTTCCATGCAAATTTCAACTATTATATGTATACATAGCACGAATGATACATTTCGTTGGATTTAGCGAAAGAAGAATAGAGAGAGAGAGAGGATGAGGAGGAGAATGTGCAGGAGACGGAGAGATTTATAGGAGTTTATTATTATTATTACTATAGCGAGAGGAAGAAAGAATAGAGGGTGTAAAATAGTGAAAGAAGATAAAAAACTTGCTCACCGAAGACTCACCGAGTAAGCTGGACTTAATCTCGGTATTGTGTAGCCCACTGGGACCAGGTAGACTTCCGGTAACCCCCGAGTGATTCTTTGGTTTCCGCTTTCGCTTTTGTATACCCTCCTTCTTCATTGTCAACGGCCTATCCACCTATATGGAGAAATATTAATTATACAAATCTTTTTTAATTTGTTTGGAATTTTACAACGTAAGATTAATTCCAAGAAAAAGTATTATTTATTTTCAATAAAATTCTTTTTAAGCTTCGAGTTTAATTAAAATTGTTATTACGAGTGTTGTCAGAGATGAAATGATAATTCGCGGCTGCCAATACTACCAGTAACGTTTCTCGTTCAGATAATAACAACCAGCTAACTGTTATCGCGTTCAATGATCGTAAAAAGCAGCGATAAAGCTGACTGACCAGTCGATGAGAGATTATTCATCAATAAAAATTTAAACCATTTAAGTTTCGCGCAGTGCGAAAATTTCACATTTCTAGCAAAGTTCGCGGTGTTTAACAGTAATTAATAAGTTGACTGAAACGCGACTATATGTTTCCAGTCCACATGCAGGTATTATAGCTGATATTTGAGAAAAAGGCTACAATATATATGTCTCGCAATAACTATTGTAACGTAAGATCGATAGCGTGGTTATAAGAATAGTTTTAGTTGTATACTTGAAGCAATTCATTTTGTGAGATTCTCAAAATCGAGGCGATCGTCAACCATGTCGATCAGTGAGTGGCGTCTCCTATACGTCTTATCATTATTGATAAGATTATCCAGAATTTGAAAAGTACCACCGAATTGAGAAATTAGTGCAATTTCGTAACACATACCGTAGAGCTGTTGGTCTAATTGATATTTTCAGTAGAAACTGTTAAATAATAAAGCATTTTTTGTATCCTCATCTGAAACAATGGATAAATTCGACGATCGTGATGATTTTTAGTAAACTGTGCCAGCAAACAAAATGCCTAAAGAGCAACTCTCTGTATATAAATGTACTCTTAAAATTATAATAGTTTCTTTTTTATTACGTAATATAAATAAACACTAGAAATGACTTTGTACATCCCAAATTATAATTGCTTCTCAAGACGTTTAAACAAAAATGAGCGAGCTTGTTTACTCAAAAGTGTAAAAGGTCCCAGGCATTATTCGATAGATAACCGAAACAGCGGTTACGTAATAATTCGCGATTGCTCCACTACAAAACAATTTTTATTTACTCGCTGTATTTGCAGTTTGTCGCGCGAAAATCGCGATGCTTATTGACTCATGTGTTTACCGACTTTTATTCACACGGTGCATTCAGCCAACAGTCTACCTATGATGCTTTCAGTCTGACAGGCGTATAATAATAACAAGAAAATAATGAAAGACAATAATATTATTTCTCGATCGCGTTCAATGGCCGCTGTTGCAACATTTCAATAGATTTGTGAAAGAAGGAGGAGGAAAAGTTTGAAAGTAAAAGAAGACCGGAGGTTCCTTGTTTGCTCTTGAATGCGCTAGAGTACAGCTCGGGTCTGTCAACTCGCGCGCAAAGAGGAGGAGGAAGGAAGGAAGAGGAACAACCGCGCGCGCGGAAAACCAAAAAGAGGAGAAAGAGGAAAAAAGTCTGTGCGTGAAAGAGACAGAAGAAAGGGGGGCGGGCGGGGGGGGGGAGAAAACGTGAAACCATTCCAAGAACAAGTTGGAACCATATAACTGTCGCGAGAAGCTCGACCGTCTTTATTTGCCGCCTTTACTGCATTTGTTTTAACCCGCGTCCTTTATTGTTCTTTGACGACGACTTTTCAAGCTTCGTCTCCGCTTTACATCATCGGAGCTAGTCACGCAGCTCAGTCGTACCGAAATCCATGTCGTAAACCGGGATTACTGTCTAGCGTACTGTGGCACCGAAAACTTTCGTGCTACCAAAAGTCTAACGTCTTCACAGAACATATATTACTGCGTGCTTCTTTATTTTATTTATATTGTATTACAATCAATCTTATTAATCTATACACGATTAATGTATATCTGACACCTCGATATATCTATATAGACAGAGATTAAATCTCCTGACATTGATTCTGACCGTGCAAATAAAATGAAACCTCTTTATTAATTAATTTATAAACGCGAAACCGTTCGTCAGAGGTTCTCCAATAAATCAGAGTCTTCTCGTACAGAGTTTCGTGAGATCACTCGACGCTCAACGTTCTCGAGAATCAGAGGCTTC
This sequence comes from Prorops nasuta, assembly GCF_024137725.1. Classification (NCBI taxonomy): domain Eukaryota; kingdom Metazoa; phylum Arthropoda; class Insecta; order Hymenoptera; family Bethylidae; genus Prorops; species Prorops nasuta. The sequence continues at coordinate 711,975 of NW_027116847.1, read as the reverse complement.
GCTGTTACCGAACAATTGAATTTCCTTGCGCCAACGAGTACAGCGAAATATTTATTGATAGATTGTATAATAAAGCTTGATAATTAAATTGTCGTATCCGCTATCTTCATTATCAGACAAAATCGGTCTATACAGACGGTTTGGAGCCGGACTATCTTTGGATAACTATTGTAACTGTACGATATCTTAACAGGGCTTGCATATATACATGTATATATGTTTCGAGGCGTGATATATGAATATTAACCTAACGATTCTTAACGCAACGCTATCGCTGCTTAACGAAAATTACAGACAGGCGATAGCGACCTACGTTAACAATCGTTCGGTTGCCTGAAAAACTCACCTTGTGGAGTTTGAAGTAGAGTCCGCAAGCGTTGCATACCGGCTCGCCGTTATTGTTACGTCGCCAAAGCGTCGTGTTGCTCGTTCGGCAATTGGCGCACTGTACTCCCGTTCGCCTCACTCCAGCCTGAAAAAATCCCCGTGGAATTCACCCTCGACAGGAACGAAGAAATGACGCCGAAGAGGGGCTGATAGCGTGTACAACGACGACGAGGAGGGAATAAGCCAGAGATAGATAGATAGATAGAGAGAGAGAGAGAGCGTGCAAGGGTATTTGAGGATCGGTGCTATTTACGAAAATGGGAGTGCTCGGAGCAAGAAAACTAGAGCAAACAGCAGCCGACGCGTTCCTGAGTGATTGTTTGCTTGGGTGCGAGATAAGCGAGCACTCTCTTCTTTTTTACCAGACGAGGAAAAAGCGAGGAGGCAAAGTACGAGGGACAGAAACAGGGCGCAAACGTTACTTAGTATCCAGCGCTTGTGCACGCCCCGTTGGCTCCTCGCACGGCGAGATTTATCAGCACAAATATCGATGGCCCAGTTTGCTCAATGGACACGAGCGTGCATTTACGACTCTCGGATCGATTTGGAAGCCTTGCACTCTCCCGTCTCTATAATTACTAATAGTCACGCTAGTATGGACAAATTGGGTAAAAATATCATGGTAATGTGGAGGAGAGAAGGAGAATCGAGAGAATTCCAAGTGTTCAACTCACAGCGTTCACCGGGGCGACCGACTGCTTCGGCTTGTTACACCTGAGATGAGGTCTGCTAATACCGTTGATTTTGTTGCAAGTTATGCCACAGTTGTGGCACAGATAGACGTGACTGCCGTCCCGTTGAGTGATTTGTGTCATGGGGGCGGAGCAATTGACGCACTCTTTACTCTCGTTGATATTGTCGAAGGCTTCATCGGTACCGGTTAAAGGAAGAGTGGTCCATGGCGAGTGGCCACTGGCACTGGCAGAGACGTTGTATCCGCCACTGGGAAATAATTGCATATTGCCTGCTTCGCCCACCGAGATCAGACCATAGTTCGACGTTGCATATTCCAAGGTCGAAGGGGACGATGCACCAGTGCCACCCACGCTCGGCCTGTGCCAATATGGATCGTTCGTCGCTGGTTTCGCGTACTGGTAAGGTAACCCTGCTCCGTAAACAGTCACCTGGGATCCTGGTGAACCTGGCTGCTCGTAGTGGAGCGAGACCGTTCTGGTTGGTCCCAGGGACGACGTTAGAGTGGGGTCGCTCTTGATGAAGGTGTTGCTGGAGACCTCAACCTGAGGAAGCAAATTGTAACTCGTTATTGATATTATAATTACAGTAGAAATAGAAGATTGGAAGAGATCACTGACCTCTGACCCCCTTGACACAGTTTGGCTGACGGCTGGATACGTTAGGAATAGTTCAGCAGGTTTGGCATAAGTTGGAAACGAAGCTGTTTGTTGAAAGGACTCACTGCCAGATATGTACGATGTGTATTGAACAGTTTGCTGAGCAGGAATGGCGACTGTTTCCAAGGTTGTGTAGGTAGTCGATTTAATGGTGTCTATGTGGGTTGCAGTGTTATCAGGATCGAATTTAATGGTGGTTCCAGCTGCGTCCGCATAGGCTCCCAATTGTTGCTGCTGCTGCTGCTGCTGTTGCTGATTGGTGCGGATGGTACCGTCCATTGGTGGAGAATAAGGTGGAGCTGGTGAATTCAACTGAACGGAATTCGCGGACTGCGTTACCATCGAGTTGGACTCGTACTCTTCGGTTGACGTCAGTACTGGCGAACCCTGATGGTATCTGGTAGCAGGAGTGCTTCTGGTACCCTGATTGGTCTCGTGTGGACTATACCTGTTTGTTTGCTGAGGATGACGTCTTTGTTCCTGCACTTGAATGATCACGTGCTGATTGTCTCCTCTTCGGATCTCTTGGCCACCATCTTGATAAACATATATACATTCATTCGGTCTCTCCGGAAGTGGCGTGGCGTACCTTCGCGAACAAGAAATTAAACAATTAAACTGTAAACATTGATAATTCGTTGTTAGTCGATATACTAGACTCTTTTTAAATACTAGTGATAAAGAAGAAGTTTCACCAACCTCGGTGACTCGTCAACTTGGACTTCCTGTCCATTGCTGTTGGAGTAAACCACTCGTTGTTGTTCACCACTGGACCTCGATTGTTCAGGGCTATTCTCGTGTATGATTTGTACGTAATGTGGCTGCTGTTGCGACGGTTGTTGGTCCTCCTGATAAGGTCTCTGATGATGATGATGATGATGGTCCGCTCGTTGCTGATGAATATTGGAGTCTGGCGATGCTGGTTCGGACTCGACGACTCCTTCGGCAATGTAGCCAGCGGTCATAATGGTTCTCACGTGTCTTCTGGAAGTTATAACACCTTGCTGCGGAGTTTCAGCTGCTTCCTCGTCCGTTCTGGCAACCTTTGGCGAATTCTCGTTTGGATGACGATCGCTGCACTCCATTTTGATCTCTTGTTTGACCACGCTGTCCTTCATCGTGTCCTGCGACTATCGTTTCATCGATTAATCCTTCACCACTGAACTAATACTTTTCATTCCCGAATATTAAGAAGGAGTATATTATACTTTGAGGAACAAATCGTCAAGGCGTACACTATGCATCGTGTACGAAATAAGGGCAAGTATAAGAGTCACCAGATTTTTAGCACTGATAAGAGATACACGTCGGTGTCTAGGTCACCGATCGCAGACTTTTTCAACGCCAATGTCACTCACTCGTATATAGCTCTCATCGACTAGCATTACTCACCGACCTCAAACATTACTACTCCCTACGTATTGCAATATTCCATTAAAAACGTTTGCCAATTGAATCAGCCAGCACCGTCACTTGTTTCACTATCATCACCGGTAATAACGGTTTTCATATATAGGAATATTTTTTCCAATAACGTGTGATGCAACGTTTATGGCAAGGAATGCACGAGCTTGAAGAGTGATGACTTTTGCCAAAGGTTTGTACGGGACTAGAAAGGAGAATAGGAGGGCAAACGTTGAGATGGCGTCGGCGAGTGACTCGAGCACAGTAGAGTCAGGCGTGAAAAGGAGAAGGATCGAATTAGTGATTGTTCTAGTCAACACGGAGGGAAAAGGAGAGAGAATCCGTAGTGCGACGTGAAATAAAAAAAAAGGAAAAGAAGACGGAAGTGACGGGGTCGCTGGGCAAGGTGCGACCAGACTTTTGGCTTTGTTGGGCCGAAATCTGGGGAATCCGGCGTTAATGGGGAAACCACTTCGGCACGTAGACACACCTCGTCCGTCTCGAGAAAAATGCGGAACGTCGTGTTTGCTCTGAACGCGTCACTCTTCCGCTCGACAATGTCAAGTTTGAACTTCCGGCGAGACCCAGCACGCGACACCACGGATATCTCTTTTCTTCTTCAAAGGTCTCTCTCGACTTCCGGTTCGGTTGGACCGAACTACGCGCTCGCAAATGCTCGACCACGAGAGAATTATTAAAGACTAGAAAATACATCAAATATTTGCCCAGGATCCCAACGAAATAATTTGCAATGGCTAAAACGACTCGGTGAAAAAAGAAAAAAATAAAAAATAAGTAGAATAATAATCCACTGGAAATTCACTAACCTCTATAGCTGCGTGTCTCATCTGCGAACGAGCTTTGCCCTCGACTGCAGTCCAGATTGGAGAAAAACAAGGGGAAGTGTTTGTTTGTTGCAGCGCGAGGAGTAGTCGAGTTGTTGGAGAGAGTAGAAAACACCAGAGCTTACATCGCCACCTGCGAATGGTAAATCCAGCTATCGAGGTGGCAGTTTGCTTTTGAAGGAGGAGAATTAGGCCACTGATATATATTGTCCGTGAGCTCTGACAGTGTATATAAAAGCGAGCGTAACGTTTCGTCAACGAATCGCACGGAGAGACTGGGAGAGACTGAAGAGGATGAGAGTGACGTGCGAGTGAGCAAAGCGAGGATTCTTCGAAGGTGTTGACGGGAGTGGAAGAGAGTTGGAGGTAGTGCGGCAGAAGAGGACGAGAGACGAGAGACGAGCTAACCGCGCGCGACACGTTTCGTAGCTATTATAGTTTATTAGTGGCGAGGTGAGGTTAGAAAACGTACATTGCCGGTTGCTTTTTCAGCGTGCACGCGTCTCGGAGGGGGAAATAGAGCAGGTAGTAGTGCCAGTCGGATAGAAAGCTAGAGAGGGACCGATGAATTGCACGAGTGCAAGAGAGTCAACAATACTTGGGCGGACCCTACCATTTCATTGGTCAATCTCGTCTTATCGGATTTCAAGCGCTGCTGCCGCGCATCGTCCTCCACTTGAAACAATTTTTCTCCCCCCCCCCCCCCCTACTCCTATCATTCTCCCTTGTACCGCGATCGACCATGGATATAGAGTCACGATCGATATCGACGACTCTCTACAGCTGATCCATCCTCGTTATAAATATTATCATGCAACTGGATCCAGCACCAGATAATTCTTATAATACAACCTGTATAATATGACGTGGAATCTCGCAAATTATCCTTCACCAAAGAAAACCACGTTTTTATGCGATCTTTCGAATTTCTCAACGTTCCTTCATTCTGCTCGGAAGAGGAAAAAGCGAGGAGATTGACAATTTACTTAGTCGGGGGTTGACGATAAGGAAGAGTTTGGTCGGTCGTGCACAGCATGATTTATAAATCAACGTTCGTCGAGGTGTTGCGAAAGAGAGGATCGATCGACGAAGGTGTATATATGTTGTTTGCTAGTAGTGCGCGTCAACGTTTTTCCCTGCAAGGGGAAAAATGTATGTGCGTGTATACAGGGGGGGGGGGGGGGGGGGTAGAGAGAAGAGGGTGGGGATGATCGTGATCGGCGAGAAAGGGACACGTAGAGAGGTCCGTTTATTTACTGAACGATAACAGCTTAGAGCTGCCTGCCAGCGAGATAACGCGCCCCTAAAGAGGAACTCATCGTTTGTACACCCTCTCTCTCTCTCCTTCCCTCGTTCAGTCCCTTTTTCCCCCTTTTCTCGCTCGTAACCATAGTTGCCATGCTCGATCGCCATTTTGGAAACTACAACGCCACGATCGAGGGATGATTCATATCTTTGCGTCTCCATTGAATCCTAACGCAGAGAAATCAATCATTCGGTAGCACTGATTTACCTTTTCTTTCCAAGTGTACTCGTAAAGATAATTTTTATATTAATGAAAATTTTCATTAACCTTCGCTCTCATAGATCACCGACTCGTTTTCAGATGTCAATTCTTTAAAACTGTATATATATATTGCAATGATTGCGACACTCGAAGAGAGTGTCATCTCCTTGATTACGTCATCTCTAGCCCCATGGTGATTCATTTCTGCAAACCAAGATGAGCGTCATCAGTGGTGCAACCAGAACGATCTTCCGGAGCGTCGTTGGACCTTTGAAAGCGATCGTACGTGCGAAAAATAACAATCTCATAACTGTTATAGTATATATATATATAAATATTCGTGTAATACATATTCTGGTAAATTCAATGAGACATGTATCCTCTTCATTGTTAACGCGTTGGATATTCCTGTTTATAGTTGCAATTGGCATACGAGCCTTTAATTAAAAGGATGAGAGAAACGTACAACTAAAGAATTGTTTTAATCAAGTCGATGAGGAACTTTGTACGAAGAGATGAAATCGGTGTACGTGACGAGCGATCTTTGTAAAACAACGATAGGAATCAAGTTTGTCGTACCTTTGCCGCCGCGTACTGTATCCCGGAGCTGATAAGAAACGAAGTTGCGAGATCTTATAGTAGAGAGAAAAAAAAAACATTTACAACGGCTGAAAGTCTCAGAGATCGATCAAATTTTGTCCGTAGCGTCATGCGATAAGCTAAGGAGTGATTAACGTTGGAAACCTTTTTTTTATTTATTTAATAAACGAGATCGTATTGAAAGCGTGGCTTCGATTATGATATAATTCCTGCTGGGAGTTTCGAGCGGAGATTTATATTTATTAAAGAAAGATAGGAAAGTTTGATTGGAAGGGAGCAATCTTGCTGGAGATAAGCGTTAAAAATATTTACAGTGCAATAGAGCTTAAATCCTAATCCGCAGTTGGTAGCAGGTAAAATTCATCGAAAGGGCCCCATGTACGACTTCGATATGCTTTGGTTCCTCGAAGAAACTGATAAGAGCGCGAAATACATTAAGCAATGTCGGAATTTCAATAGGCTACCTATTATATACATATATAGCGCCACTGGAGTTTAACCGGACTTGTATATCATTGAAGAATGGAAGATTACTCTCTTCGGAATGATATCGGAGTGAGAAACTTTAGAATTTGAATCGTTTTGTATATATTAATTGGCGAATACAGCGGAGAGCATTCGGGAGCGCAAGGTGTGTAAATTCGGGTGCTGGATAAGTTGAGAGTCATCGACAGATAGGTGAACATAGGTATTTCCGTGAAGAGAGAAGGCACAAGGTCTGGGGAGAAGGCTGAGATACGAGGGCTGATACAGAGACCGGTATAACAACACGTCACAACACAACATCGCACGATGGGGAGTGCGAGGTGCGAGAGCCACGTTGTCAAAATAAACGGCACTATCGCAATTTATCTCGTTTCCCATGATAATAAGAGATAAAACTGCATCCTTACATTAGCTAGTATATCAGCTAAAATGATAATTTCAGTCGTCGGGTCCGCCAGGAGCGCGTAGGGCAGTCCGCTCTCCCTCGTTGTCGCAATAATCGCTCCTTTTTCCACTTGCGACTCTCCTCTTTTGCAATCGCGACACTCGAGTTACGCATCGCGAGATCCTTTCCCAGTGAGTGCGAGCAAAGTCCCATGGGAAACCACAAACCGTCCACGAGATTCCTCGCGAAATAAGTCAATAGTTCAGTTGGTGCTGGTGCACGCATACGTTCGAGATGGATACTCGTGAAAAAGCCTGTATACAACGTGACTCAACTGTTGACACTCTTCTGTATACATATATATATATATATAGAGAGAGAGAGAGAGAGAGAGTGATTTTGACCGAAAGCTCGTGAAACTTTCGACTGTGACAGCAGGGAGAAGGACGAATAGACTCGTGAACCGGAAGTACGATTGTTTTGCCTTTGTGATACACTCTGCTAAATGGTGAGACAGGGATATAAACAAAACTGCTGAATCATTGCTGAATTATGGTACTTTTGGTGAAAAGACGTGGTTGTTTGTGAATGAACGCGAGCTGAAAACAAGAAAGGACACCCTCGAAGTTAAGAGGCTTGCGTCATCGTTAGAAACGCACGTCCGCCATTTTCCTTGTACATTTTTATCGCCAAGCGATGCTCTTATCAATTGTTATCATTCTTATCGTCGACCATCGGATTAAGGATGCGCGCGCGTGTACACGTGAACGTGCAACGAATTAGCACTGTATATATAGCGCATTTTTCTCCCTATCACGCATGCCCCACGTAAAAATCACTCGTCCCCCTCCTCCTTCCCCTTCCAACTTTCGAGCTTCGTGGCGACTGGACTAAGTTCCAAGGTCGCGTCCACTCTTGCTTCGATGTAGTATTGTTTAACGATAATAATTTTTAGGATCAAACCAGGACACTCGAGATGTGGTCCATTCTAATAATTTTTCTCTCTGCTCTTGCAAAGTTGATAAAGCAATATTTTCATAATAATTTAATCTCATATCAATTACGGTAATAAGGTGTTTTGACCGTCTCGATGAGTTTTATCGACTACCGAAAGACCTTGTTTTTTTCTATAAACTAAAAAAGCTAGGCACTATCAGTTTCCGTTATTTATCCTCGGATTAATCGCATAAGCCGAACTCAATTTACAATTCCATCGGTGAAGCTCACCATTAAATCGTGCAGAATTTACAACGGTCTGTCAACAAGGGACTAACCCGAACGCGATGACTACGTGTTACGATCTTTGAGGTAGAATTTGCAGGATCGCGAGCGAAGTGCAGCGTGCAATTAATTAATAAGACTCTTCGCTTTCGACAAAATGGTGACTTAAGGAAAGAGTTTATGGCACGCTCCTACCTTTGTATTCTATATATACCGTCTTTAAGTATATGTAATACGACTCATTGCCATAAGCGAAGATTTTACGGCGTAATTGCTCAAATTTACGAGTAAGCTCTTGGAACGCAGAGTTGACACGATTATTGTCGCACACAGTGCAGAGTAAACAAACTCGTCAGCCCTGTTTTTCACGCCAAAACGAGTACTTTTAGAAATCCTTTATTGTCTCAGTAATTCGAGTACAGCAGAACCTTTTAAAAACTATTTCAACCTACTCGACTGTGTAAAATATGATACTTGTAACGATTCATGTTGTAATAATATTTCCTCACTTTGTATAAGTATTTTATTTTTATTTACTTCTGTATTTCCCTTAGCGTTTGTAGATCTTCTCTCATTAAAGCTATAATGGAAACTTGTACATGAACTTTTCTCAAACTGCTGCGGTAAACACGGTAATATTTTCCAAAAGAAACACCTTTTTCGACAATTTTCGACGTAGATCTAATAATTCACGTTGAACGTGTCTACCGCGATGTTTGTACTAGAAAAAGTGTGCTTGTCGGATGTTTTCAATGTGTCGGGCGATCGTCTCGTCAACTCAGAAATATCAGGAGAATTTTCAACGAAATCTTCCGGCATTAAAAGCCACCTCGATAAATTCAAGTTTTCTCGAAACAATTCTTCTACTAATTAATTATATATTGCATTTATTTTTTTCTGCTGTATTTCAATGACGCGATAAAATAGCAAGAGCAACGATAATTTATTTACTGACAACTGTGTAACGTCACCGATACACGCTAAAAAATGAGACTTTAAATAAAATAATTGCAATAAGAAAAGAGGTAGAGACTATATATAAAAAAGTCGATGTTCCAATATACACAGAAAAACACCGACGATCGTTCAATTCATGAACAATTTTCCGTTGCAAGAATGAACAAAAATTACCGGAAATAAATTCACAAATTATTCTTCCCTGCGTGAATAAACTTTGCTTGTAACGTTTATTGGTCGAGCAATCTTTCTCTCCGTGGTACGTCTCCACATTCGAAGGGAATCGTACGTACATATCGCGAGACGACAAGCTCCCAAAATATACTCGAGTATTAATTAATAAGCATGAGCAACATTATTCGTTACACAGCGCTTCGTGTTGAATTATTAAAAATTTACAGCTGCGAAATGCCGAGCGCTCTAATAGGAGGACAGCCACGGTAAACAACATATGTATAAGTCTGATTTACGTCAGTTATTTGCTGTTCGGAATCTCTCACGAATTTACTAATGAGACGTGCGTAGCACAAAGTCTCGTAAAATGTCGGGGATTCTTACGTTAATGTCGAAAATAACAATGTGGAACAGAGTTCGGTGCGCGCACGTGCGTGTGTGAACTTTTGCGGGGGAGACGAAAAGAGCATGGGTTTCATCTTGCGCAAAAATTGATCCGTTCGAAATTCGAGGAAAGACCTTCGATGGAGATCAATGTTACGATGGCTTGTACAAGGTGCAAGGAAACGACGTAAAGTTGAACTATTTCGAAATTTCGCGAAGAGAAACGGCAGGCACGTGGCAGAAACCGGTGGGGACCAATAATTAGCACGCACGACAAACAGTATTATCGTCATTCCCTGATATTATTTCCATTATCTTTTAACCACGGCAGCTATGTGCTTAATGATTAATAAAATTTGATCTGCTTTGCTCGGGGTATCTCTCCTTGTCGTTTGATAGTTTGCTGCCAGACGCGGGAACAGTTCCGATCCGACGATTCTGCCATCCCGTCGGTAAAGCCTTATTCTCTTCTCATCGTAACTCGGTGTTTTAGACCATTCCATTGGCCAATAAGAGTGAATTTGTGCGAGGATCTACTCGTGTGCCTCAGTGAACTTTTATTAGAAGCGACTATAAGTCAAATCGACCAGGGACATCCCAGCTGTGTAACGTACGTGCGCGAGAGTTTGTAAAAGAGAACATGAGAAATCATCTGAATCGAGCTGTATATACTAGAGTAAACTTGAATCAAGCGTCGATTGCGTAAGGAACCGAAAGACCCTTCAGGAAACACGTGTCATCCACCGAAGGAGACCACGCGCTGCTACTAGATGCAACGAATTTCACTGAATTTCATTTAAAACCATCTGAGATCTCCATTGAATTCCGAAGAGAGAAAAGAACGGGCGGTGCGAGGAGTAAGGGACGAAGAAGAGGAACGCGTGAATAAACCTCCTCACAGTATCGATTTCATGCACTCGATTAAACGTAGCTTCGAACCTCGGGTGGACTAATAAATTAATTACGAGGACGGTTCATTAAGAAACTGACGCAATTCGGATCTATTGAAAACATGGTGGGGCTAACGCGCGCGAGAAGCGGGAATGCCATGATTTTTGGCGCTGACTGTATAACGCGCGACGTTGAAAAGGCAAATAAAAACGATTATGAGATGGAAATAAACGAGAGCAAAAGTGAAGCGAAGAGGCTCGCGTTCAGGTGAAAATAAATCGTGAAGGAAGTCGCGGCAAGTTCGATCGGTATATATATATATATATATATATATATGTATACACATAGGAGAGAGAGCAGAAAGCACAAGTGTGCGTGTTCGAGGAGACTGAAACATAAAACACAAGTGTTCCTTCCACTCGTACATGCATATTGTAGCGGCTCTGGTCGCTCGCTTTCTTTCTCTCTCATTCTTATTCTTATTCTTCATCTTCATCCACTCCCTCCTCCTCCTCCTCCTCCTTCAGTTTCTTTCAACGTTCCAAACGTTATAGCAATTTACTATTTGACCAGCACGTTTTATCCACATCGTTGACCAAAATCATCCTTTGCACAACGCTGTAGAAGCGAAAGCCACGACATAAAACCCTATTTATTTACATACATGCATATATATATATAGCTGTACTGCTTGTCAGAGCGTTGTTTTCAAAATGCGCGGACGAAGCTCGCTGAACGGTTACCATTCGGAGAACGCAGCTTCTCTGGAAACGCGTCTGCCGACGGCACGCTCGTTGCTTCGACGTTGCATCTCCTCGAGAACAATAAAAACATCTGACAGTACGCGTCTGCCAGAGATCCGTTTCCCAGCGACATATCGTAATTCGTGGTTGTAAGGTTAAGATCCTCGGTCGAGTATATAAGGAGGAGAATCAGCAATTGTGTACGATTCGAACGGTGGTAAAAGTGCCACGCGTTAAATCGAGGCTACGCGAGAGAATGGTTCGAGGGGGACGCTAGTACAGGAGAGAGCATCGAAAATTAATGGAAAACTTGCGAGAGAGGGGGAGGGGTGATAGGGGGTAAAGAGTTGCGCGACCTCCGCGTGGCTCGCAATGCTACGAAGTATACGCATGGATAAAACACGTGCTACGGACTCAACAATCGTAGAACGCACTCATCTTTAGAGTCGGACAAAACGACAAAGTCTGCGATGGTTGTAGAACGTAGAGCGATGTTGCGGGGAAGAAGACATTGTGAAAACACATGAAGAAGCGTATCGATGCCGGTGGAAAGAAGAGTGGCGAACGAGCGGAATGCGATATATTGGACACCGGAAGTTAATATTAAATTTAGAAGGCGAGAGACTTACTTGCAGTGTATGTAGATGTTGAAGGCTCCTCGCGTAGAAGCGGCTGGTGCGTCGTCTCGCTGCTGAAGTTTCTCGTGCGTCTCGGTGCTACTCAATCGTGTTTGTGTGTGCTGCGCGCACAGCTTGACACAGGTGTGCCCCAAGGTGCGCGCGGCCGCGAGCGAGATCGTCTCGGAGCTCCCAGCTCCTCCTGGTAGCGCTCCAAAGAACCTCTCTCTCTCTTTTCCCTCCTTTTTTATCTCACTCTTTCTCTCTTTTTCACTCTCTCTCTCTCTCTCTCTCAGTTTCTTTCCACACATCTACTCCTTCTCTGTCCGTCTCCCTGACTCTTCCTCTCTCGTTCTCCCCGCGCTTTTTATTTTTCTTCAACCTCTCCCCGCCTCGTTCGATTCAAACTTCAACTTCGAGCCACTCGAATACCGATCACCCGCGCAGAAAACACGCGCCGTTCCTTTGGCGACGTCGCGTCGCTGCGAAACTCCATTTTGGTATCGTTCGCGCCTTTCTATATCCCTTATTTCACTACCATATGTGTGCAAGTTAATTTTTAGCACGATGCATACTGTTTTGTTAATTGGATCTTGTTGTTAGACGCTATAAATAAGATCCTGCTTGTATTCGTTTGAGTTATATCTGGCATGAAATGTCCAATTTGTGAAACCAAAGGACGCCATCTTGCTTGCAGAGTTCGTTGACCCTTTTCATATTTTCTTTGATAAACGGCTTTTTTGCACATAAATATAACGCGTAACTATTCTTAAATTTTAAAGCATATTGTTATCGGGTGCAGGTTCATTAAACTTGCGTCTATCGTGTTTTCTGAACTGTTTTTGTACTAACGCGCTATCCATGTAATTAATTCTGTTTAGCGCGCGCAAGGTTCATCCAACTTGGACTTGTGGCACCTACCTCGAGTTTTTTCTGTTGCTCCCTGTAAGAGGGCATCAGAGTTTACATTGTCAAATATATGATTCTACCAACTCCTACACACATTCTTGTATATGTACTATATATATATATATTAGATGAGAGATAATATGTATGCACATTGTGCGAAGTGTACAGTATACCTCATGGACTAGAATCTATCTTATCACAGGGGTGTCGTCATGGTTACCAAGCATACACTCAGATTTCCCTGATAAGCCATTCAGGTGGGAAAGCATCGCGACTCTACCATCAGGCTCACCTCATCAGGATTACAGGGAAGCAACCGACCCTGTCCGCGCGACCCGGCAGATTACGAGTGATATTGCACTGCTATCGCCAAAAACACACAAGGATGAGCTTTCTGGCCCGTTCAATGACACCCTACCAGCTGTTTCTTTTTTAATTTTTTTTACACAGGGTGTACCTTCCTATATGTTGCATAAAGGCCTATTAAAACAACTTCTGACAAATACTATTTAAAAATATTATTTAAATAAAACTATTACCAATGGGGAACGTCAACTTATTATGAAAAAAGAAGATGAATGGATAAACTAAAAGGATCAGCTCGCAAATACAATCTATCTACGCATCAATATTTAATTTTCCCTTTTTATTTAAAAATAATTGACGACTCGGTACATTATTTGGACAACATAGTATAGTACAATAAATGTAATTTATATTAACGTTTAAAAGTGAAATACGTGAACCTCACTATAAAATATATGTGCGCAGCCATCAGATTTGTTAATTTTTTTCATCTTAACCTACTATTTAATGGTATGCATATTGCTTAAAGAAGGCTTTGTCTTGCTACGCTGTTAATAGCGTATAGACTTTCGTAGGTCCTGTAATATCTCTAAATTAATGATAATATATCACTATTCTGTGTTTAAGTCTATAAACTTAATTATTATTTACAAAACAACGTTTTTTTCTTTCAATTTGGCATTATGGTACTAGGTCATTGCTTGAAAGCTTGAAATAAAATTGTCTTTGGTAAAAAGTGTTATTGAAATGAACTTAATGACATCTCTAAATTTAATTAAGATCACATATGTCTTTTACAGCAACTTTATATACAAACCAATGCGTAGCAATTACAAACCACAAGATATTGCTGCCGCATTTCTAATGGAACTTGTCTCGTTTAATGCAAAACAATAAATAATCGTAGAAACAGCACAGCAAATATTTTGTAAAAGAAACAATATTTACATTAAATACTCGAATAAAAATGAACCGCTCGGTTGCCAAAACGATTAACGTCATATAACTCAGGCTGAAGTAAGAAAAAGAAGCAAATATATTCTTCTGTAATCAGAGGCAAAGTTTTTACATTACAGTAGCAGAGAATCTGAAATAAATTATTTATTATTTGACGAGTGAAAGCATTTTTGTCCTTTATTATACAAGATTTACTCTCTATCTTATCGCTGAAGTTTTATTATCGATGAAAAATTAGGATTTAAAATTATTAAAAACAACAAATGATCAAGGTTAATAGATTTGGTTCTTTAACGCGCGACTCAAATAATCAAACTTAATAAAGTTTAAAATATGTGAACCTTTGAAGAATTAAACGTTTCGAACATAAACTTTTATAGCAAATCCTAAATGGTCAAGATCTTGTAAATATCATTGCCATACATTTGTGATTCCATATTATTACAATTATATTTGGCTAAATAATTTTATGATGATCGATACAAAAGTTAATTTGTGAAAAAAGTCTAATCTGTAATAATTTCAGTTTAATACAATGCTCGTAACAGTTTCTAATTACATTATAACTTCATATATTTGATTGTGCATGCTTATCTAAAAATATTATTCTATGATTTTATGCTATATATTATTTACAAAACTGGCCATAATTCCTTTGTATCATTATGTACACTTATAAGACGCAAAAAAACTATTATCATACTGTTAGGGAAAATATTCGTAATAAAGGAAATGGCTTAACACTAAATCTACCGAAAGGTTTTTTTTATACAGGTGTGTTTACATTGAAAAACGGCCATTTGATGGTAGCTTTAGTGTCGAAATCACCTTCACTGAACGAAAAAATATGTCGTACTTAAATTGAAGCACTCTTGCAATATGAACTTTCGTTTAAACAAAATATGATTTATAAGAATGATTTTATTTACTGCAAATCTACGTAAGGAATACTATGTAACTTAAAAAAGGTTAATAAAATCTTTGGCAAAAGATTTATCATTTGACCTGCATATGCTATCCGCCTAAAATTTCCTAATTTATACAAGAACAGTTACAGTATTTAGCTCAATTCTTGCAACGTGTTTTTAACAACTGCAAAATAGAGTTTTTATTCATAATTTAAGATGTCTAAACGATAAGCCCATTCAAATTTTGAGAACAAAAAAAAAACTAGTTCTTCACAAGCGACAAATTTCATATGCCAGATATCTATATGGAACCATTGTGATTGGTTAATTCAAAAGATTCTTATAAAAATATTAAAAGCTTTTCTAAGTAAGTCAGCTGTGTGGCCCTGTTCGTCCAAGCTGTTAGTATCCTCAACGAAAAGATAACAGCCATTTCTATGATAATTTACACGATTTTTAAAACTCTTATAAATACGTCCTAAATAAAAACTTCTAAATTGTCATGATTAACTCGAGACTTTTCCAAAAACAGAAAACAAACAAAAGACTCCTATGGCAAGTTAATTGTGAATTAATTATCATGAGTATACAACGATCATTTGAACAATTTTTCCGAGTAGAAATTTTCCAAGGGTCTGACGTCGCGCATTTTACATGAGCTTAAAGGCAATGAATACCTCTTCTGTGTATGTGGGCCTTATATGAAAACCAAGTCATAATCCAATACAATCCTAATATTTTCCTTTATCCTACAAATGATACTAGGGCATACCACAGACCTACCGGATCAGTTCACAGCCGCAATAATCAAGAGACACGATAGAGTGTCTCGACGGCAAGTACATACATGCATACATATATATATATATATAGTATACCATCGAGGCCCTACCTTCTCTTATACAGCAAGTTTGTACGCCCTAACCACTAATTTTATTTGTACAAGGAACCGATAAGGATTAATTTACCAAATTGACTTGACCTTGAATCGAAAATCACAACAAGGAGAAAGCCCTACTTTGACCAAAACAGATCCTTATAAAACTTTGGGTGGTTCCCAAGATGTTTCTACTCTGATTTCGTCTTCCAATTAGGATGATATCGAGACGACTGTTGGCCTTTCAAGATGACCGTTGTCCAGCATGATTTTATTGCCGATGGAAGTTGGCGAGGTATTGCCAAGGGTGACAATATGGGGTGACAGTTGATGATGATCCGGCGAGTGACTGGTCGAGATCATAACTGGGGATCGCGTTGCACAAGGGGGTGATGGGCACTCGACTTTTGGCGAGTGATTCTCCAATAGAGATTGTTGATGCTGCTGCTGTTGTTGCTGTTGCTGCTGCTGTTGAGTGGTTATCATGTCGTAGTACAGCTCTGTCGAAGCTTCGTACTGAACTACTCTGGGGGGTAGTGGACTGCACATACCCCCTCTGCTGACGTAAAGCTCTTGGGGAGTTATGAAACGTCTTCTAAACTCGTTGTAATCTACAAAGGACACACGCAAAGACAACTTATTAGCAAGATAGATTCTACCAGAAACAACGTACTTCTTCTTTCTGACACTTACCAATTTCCGGTTTGATATTATTATTGTTATTATTGTTGTTATTCGAACAGGGTGCAACGGGACCAGGAAGAGGCGTGTCCGAGGATTTCATGCCACCCTTGGGTTTCCTCTTGCGCGTTTGAATATTATCTTTTTTCATGCTGCTTGGCCTTGGAATTCCGTGCAGCTTGTAGTAAAGCCCGCAGGCATTGCAGACTGGCTCACCCACGGTATTTCGACGCCACAAAGATGTTATAGTCGTGTGACAATTACTGCAAGACAGACCTACGCGCTTCGCCGCAGACTGTAGAAAGATCCAAATATTAATCATCCAATTTCCACATAGCATTTTCCTCATTCCTGCATGCATGCTCTCTATACGTCTCTTTCGTTTGCTTCACGTGTCAATAATAACCAACTACCTTTCCCACTTGAAAAATGAAGCATGCACAAACTGTCGGTCTCATTCTATTCTCAATTCCTGCTTGACACAATTTGTACAGCAACGTTGTGTGTCAATGCACCAAATATATATATAATCGTATAAAAAGAAAACTTTCAGACAATTTCTTCAGAGAGAAAAATGTTATTTAGTTTACAGCACGTATGCTATATTGATGTGCAAATTGTGTACAGCCTTGCGCAAAATTCCCCAATGACCCTGTAGAGAATCAGTCGGAGTAGATAAACGAGAGAGCCACCCTCGATCGAAGTCACTCGCGTCTGTAAAAACTTAATCAAGATTGTAGGCATTAACATTCTCGAATCTCTGTTTCAACATTGAACAGTTTTAGTTACAGGCAACGAGCGATTTCGAGAAGGAGAGAGTGGTTGTACCATGGGCATAGTGGCACCTCGAAACTACGACAGATTTTCTACTATAGGTAGTAATGTTGCTAAAAAAGGATTGAAGCTTATTGGGCCAAGATATGACTGAAGAATGATTTAAGCAAAAAACTTTTATGCACATAAATCGAAATATACCTTTCGCATAAAACTATAGCTAGTATAATACTACTAAAACTACCACTGCACTACCAAAAATTCTACATCCACATAGCAAAACAGTACACCAATGGTCGAAAAGTTGCAAATTTCGAAAAATGACGAGAGAATTGAATGAAAAGTGATATAAAAAAAAGTATAGAGGGAAATGTGGATAGAAGAAGAAGAAGAAGAAAAAGTGTGGGAGAGAATAGAAAGCATGAGAGAAAGGGTGGGATTCCGCAAGACGATTGAGGTGAGAAACTGGAGATGAAGAATGGCGTCGTCGGTGCATGGTTCCATGAAAGCGAGAGCAAGAGAGAAAAAAAAGAGAGGAAGAGAGAATGTTGATTTGGGGGAATGACACCTACCAAACGACGGCTCGATTTCTCCTCGTAGGTGCGAGAGGTGCCACTATACCCACAGAAGCTTTTGTAGAAATTGCCCTGGTCCGCCACTGAAACAGACATGAGGCCAAACGTTAAGGGATATATCCAGCACGTAACGCGTACGTTACTCGAAACGCACTTATCTTTCTCGAGAAAAGAAAAATCATCGAAGAGAGACGCTGCAAGAAACTTTTAATCCGTATATAAATATTAGAGTTCGTAGGTCTGGCAGCGTTACCATTTTCCGAGGACAAATACTACGGGCGAATTTCCACATGGGCTCCTTTCTCTCTCACTCTCTCTCTCACATCCCCAAATTTTCTCTCTCTTACTCTCTTTCAATCCCTCTGGTAGTAAGCCTTGTCTACCAACAGCCGATAGTCGTGTGCATGGTCCAAACCAACGTTTTCGAGAATGTCGCCTCTACTTTTCTCTATCGTACACGCCAGTGTCTTCTTCGTTCTTGATTTTAGGCAGAATTTCAAGCATGCAGTTTAAAGAATTAAGTAGAGTCTCGAGGACGTGGGAGGGACGATAGAAAAAAATAGATGAGCGATTTTATTCCGAAAATCGTGAGGCTTGCCACGTAGAGTCTTTCTTACCAGGCGACGTGGTTGTTTGACCAATGGTCGATTCATCCCGTTCATCTTGTGGTAGAGACCGCATGCGTTGCAGAGGTAATGGCCAGTACCGTCCCTTCGCCACAAGGGTGTGGAAATTGCGCCGCAGTTCACGCACTCACGGCCCTCGGTAAACAACTCCGCCTCGATGTTATGTACTGCATTTATATATCCAAATTTTGATGCTTTCCTCGCTAATTAGACTTATTCCTGCTTATACGTCTATGCTACCCCCCTCCTCTTTCTCTCCCACCATAAGACCATTTTTTTATCCTTCTCTCGCAATTCTTACTATTCTTTAGCTTATCACAATAAATGTTGCTCTCTTTTACTATAATTTATCATTTACTCTAAAGAAATCCTAACTTTTGTCCTTGATGTTGACCAACTCGAAGAATCGACCGAGATTTTTACTCGTTGCAATAATTTTTCTTTCCAGAGAGACACATTTTCTCCTGGGTTTCCCGCGGGCCATTGCGAAAGGTTGAAGAATTGCGCGATTCGAACCGAGTGACTAGTGCCTTTTGTAACGAATCGAGGAAAATGAAACAAGAAACGACGCACGAGTTTCCGACGGTTCCGCCTGCTATCTCCACTGGCCTCTTTTCATTCGGTTACTCGACAATAATCGTGACGATATATATTTACATGCTTGTGATTCCTATACAAAAACAAGTGCCACATTAAACCGTAGAAAAACTATCCAGACGGAAAACTGATAAATTTCCAACGATTTTTACTTTACGACTCGCACAAACCATGAGAGGTTCGAGGACTGTACATTTTTTGTAATTTTGCCTCGAGCACTAGTGCTAAACTCCCTCGAGCTATACAAACTTTCATCCAATTATTCTTAACGACTGTACAGTCGCTATTATCATAATAATCTTCTAAATTCATTTTGATGACTTTTGAGAATTCACAGGTACACTCTACAACAGTTTCCCAACGATTCCGTGTGAATACCGAAAAACTCAGTTTTTCGGTATTCACACGAAAAAAATATTACTCGTGCTTATTTTGAAAAATTCGGACATCGCATTGTCGTTATCCAGTGATAAAGAATAAAGCGAGAGAAAAAAACATGGGAACCAGGCATCGGTGACCAAGGAGTCGGCCGTTAGTGAATGACAGGAAGACCGTTGCAGACTAAAGAGAGAGAAAGAGAGAAACAATTTTATCAGAGCTTCCGGTGTATCGTCGATAGCAGCCGAAAGTGCCCTCGAGTCCACCTCGAATCCTTCGTGCATATTTACGTTCTCTAAAAACTCACCCGACAACTACAATAACAAATGTGGAAAATCAAGCGAATAATATTTGTACGATGAGAAGGGAGAAAGTAGAGCAGTATAATAGCTAACGTGTGTGCTGATTAAGTTGGTGAGAAAGTAGAGAATAATTTTACGCACAACGCGAGGAAAGAGGAGAGGAGCCGTCGGGCAAAAGTGCTATATATTTTTCTCGGTAGCGCTGCGTCGGGCGCATGTCACTTGACGAAGGCGGCGCGGGCGGCGAGGAGGTGAGCGAAAGAGTTGGTCGCGAAGTTTCGAGGTGGAGGCATGCAGAGGGAGGTGCAAACGGAGGCTGGTAGATGATTTAGTTTCGAGTTACGGGGCGAGGGAGAGGTCAGCGAACGAGAGAACGGCGTATCCGGCCTGCACGAAGCCACTGGGAAGCAATCGGATATATGGTAGAAAAGAATCGTCAACGTGGATGAAGTAAGCAAGCAAGAAGCCGCTGATGCGACAGAGCTAGTCCTACGAACTCACTCACTCTCTCTCTCTCTCTCCCTCCCTCCCTCCACTCGGCTCCACGCAATTCCCCCCATAAGCTTCCCTTTTACACCTCTCCCCTTACACACTTCGATCACTCGAATCCACGAGATCGTATTCCCGCTCAAACTCGCGCGCTTCTCTCTTCCTCTTCTTATAACACCTCTTCGCTGCTCTCCCATTGTCTACCTTGACCCACAGATAACTCGTATAATGCAAACTCTTTGCTTTCCTATCGCCAGCACAAGCTATTTCCTTACTCATTATCCCACTCGAGAATTTTCCGTAGGTTTAACGGTTTAATTCCAGCGTCCGCTCTGATACAAGGATAGAATTAGAGAAATATTATCCGTGCTAATGTACACGAATTCGCGTAGAAAATTTCTAGATTACCGCGTATTTCGACGAGGATTATCGTTCTCGGAGTAAATAGAGGCACGGAGTAACGAGATACATAGGACATAGCGAGGAAAAGAAGAAAAAGCAGGGGGGTCGAATTACGTCGAACGCGGCAAGATGGGGACGAAGAGGTCAGAGGACGCGAGAGCCACGACGAGATAGTGCCCAACTCTAACTGGTAGGCAATCGGATATATTATGTAAGCAAGAGCTGCGTTGATACGCAGAAGTAGGCATTCAACAACCCTTCCTCTCGTATAAATACCAAACTCTCCTTGCTAACTTAAACACACAGCCGAGTAGGTCAAATTGCCATTGCGTCACGGGCGTTGTGGTCATCTGAAAGTATTTTTCGATCATTGTCGAGTGTGTATATATATATATATATATATATATATATATATAATACGTAAGAAAAATAAACAGGATTTTAATTATAGAGTTTTTAAGGCTATATTTATATATATATATACATAAGGAGCATCACAAGCTACGTATATTTATATACGGTTCGATTAATTTAACTCGTAGCCACGTGCTTAAAATTTTTCGGGAACTCCTTTGAATGAGCGTCTGGTTTTGGCTGAACATTTAGCGGTGCACGCGCGTCTCTCTAGCAACCCCTGCAGACCCAGCAGCAGCAACATCGGCACTCGAGGTGCAGAGCGGCGTATTAAAAGCCAAAAAGAGCTTCGTTTTGTTGCTTGCACATGTAACCGCAGGCCCGATCTCTCCAAAACCACTCAAGACCTTTAAACTTTCTCTCCGTCCTCTTTCTATTTCCATGAAAACTAAAGCTCTCCCTTACATTCCTCCTGTAACTTTCGTTATTATTTTATTTCCTTCTCCATGAATTGAATAAAGTACCAAGCTTTCTTATATGTTCAAGTATTAATATCGAAGTGAATTTAGCCAAGAGATTTCTTATAAGAGAGATGGATGATAAGATAAAATTTTAAACCAAGATCCTACAGGAATTGAATAAGCTACGTAGCGAGCTATTTTTTGCACAACTTTTGTAAATACCGTAATGTTAATTGAGTGAAGAATGCTTTCAAGAAAAGCAGAATGAGTATATTATATGTGGTAAGAAAAAAAAAACGTTGAAACTAGGATCACACTCGAGTGGAGCATGGGAACTAGTCGGTGGATAAATTGACTTTTAGGGGTGAGAATCGAGCATGAAGCAATATAGAATATATCCGACATCTGTATGCAATAGACGTTCAATAACGACGCAAAGAGTCAAGATCGTTTACTTTGAAAGATCGAAGCCCTAAGTTTTTATGTCAGACGGATAAAGAAGTTGACCCGCGTGAACCTTTGCAAGTTGGTGGAAACTCATCTTACCCTCGTCTCAGACTTTATATCATAAACAGAAGTAATTATTCCTGATTGGCACAGCCGAAACATACGGATTAAGGTTCAATGTATTCGTCCTTATCAATAACGAGCCGCGTTAATTATTATTACTACAGGAGACTGCTTGCATATCGAATAATAAACTCTTGCCATATCGGAATATTCTTGAACTTGAGAACTTGCATAAGAGAGCGAAATTCTCCAAGAAATTACTTCTAAAGAATCGAAAACACATTTAGGTGTAAACATTTCGTTATAATTTTAAAAGCTATCGAGAGTGTATATACAATAATGGAGATCGTTATTTATTGTTACCGAGGCTGTCAATGTGTTTCACATAATTGAAAAAACAAACAAGCATGAAAGATTGGGCAATCGAAGAAGGATACAACGAGTATTGATTAAAAGTGTATTGATAAACGAGATATACGTACAATAATATTGTACTAAATGTAATAAGTACGCATGAATGGTATTTGAGATCGTCGAGTCTATATATCTACTCGATGATTAGATACTTCATGTATCGCGGAGGTGTGAAGGTACTGAAATTTTCGTTACAACTCTATCTTTATTTCTGTGCGTATCGCAAGTGTAGACACAACTAGATTAGATCTTGCTTTTACGTAGGTCATGATCAGTGCCAACGAATATCACATATCTTGGAGCATCAGGTGCACCATTTTTCTTCTCGTCATCTGTTTCGCAAAAGGATTGCTTATTTCCGATACTATTATCGACCACAACTTTATATATATGTACTAATATATATTGATTATACCAAAACAATTAGTCGTCTTAAATTTCCCTCTGAAAATCTATGCCAATTTTTTAACAAAGAACTAGATAATTTAGTTATATAGACATTGTGCATTTCTAACAGAAAATAAATTATAATTCCATAAATTTGTGTCGATGTTCGGTTCAATAATACGAAAGAAAGAATCATGGTGTCGTATTGAGATTCGCACTCGAAAGGAGCTATTAAATTGCAGGTCAGCTTTCAGTGACCCTAAACGGTGATAAATCTCAAAGTTGTTTCGATAATCGTCGAGAAATTCGTAAATATGCTTCACCTATCGGGGAGTTTGGTCGGTCGCCTCCCAAGCTTTGCCCAGCAAATTGGGGGAAACTGTAAGGCGATCCACACGGCTCTCCCCCAGTCCCCGACGTAATTTAGTGCTGGCAACAAATTAGTCGCTAACTATGTATCGATGCCATTCTCGAACCACCCACCGTCCGATCTCATATATATATATATATACCTAAACCCATCGCACGAATCCTTTTCTCTTTATTTATGACCTTTGCAATAGGACACGCTTGCCCCACAACTTGTCCATGCTCTTTATCATACCTCCCCCTCCCCCCCCCTCTTCCCCTCTCTAGCCTAGTTCCCCAAAAACTAACCGAGAAATTACTGAAAAATTAAGACAGAAAAAAAACTCGTTCCCTACGAATCTTAGAGTTTTTATCATTGGACGTAAGAAGTTTCGAGCTAAGCATGAGAAAAGCTGTTAGGAACTCTCTCGATCAGATCCCTCGAGCCTATTGGAGGTAAAAAAATAATTTACGAAGCAGGTTGGCAGTGGAGAAAAAAATGGAGAGCCAGATCACCAGGACTAATTTTTTGAGCATAGACTTTAGGGATTAATGTGTACCCCGGCCCACCAGGCCTATATTTGACGATATCCACGCGTGCATTTGGTCGTATGTGTGTCGTTACACGGTTACATATGGATCGCATAGTGTAAGACGAAGGACACGACACACGTTCGGTTTTGAAAAGGAAGCGCCGGCGCTGAACCGTTTCATTCGTATTCGTCCCTTCTGGCGCATATAGACGAACGAACGCACGCTATGCCACGCAACGCAACGCCACGCCACGCCACACCACGCCACGGCGCGAGCGAACAAGAGCTCTATCATCCATCAAAGAGAGCCGCTGCCATCCAGTCTTTTCACGCATACATCATGCACGCTCGTGTTAAAAAATACGAGGACACGCATTAGGCAGGGAAAGGTCCTCCTGAAGGACTTCTCGAGGACTCTGTGCCTCAAGTGTGGCTTCAGCCTCACCACCAGACTCCCATGCGGCTTACCAACAGACTCAAAATCTCCTCTTACAAGTTATTCCCTCGTTTTTCATTCATTTCAAACTGACATAACCACAAATTTTACACTACGCACAACGTCTATATACCCAACCCTCCCATTATTTACCCAATCAGTTTACGTCGCTATCCCCATGTTTATCATCCTCGACACAAAAGCTTGTCGCAGCGACTGATTATTTCTCCAATAACAAAGACAATCGAGCGAGATATTTCGCCTAAATCACGCATCGTCCGATTCACTAATCTCACGCGTGAGAAAACGTAAGAAGTTATGAAAAACATGAAAATAGCCGAGAATAAAACGTCATTCGAACGTATCACCGAAGACGCTGATCACGAGTCAAATATGCCACGGAGGAAAATTCCAAAATTATACACTGGCGTCTTCGCGAAAGAATGATGGATTCTCGATGGTACGTTAAATTATTGAAAATTAAAATATTTTATTGCTATGATGGAAGTTATTTATTCTTTCAGGTCGTGCAAGCAACATCAGTGATAAGCGTAATCAGAATAGTAGGGCTTGATAGAAAATTATAAACTATATAGTCACAATTGAAATACGCCGAAGATGAAAATTTCATAATTACATACTCGCGTTTATCGTAAAATAAATTCTATGGTACATACAATTATTGAAAATACACCTAAATAGTAACGTTGTGTTTCTACCATAGAAAGTATTGCTATTGGGTGATGCAACACCAAGGACTATTAAAATTAGAATAGCTAGAGTTTTCATAGAAAATTTCAGTGATCCAGATCGATACTCACTTGCAGTTAGGCTGTTGGTGGCGTTGAGTTGATGAGGGGCATTTGAGGAAGCGCTATTATTGGTCTGTCGCCTGGTGGGTATGTTGTAAGGGACGATGGCCTCCGTGGACGAGTAACCCGACGGGGTGGTCCACGCAACCGTTTCCGTTGTCGCGCCTATATTGGTGGTGGTCTGTTGCTGCGAGTATGTCGGGCTGTAGCGGAAACTCGGTCTTCCGCCAAAGGGCTGCGAGGAGAATGCAGGTAAAGTCTGGTGAGTCACCGTCCCCGACGACTTGCTGCCGCCGTAATCCTCCGGGACCGAGAGATTCGAGAGACTCGAGCTCATCAGACCTGTAAAAACCAATCTCTGGATATTTATCGGGCGAAGTACCGGTCTGGATCGCGTGTCCTCCAAAAATATTGTCACCCCCCTACCCCCCTTCCCTCACCGTCACCTAAAAGAACCCCATTTAAACTCTCTAAAGGAATTCGGAAGGTCAAATGTGATTTAACGATAGTCTCTGAAATGTTTACACTCAATTTTTATGGAAGTAACGAAGGAAGAGATTGTATGATTACATACTTTTCTACGTAAATATAAACAATAGGAATGTTTAATTGTTGCAAATGTGACTTACCTTGACTGGTCCAAAGCTGCTGGACAGGCGTGGCGAGTTCGGGTTGACTATTAGCCATGTAAGAAGGCAAAGTGTAGGATGGAATGCTGGGTCCTGTACTGGCTCCCAAGGTGCCTACGCTGCCCATCGTACGGTAGAGCGAAGGACTGTAACGCGAGAAATGGAAAATTTCATTGAGGAGAAACTGTGCAAGATGACGGTTGTCCAAACATACTACGCATCGTCCAACTCGAGACTATTAAAACGCTATACACGCCCCTCCTCGTGGGATTTACCGCGCCAGATTGCTTCGACGATCGAACCTGTTCAATATCATCAAGCTGTACCAAATCACACGGACTTTAAAGAAAGAGAGAGAGAGAGAGAGAGAGAGAGAGAGAGCTATAAAAAGCCCTCTAATGAACAAATTATTTAATAAAATTATACAAAGGCGCATTTATCGGAACAAAAGCAGCGTCGAACGATAAGCGATTAAACGGTCTGCCAACGGCAATTAGCCTTCGTCCAACTTATCATTCCTGGAAGTATTCACGGTCGAGTTTTAATTTCCGCTTTCAAACTCTATGCTGTATCACGCGGAGAAGCGAAAGAGCGTGACACGTGTCCGCGCGAAACGTATTACGTACATCGACTGTATAAATTATTGTAGAATGTGCGGAATTAGTCGTGCGTGGGGAAAGTAAGCAGAAAAATGTCGAGAGAGGGAAGACGGGGAAGGGGGGGGGGTGTTCGCAGGAGACCGGAAGTACGGAGTGTTGGTCGAGTTGTCGAATGCGGGCGCGTGCCCGGGTTCCGGAAGTCGCAAGCTCGTTCACGACGATAAAAACCCATAAGCAACCGGGTCCCCTGAAACCATCGACACAACTACTCCATTACCATTAGCAGCACCGTTTCTACCTGACGGGATCT
This sequence comes from Prorops nasuta, assembly GCF_024137725.1. Taxonomy (NCBI): domain Eukaryota; kingdom Metazoa; phylum Arthropoda; class Insecta; order Hymenoptera; family Bethylidae; genus Prorops; species Prorops nasuta. Next base: position 685,448 of record NW_027116847.1, on the reverse strand, counting down.
TCGTTCCACGACCACCCGGACTACCTGCCCACGATCCAGAACCTCCTCTCCTCCTCGTTTCGCCATGATTAAGAAGACTCGGAAACTATATAGCCCCACTAGAGAAGCTCTTTGGCTACCACCAACGAATTCTACTCTGTGTGTACACCCATACATTCGTACCGAAAAACGCATTCTTCGCGCGACTATACCCCCTTATTATCTCCACGCGATAGTTCCAAATGCAACCTATTCCAAATACTTCTCCAATCTCTTCTCTACACAAAAGCATTTTTTCTATCCGTTTACCGTAAATTTTCCGGGAGACCGGCGACCACACGGCAAAATCAATCCGGACGGAGCGTTCTTCCGGAATCTTATTGCTCTACCGCGGACGAACTTTTACAATTAAACTGACGCGCCGAGTTATAACAGAAATATAAAACAATACGGAGGAGAGAGAACACTATCTCGACGCGTTAACGTGTCCAGAATCGGGAAAGAATTGACGCGTGAAAGAAACGAAATTACCGCGGTACGTTGTCCAAGATGTCAATACAGATGCGTCCTTGAGAGCCCGCGCAACGTCGCGAGCACGTTCCACTCAGTTTGTACGTGACTCGACACGTTTTTGTGAATGCTCGAGATATTCATCGTGCCCACCAGTAGCCTAGCCTGAAAATTCGTGTCCATCGCGATACACCTCGCGGTGCTCTTTGCGAAAACAATTCCATCCAAACATTCAACTTAATTTTTTACTTCTCGGAACGCTATTGGAAAATGCTCTTTTGCCCCGTTTTCATAGAACAGCGAGGGATTCGAGTGGTTTTCTGGAATTTAGCGAATCATCGGTGTGAGTTTCAGTAGCGCAATGCGTCGAAGCGGAATGGATGACTGTATAGGAGCTATAGCGTCACTGCACGATCGGCGAGGAAAAATTGACGGCGTTTGCGAAAATGGGAAGAAAGAAAAAAGTGCAATTCGACATTAACGAATGCGGAAACGTTGATCGGTAGAGGCGAGTGACTAAGGGGCCATGGAGGGGGAAGGGGGGGGGGAATGATTTTACGCGACTATGGCGAACTTGACACTCGATGAAAGAGGGTCGTGAAGAAGGAAATCCGTGCTGACCGATTTCTCTGTACGTAAACGTTGAGAAAGGTCGGGATACGCCTGTAGTATTGTAATCACCACTCCTGATACAGACGAAAATCATTGTTCTTGTATAAGCTTTAGATAATACTGGGGACGAAGAAGCGATAACTGCAAGATAAAACAATATCAATCGCATCATCGATCGGGAAGCCCTTTTGAGATTAATAAATGAAAAATGTCCAGAATAATTAGCAATACGGAGTAAAGTTGAAAAGGAAGAGCGAGCGCGAGAAGAAATGATGAAAAATCGAAGTAACGTTTGTTTTCCTCTAGAATTGCTGAATTAGACGTTCAACTCGAATAAGTATACATCCTACTTTAATAAAAACAAAAATCCCAGAATAATTATCGTCAAGAGAATGAATCGAAAAAGAGTTGGAGAAGAAGAGCGAGCAAGCCTAGGAGAGAAATGAATGAAAAGTGAAGTAACGGTTGTTGTTGTTGTCTCGGATTGGTTAAGTGGAAATCTACTGGATAGGTACATATACTACTAAGTGCTGCAGTTAGATCTAAGGTGATTCCGGATGTAGAATCAAGGATAGTGGTGGTTGTTGCGAGTGAAGTAGAGATGGGGCTTTGCGGGTGTAGCACTGTAGCAGGTGCAAACGTGTAGCTTGTAAAGCGCTTCGTTCAAGAGGAAATCGCGTTAAGAGGGCACGTGGCCAAGCGGCTGCAATTCCGCGCAGAGTGCAGCCATGCGAGCCAAAGACAACTAATGCGTTTCGTCCAAACTCACCAAACCACCCAACCCTATTGCAACTGCGCAACATCTTTACACGGTCCGAGTGAATGCGAGTGAGGCATGATTAATATATATATACGTATATGTATGTATATTATACAATATAAGGCTATATAAATGGGAAAGGGGGAGGGGAGAATACATACAAGCGAGACTTTACACACGTAGGGGCTCAGAAATTTCAATAATAAACAAATAACCTCGCGCTTTTATTGATACCGGGGAGAAGGGATCAATGGTAAAAAAATATTTGTCCTATGACGTAAGGTAGCGTTCACGAGAATCAAGAGCGGCATTATAGTAAAGCACCCACGTGCGTCTCGTCTGTTATGAGACTGCGTATCCAATACCATTATTGCCTTGCGTACGAGAGCTCAATAGCAGAGCTTAAGTTTCTTCCGAGAATCTAGGCGACTCTTCATGACCGAATCGTAATCTTGATCTGCTGTTTCCTTTGTCAAGGTACCCTTCGTAACGCATATATCGCTAAACTGACCCCAACCAAATTTCACTTGCATATGAAACATTTTTATGCTATTGCCTCATTTTATTATTATTATTGATAAAAGTATTATAATATTATTATGTACCATTGATTATGTATATATATATTTACAATTTTATCGCCGAGTTGTAAGCAGCAATATATATATATATATATATATTGTTCGGCGACGACAGACGTATGGTTGATCAAGATACAATTTAGTATGCTCGTTATTGCCGTTCGAGTGGTTTTCAATGATAAATGCACCAACGGTACAGTAAAGAGCTCGGAAATTCGATTGGGCCTTCATTTTGCTTTACCAGCCTGCTGACTGCTGCTTTGCGAAAGGATGAAGAAAAGAGAGATTCTTCACTTGGCGAGGAATGCAGATTTCGCGAAATCCAATATACAAGAGCTTAATGGCGTCGGGGTTATAGCCCTCCTGGAGTCGTAATATCTGCGAATCCACCGAGCTGATAAAATACTTCTCACGATACTCCGACTGCAGGAGGGTGAAAAACACGAGGGTGTCGTGTGCGACTTACAGATTTTTACAATAATAAGCAGCTATATGAAGGGGAATCAAAATTATTCTCAATTTGTATTTTATTTCTCGTGGTTCCAGTTTCTACCGAACAATTATAACATGGATTAATTGATGCAAAATATTCCATAAAGATTTCCTACAAAATTGAAAACCACTAGCTGAGATAATCGATACGATGGGGCTTATTTATTATGGGTAAAGATATTTTTCGCTGTAGCGTTTCTGATAATCCTGTAGAATGATAGATATGGCTTGCTCTGAAAGATAAAACGAATACCGTTTTTCGTTTGCTTAGTAACATTGCGGGGATCGAAAATATACGGTTATTTTATACGATCAGGGTTAACAAAAATCATTATGGATGATTTCAAATCTCGCAAGAAAGATGCACAAAAATTCGCTAACAAATAATTATCACTGAAATATTGTCACGTAGTATAATTGCAATCGTTGGTATCTACAGGTACTACTGGTCCAGTTGAAAAGAGAAATTTGTAAAAAAAATGAGAGAAGTTATATATTAACAAATATGAATAAACCCTTGTTGGTGTTAAGAAAGCAACCAAATTATCTTATACAGATTTAAATATTCAGTAGAACGAACAAAACACGGTTATAATATTCAGAGGAAAAAAATTAATTTGACAGTCGAAGCAATATCTACCATATCTCACAATGTAAACACTTGCCAAGAGTCTACCCTATTAGCCATCAATCTCTCTATCTTTCTGTATCTCTATCCAGATTACAAGCGTCTGATCACGTAACAGACGCACTGATAAACCTATAGGTATTTATACTTAACGCACCCCTACATTTTTTACATAGACGCCAACGTGAAAACATTTCAATAACGTTTAAGAATAAAACTAATAAAAATAAAATAAAGTTTATAAGAGACTATACGCATTTATACTACTCACTGCATTTTCGTGGATGATGAAACTTGCTGGTAAATGGCAGACTGGACTTTGTTGGATTATTAATTGGAAAAGAGAGAGAGAGAGAGAGAGAGAGGGAGAGATGGATGGGGGTAGGGAGAGACAGATATATAGAGAGAAAGAGAGATAGAAAGCTGCCGGCGTAAAAAAAAGTAGAATAATACGCCGGAGCTGCCCCGTATCTGTCACCAGACAAGCAAGAACTGAGTACTGAGCGCGGATATAATCAGGTAGAGTGCACGAAACGTTGAACCGAATGGCGTTTGGTTGGAGGACCTCGAAGAAGGTGGTCAGGATTTCCCCTCCTGCGCCGAGTTTCCCTCTCCAAGCGTTTTATCGCTTGCGATGTCTGTTCGTCCGTTTAGACCCCTCTCCTTCAGCTTCCCTACGAGCTCTATCCAAGCCCCCCTCTTCACTCTCGACATTTTGCAGACACGTATCCTCCAACGCGCTCTCTTTCTTTCCCCTCTACTCGCCTTTTACCGTCTTACATCCTATACCCCCCCCCCCCTCCCCATTCCTTAACCCTACACGTATCATCGATCATCGCTCTCTGTCTGTAACACACACGCACACTCATGCAAAACGATGCCCCTTTCCATATTTACACTCAAACTGAATCAGATAATCTATTGAAATTTATTTATCGTTATGCTTGCAGCGGTTTCATTCGTTGACTCATGCGAACATGAAAATCGACAAAAACATCACTCTGATCAGATTGTTGGCGTTATGCGCGGTCTGCTCCCGTTTGATTCATAATGATCTTTGAAACTGTGGACGATGGTGCTTCATTTCCTCTATTCCAATTTAATGAGAAGAGGAAAAGATTCGTTGAGGAGAATTTTGATAAAAGTTTGCTCGTTTTATACCACGACATATTTCAATTGACAAATGTTTAGTGCTTTCCTTATGAAATTTATTTAGACGCACTCTCTATCTTACTATTATTCTCAACTATAAGCAAAGTTATACTCGAAGAGGACTCTCACCCCAATTCTGAATTTTGTTTCACGGAATATGTATAATTTTCAATGTTGTAATGTATGCACGAAATTGATGATACAGAAAAATAGGGGGGTGGGGGGGGGGGGAGGAGGTAGACTGCGCAAGGACCCAAAGTGCCTGGTGCAAATGAAATGTCGAAAGCACGTGGCCCATGCAGTTCAGTGCACGCGCGGTCTGCGCACGTGCTTCTTCCGCCAGCTGAGCAGCGCTAAAATCACCCGTTCGATCTACCACTTCCTACAAAACTCCGTTCCAACCATCAAACAGCTATTCTAGCATAATTGCTGCGTGAAATAACATCGATTGCATCATAAAATCAAATAGACGATAAACATTTTTAGCATTATGTTAAAGACAAACAGATTATATATAGAAGAAATTGCGAGGCGAATTCTTTATAAATAAATTCTATTGTTAAATTTTTTGTTGTTTTATTCCTTAAAAATTTGTTTAGTTTACTATTGCAAAACTGGAGATTTGTATCAACGGGGTTGTAAATAAGCGCGTACCGTTCGTTTTCTTTTGCTAGTTGGTGGTATTCTCGGTACTTTTTTTCCAAGAAACCGGGAAAAAATAATAGTCACACGACCACTTTGATTGATCAATAAATTCTTATCACTTGCACAACAAATATGAAAGATATAATTGTATGGAAAATGAAAGAGACTTAAAGAAATTGAAAAGAAGCGATTTATTTTTTAACGAATGAGTCCTTCTGTTTCCGACGACGCGAGTGCAGTTGGAAGTGATTTTGGGGAGCCGAAACGAGCATTAACGTTCGATTCGAAGGTTATGGCTCGTGCCTGGCGCGAAACAACAAACATAGGACGATCTTCGCTTTCACGAGTTGTTAGCATAGGGCCAGGCCAAGTAGGCATCATCGTCTTCCATCGGTTTTGCTTTGTTCCGGTTTTGTATCGCCTACGTACACAAAATCCTGCCAAAGCGCAGTCCTTAAGCCGTTGTGTAAATATTTTTGCGCACTATTGACACGACACATATCAATTTACCAACTCTGTATACACGCATTTCTTTATTATGCATCGCGCGAAGAAGATTCTTAAAAAAGAAAAACTTATCTAGATGCATTCAACGATATATAGAAATCTCTGTAGTACCGTATCATTGAAATATTGACACAATAATTCATAGATAAGAATAACTTTTAAACGTTGCAATTAATTATAAAAATTGGACTCTAACGACACGATTTATGCAAATTCCAGTCAATTATCTTTTCCGGAAAGAGGCATGTACGTTTTACAGGGAACTCATCCTGTTGATAAGCCTGCTATATTAATAAACATACAAGTATCACTTTGGTCGAGTGTCGGAAGGGAGCGTATGAGAAAAAACTGAGCACTGCGCATGGTGTAAAATAGAAATCACTAACCTGGAAAGATTACCGCTGGGTGAGTGAGGGGCAGAAGGGCCCTGCTCGTGTTCCTGATGATGATGCGGCGTACCGGCGGAATGATGATAAAGAGGATCCATGTAGAGCTGATCGGACACTCGATCGGAATCTTGAAGGTTGTGGTTGGTCGGTACAGAGGGAGGTTGCATGGCGGTAAGATGAGTGAAGGATTGAAGTCGACCCTGATCGTTGGGACTGTATCCTCCATCGGTTTGTTGATGATGAGGCGACAAACCTCGATCGTCGTGGGGGCTTCTGCTGGAACCAGGTGAACTTCCGGTTCTGACGGGTGGCGAACCACCACCTGTCGCCCCCGTGCTCGAGCCGGATCGACGAATGGTCGGTAGGTTCAGGTACGGACTTTGCAGCTCGATCATGTGATGATGATGATTGTTGTTGCCAGTTGTGTTCGCAACGCTGGTACTGATGTTTGGAAAGAGGGAAGTGAGAGGGTATTCCGTGCGCGCTCCTCTCATCGCTGCTGCTATTCCACTGACACGGTCATTTTCTTCGTCCGGATCCTGATGATGCGAATGGGGATGATGATGATGCTGCTGCTGCTGATCCTCCAAATGACGGTGAGCGGAGAGAACGGTGTGTTGTTGGACATCCAAGTGCTGCTGATGATGTTCCGTCGTGGTTGGAGAGAGTGTCTCTATGCCGTACCGATGCATCGTGGAGTGAGGCATGTGACTGGCGCTACGGTTTTCCTCTGGCGGGACGGAGACCTCGGTCGAGTGCCGGTTATCCCCTCCTTCGGGAATCGGGACCTCTCTCGTCCCAACTTCTGTGTACTGTACTTGATGCGTAACCGACTGTTGGTGGTGGTGGTGGTGGTGGTGGTGTTGGTGGTGGTGGTGGTGCTGCTGCTGCTGCTGCTGCTGCTCCTGCTGATGGTGGTGTAGGTGTTGAGACTGCTGCTGTTGCTGCGTCTGGTTGTGAGGATGCTGTTGCTGCTCTTGATGATGCTGCTGCTGATGGTATTGGTGGGGATGATGGGGCTGCACGACTTGTTGTCGTTGCTGCTCCTCCCCAATGCCCCCGCCGCCGCCGCCCCCAAATCGAACGGAATCCACCTCCTCCAAGTAACCCCTTTGCAAATATTCACACAAATAATTTCTCTCCTTCCCATTATTTATTTCAATTAAAAAATTCTACGATATCTTACGTTAAACTTTGCAGAAGCTTATCGACTAAAAAGCTGGGAATTTATTAAATAGCACTCCAAGTAAATACTACTTCAATCACGCCTGATCGCGAAGCGCAGACAATTTTGTTTATCGGTATCAATCCGTATCTCTTGGGTGCACTTCAATCTGATACGAATTGATCGTTGTAATTTCGAAATCACTTTTGTAATAATTGTGCACGAGTCTTTCTGCAAGTTTTACGATGACAAGGAGTCGCGTATTTGTCGAGTAAAAACGCGCTATGGGAGTTAGCGGGCTAGCGATGAAGAGTATGGTAGAAGAAGAATGGTCCGATTGGAAAAGAATAGGAGGAGGAATGATGATGGATAGAAGGTAGGTGAGGAAGGTAACGATTTGGAACGATGAGGTGTATATTAATATTGCTGCTTGCCTTTCGTGAATAATGTGCTGAGAAGAGTGGTAGCCTAGTTGTCGGAGGGTATAGGTGGCGCTGGGGTTACCCTCGTGGTCCGCAGAGACAGTCATAATAACCGCTTGAGCTACGCTTGCCTCTACCATGGCGCCATTTTCAATTTCCGGTTGTCCCGCCTCCAGCACGCCCACGCCATCCCCACCTTCCTCGCTACATTCGTATCCCAAATGTTGTTGCTGCTGTTGTTGCTGAGACTCCTCGCGCTCAGCAATATCTTCTGTTTTTAATGCAATTGCACGTTCGTTACCTTCGTCGGGATCCGTCACCTCAGCCGTTGCTTCTCTTTCGACCTGTAGCGAGTGCTCCACGCCCCTTTCCCCATATTCTACGAAAGCTGCAATTACACATATAACAATATTTTTCAATTCTTTTTTTCCCACTCGTATAGTGTTTCATTAAACCAACAACCCTTAGCTACCGATATTTCGTTAAATATATACATAGGTATATACACTTGATACACTCGAAAACGATCGTTAATAATATTCGTTATACTCTTTATTATGATTGTTTTGTTATAGCAATAAATAAGCTTTATATTAACATTACGAATGATGTGTATAGTTGATTAATATTTTTTTTTAATTAATACAATAAACTAACGATTATTTTGTAGATAAGCTGAGTGCAGTGAGTAATTTCGATTACTGCACATATGAGATAATTAAAGATTTAAATTATTACATAATTATTTATATATTTTAATTAAAATGTTAAATATGTGTATGAACGATATAATACTTTTATAATTTTATCTCTAAGATATCTACATATACTGCTAATAGATTTATGAATATCTTCACTCTCATCTCTAGTAATAATAAATATTGCTGTAATTACAAATGTTGTTTTTTAATTACTTAAATATTATACATTGATTAAGAAAATAAATAAATGAGTTTTAACAACTTTGTTGACTTTATGTAACTGAAAGTTGGTTACGAATTTTAATAATAAGACTCATCTCTTCAATGAACATTATTTTCATGGTAATTATATCCTTTTTTCGTTGACTGTATGCGTAACCGTATGACTTTTAAATGCTTTAAATTTTTTTTCTCTCGGATCGGTAATGCGCGATAAATTGGGCTTTGACACCCAGAGTTCAAAGTATAAGAAATTCTTATAATCATCGCGTCATCATCAAATATATTACATGATTTTGTAGCAAGATTTAAGCTGAAAATAATTTTTACAGATACTATTCTGAAATAATATTTGTATAATGGAAGCGAATCAAAAGTTTCGTTACATAATTAGCACATGAGAATCACGTGTAAACTTGTAGAACAAGTAAGGTAATCTAGCAAATCTATTGTTTATATATTTCAAAAAATACAAAAAGTGAGCATTTGAAATTGAGTAATTTTTCTTTCAACCCACCGCGATACCTATCTTATATATATATACATTTACTAATTATTTCATTTTGCTTTCGCGGCGAATTTGAAATTTGGTTGAAGTTATAGCTCGATCGCGCGAAGCGAGTCATCGACGTTGAATTTTCTTGGAAATAACATGTCAGAGTGCGCTCGGTGGGTTTTGAAGAGAGATCGAAGCTTGTACGGCTTTGAGCGAGAGGACAATCGAGATAAGATTGTATCGATCTGACGTGGGTGAGAATCGGTGATTCTTTAAAGATGACACGCAGAACTGTTGCTAGCCAGTGGGTTATAAAAATAACCGCAAACTCTTATCTCTGGCGGTTAGCAGTGGGGTGGCACGCACGCACAAACTCACGCATCTTCGTGGACGAAACGTGCTCGGACACACACAACGACGTTTGCGCGGAAGAAAGATGAACGCTGAAAAATCGGCAGGGAGCAACGGAGAAAAAACGCAACGTTTGGTGAACCGCTCTCCCGCCGAGATGTATATACAGAAAATAATGTTTAATCGCTGAAACGGTCCGCTCGATGAGAGGGATGGAAAACTGCCAACATTTCTGAACATTTGCAATCCTGAAATTAAACTGTTCTATACAAGGACTTTGCAATAAATAGTCGATAAAAGATTATTTTTTGCTGATTTTGAAATTATAATTATTTCTCTGCATATTATAAATAACTAGTGGATTTCTTCTTCAATTAATAATTTATATTGAGAAAAGAATAAACTCGTTTCCTAGAACCGTTGTTGCGCATGTCAGCCCATGATGAGCTCTACAGAGTTGTGCGTTATTATATTTATATTAAAAAATTTTGCTTTAATCAACAAACGGTTAAACGTTTACTATAAAACTTGGCATTCTGATCATCCAGTTTCGTTATTATTCGAGTTCTCGAAGGATATTTCTGAGTAGAAATAAAATTGTGTCGTGTCCGAATGACTTGTTCGATTCGGCAATCGCGCATAGTGATCTAACGTGACGAGCTCTTGAACATGACCAATCGTGACCAATACCGACTGTGCGCATATACACGCGCACAAAAATACATGTATATTAACGGGGATGCGAAAAGATTGGAGAGAAATGCGCATATCGTCACGCGCATCTTATTTTTTGCATGCTCAACGCCTTAAACTCCGCGAAGAGCCGTCGCAACGTTGCGTCGCGTCGTCTCTGGAGGCTCGCAAAAATAATGGATCCTCGCGAATTCCTTCTTCCTCTTCAGGCGGAAGCAGCGAAACGCATGGAGCAATTCGTTCAACGAACCGCGATTGATTTTTCGCGCTTCTTGTCTGGCGCCAATGAAAAAGACGCCTACCGCCTCTGCGCTGCTGATAACCTATCTTTGACCGTAGTATAGTATAGTGTAGTACGAGCACTTGACGTTTACACACATAAAATACAGCACTCATCGAACAGCGTTGCATCAAATGGTTTTTTCTTAATCGGAGAATTCCCACTACCTCCCCCTTTCTTTCTCCCTAATTCCCACGCCAATGCCAAAATTAACACGTATTTACACGCGTATATCGTGCTCGACGAGACACGTATCTCGTAGAGATAGTTTTTTCCATGCACATTTTGAGGTTAGAAACGTGCAGCTCCCCCATCCGGGACCTTATCGAAATTTCCATTGATGCTAAAAATGAGCAACTCTCTCGCTTCACATTGAATCGACCTTCTCATTAACGATACCTAATCGAATTGGTAAGGTCAGGCTCGACCGATTATCTGGCAATATTCGTTGTACACTACTTCGTCGTGAGGTTCGCGAAAAAACATATTTTTTGCGCCAGAGGTCCAAGTACAAAATCAAGCAATGGATTTCTGCTCGGAACGTAAATTAAACTTTGTTTGGCCTCCGGAAAGATTTCGGAGATTCATCGATGTCTCGATTATCTATATATATATATATATATATGTGTGTGTACAATGTGGATGGACGAACGTGATAAGAGAGCTTTGCACTGGGTGATCCTCGTACGTACTGGATTTAACGCGGAGTTATATCGCGAGGCAGATCGACGCGACAGAGCCGCAGAAAATGTCGAAATCCAAACACAAGTATCGCCTCTGACAGTCTTATCAATTTCATTGTTGCTCCGCACCGTCCGAGAGATGCCGAGCCGCGACCCCGATTAATCACTCCACGGGGAAAATATACTAGTACTACATGTACCGGGTGTTAAATTCATTAACTAGTGTCCCAATGACTTAGGAATCTTGGCTTACGAACTCAACTTGTATAGCTCGTATATAAAAAGTATGGAACCTTAGGAATTTTTTGTCTCCTAGTCACGTGGTTGATCTATGTACGCTCAGCCAATAGAAAGTCTCGAATCGTAGAATCTTTTATATGGATTATTTCTGTAATTAGAGATCGAATTGGAAAATTGTAAAAGCGTTTTCTCTTCGGAATTCCTTTCCTTGACTAAATTTATCCGGCTTGCACAATCGAATCAGACACCCTGTATAGTTTATATTTATGTATACAGTAGAGGTTCCTGTAGCTACACGCTTTTGCTTGAGCAATATCCCTCCCACACTTTTAACCTTTCTCTTGTTTTTCTTCTTTTTTCCTTTTCTTGCAAGAAGACGCATGCGAGGCAGAAGAAATTCTCTTATCGCTTTTCTCCGCAGCTTCGACCAAGAATTACAAAGAAGGGAATCAGCGATGCTGCCTCGTATAATCAGTAATGATTGACCCTAAATACGAGAGCCTATCAAACAAAATAAAACGAGATTTATTATTTGCTTGAATTCTGCAATTATAACGATTACGCTTGTCATCGTGTATTGAGCGGTTATTGAAAAAATCAATCACGTGCAATATATTTAGCCAAAAATTTCCACATCTGTATATACAATCGTTAGCTCCTCTAATCCTGAAAATACAGAGTAATCGTCAAATTTGCAAACTACGACGCATCGTAACATTGTTTTGGTTGGTAATGTATCGTTATTTAGACTTTGCCAAAGATTAAAAATAATAACTACTGAAAGGTCGGTTAATTGCGATGCGTCACGACGAATATTTCAATAAACAAGGACATAAGAGATATTTCACTTGAGTCCAGCTACGATTTTCCAGCATATACGTTCGAGAAAAGCCTGAATTTTTTCCAACACGGTTTACCAGAACACCACTTTTAGCGTACCATATTAATGGCCTGGGAAAATATTGAGTCGAGGAGTTTTTGCTCGTAAGGTGCGCGGGGTGTAACGACCAAGTTATCAGGGTAAGAGTCGTTTGCTCTTGCTTGTATATACGTTATACTTTGTACACGTACACTCGACATAAGCACATGCGTAGGATATTTGAAAGGGAGGTATCGTTGAACGGTAGCGAGGTTTGAATTTCAAAGTCACTGAACGAGCGGAAGAGGTTTTGTACATCGGGGGCAGAGGTTGGTCTTATCTAGTCGACCCCACAAAAACACTCACTGTTATCCGCAAAATAAGCGGCCGACAGTATACGTATATATATATATATATATAGCATAGTCCAAGTAAATGTATCATATCGATTCGGTTTACGACCAGATTTTCAGAGATTGAATAGCCCCTTTATCTCGACCACTCTTCTCAATCGGTCCACGAGAATTCGACTCGACAAAAAAACCACCTCGTTAGACCAAATAGGTTCACGTCTCCTTCACTGCAGCCTCTCCCCCAGTGTCAACTGAAAATTCTTTATCTCGACCAACCCCTCCAATCAGTCAACGAGGATTTTCGACTCGACGAAAAATTCACCTCGTCGCGCATAAACCTTGTTTCTTCTCCACCCGTTAACCAAGCTCCACTCTTCCTATAAGATTCAACGAATCTAAAAATTCTCCTCTTCGATGTTTTCCTTTCGATTCCATATTTCATATTTATCAGTATTAAGAGCGTGCGCTCTTGTGAAATAGAAAAGAGAATTTGTTTGAAGAAATATATATATATTCGTATAACGAGCCTATATTTCGGGGTGAAATTAAATGGAGCGTTCGTGATGGTTCGAATCGCCAATACGTCTTTGAACTGTGACCTTACGGGCAGCTGTATAAGAAAATTACGATCGTGATAGCGTTTACTTTGTATGTCAATTTTATTGGCGAATATTCAAATCGAGCCTCGAGCACATTAAGTGTGTGTATAGTATAATATAAAATTATTATTTACGTGGAAATGCACGCGATAATGCTATGCTGCTGTAAATATAAACTCCAAAGACAATACAGAGCGTGCTGTGATGATCTTCGATTGAATGATTTAGTTTTGTTATTTATATATATAAATATATATATATATATATATAGAAGTGCATCGATGAGAATTCGTTTAAATGTATGCTTGATCTGCCTGCACATATTTGCGAGGTAATTTTTAATAGGAGCAGCTCTTGAGGGAACAGACAAATCATTGTGAAAAGGTAAGATGTCCGTTGAGTTAGGTTTAGGTACGCGTGTGTGGACTCTACCTAGTTCCGATAAGAAGAAGGCCAGGTGTATTGTAGCCGCACAAGCACAGTTACAATGCTATATACTAACCAAGTATAAATATGTATGCATATATTATTGCAGAATCTAGTAGAAACTCTTGACGTACTAATAGAAACTTTAAACTCGATATAACATATATATTTGCAAAAATGTAAATATATACGATATTCCAATGAAACTATATATACCATTGAGATGATCGAAGAATGAAGGAATATAATCACTGTTCAGTCAAAAAGCAAAAATAATAGAAAAAAGGAAAAACCTCCAATTTTAGATTATCTCGAATTGGCAGGGTCACGCCACATTGAAGTATAGAAAATATCTGCGAGATTGTGTCCAAGTATTTGCGTTTTCATTAATTAATATCAGTGGCTTGAAATAGAACTGGAAGAATTAGCTAAAATGTAATCCGTGTCTATACTTGTAACGAGAGATTAGCGGAGCGTTTAATTGACCACATGGGATAGATAATATTATGCGTTATTAATATAGCCAGGATTATGTATTATCTGCCATTTGATTACGATAGTCGATTAATAGCGCGGTAGAAAAGCGGCGCGATAGTCCCGAACGATCGAGATTGTGGTATAATTCTTATATTATTACGAGCGATCGTGCGAATGCTGGATCAATTGAATAGCGTAGCGTCGACGCTGTGTCTGCAAGGGCGTCGTTAAAACACGCTCTTCCTAGATTCGATATGTGTATATGTATATATATATTATGCAATTATACGAAGCGTGGAATGATAATTGGTTCTTGGAGGCCCTTGGGTGAAGCCACTGTCGACGACTCGGTGTCTGCCAGAATCCGCCACATCTGGATGCCATTGAATTTATCGTGAAATTATTCTATGAAATTAGCCGATACGACTCTAGCCCATCTCCATTGGCCAGTATAATCATTCCATTATACACAGGGTGTCTCAAAAATGATCTTCAAGACGCAAACCCTAGACAGAAGGATTGATTCTGAGAAGAAAAGCCTTATATTATTATTTTAATAATATGACCAAGAATATACATAAATTGTTATGCAGCTTGGTTAATATTAATAATATTGAAAAGATTTATAAGAGATTTTTGTGGATTTGATAATAATGATAAAAAGAGTTTAATAGCTTTTTTCATATTGCTAATATCTTTCAAGTTTACGTTAAAATTTGTTTAGAATAGTGTATTTTCGTTAAATTGGTAGTCCACGGATAATGTTATGTAACTTGATAAATATTTTAATACGAAAAGAAATCATTAGAGTTTTATATTGGTTATTATCATAAGAAATTATTCTATACTGTTTTTCAATATTGTTTACATTTAAAAAGTTACATGATATTTTTGGTAAGCTCTCTTACCGATTTCAAGAATTGCGCGTAGACAAATCTCTTGACTTAAATTTACTGTAATCTAGCTTGGATGATATTAAAATTATATACAATTCTACAAGGTTTTTTGTCTCAGAGTCGGCTCTTGTATTTAGGGATTGCAAATCTTCACCATCAATCATGAAGCACTCTACTTTATTTGAAAAAGATAGAAATTTATCCATAGGTTAATGGTGGAGCAGTGCAAGGCAAATTATATTGTTTTCCCTCCACTAAAAATTTTAAAAGAATTGATAAAATTCCAAATAGCAGTAAGCTAAAGGGATTCGTCTCTTCTAAACCTAAATTACTTAATAAAATAAAAATTATTTTGTGCAGAAAATCAGCTTGGAGATCCTAGATGCGCAAAAGTCTGATTTTGAGTGGGAGTAATACTAATAATGTATTTATTATTTATACTATATATGTATACAGATATAAACTTCTGTGGTCGTTGCAGATTAGTCTATAGTGACGCGCTCTTAAAAACCCGTAGAAACCTCGTAATCGTACTGCACTATGCGTACTACGAGCTATGATAGTTTGCCTCGAGTAGACATAGGCGATACCGCAATCGACTACGACCCATTCATCTCCTAGAGATAGCCTAATCTGCCGATATTTGCCACAAATTATAACACTCTTGCTAGACTTTTGCGGAATATTTTCATGCAATTCATAATCATCTACTAAAGTTTCAAACCAAATATACGATACAGCGAAAACTTGATTTGAATCAGTGCTGCAAATATAAAAACATCTCTGAAAATACTTTATACGTGTACAAATATATTATTCCGAAAAGAAAAAAAAATAACGTAATTCATTTTTTTAAAAAGTAATAAAATTGCCTTCATATGTTTGCTTTAAATTTTCGGCATAAAAAATCTCTTTTTAAATTATATGTAAGAAATTTTTCATTGGAAAGAATGGGCCAGGGGATGTGTCTGGAAACAATTCATTAAAGGATCACAGTCTGTAGGAATAGCATACAAAGGGAGCTGAACATGCGTCGAACACCTGAAAAAGCTTGAAAAAGACGATTAATGCAAATTGGTAAATCTGTTGGTTGCGACAGCAGTTGGCGGTCTTTGGCAATGGTAAGAATGAATACGTAGGGCGCCTGGGCGCACGAGGACGGAATCCCGAGGGATTGTGCAAGGCAGATTATTTACTTTGCCACGCTCTTTACTCCTCCGGCGAATGGGACAACGGGCAAAGACAAGGATTGCCGAGAGGCCCAGAACCATGAGCCGCGTGCCGTCATAAAATCTACAAATAACCCCGTCGTGTGTTTGCCACAGAATTTAAGACGAGCCCGTCTTGCTTTTAACCACCACCGATCCACAGGATTTTATCGTATACCTCGACAAAAATTTTAAACGAATCATCCTTAGCTGCAGTTTCGTGTGAAACTGATAGCATTAATTGTTATTCCAAAATTATATCAATCTGGAAGATAAGCATATATATATATATATATATATATATATATATATATACACTTGACGTGTGCAAAAACCTCGAATAATTAATATTTAACGTAACACATTATTTTTCTCAGTATTTGTGCAGATTAAACCAATAATAAGGACGAAGCGAGGACAGCTAGCATTGCAAGTATCAGGATCCTTCCATACGACCAAGATGCATTATCGCAACTCGAGAGTTGTATAGAGCAGGGGCTACCTCGTCGTGATACAGTGTGATAATAGTGATAAGGCGATATAAGACGGCACGCGACCGCGATATACCATTTCTCGAATTCGCACGTGCGGCCACTAATAAGGTAATAAAATTCACAAAAGATTTGAATAAATAATTTTAGAAAAATAATAAGTCTTTTTCTTCATTCCACTCTGATGGTTAATTTTTAAAAGATTATATATACTTTCACATTGTGCGCTAATGCATATTTAGTCGATGTATATACCTATTGTAGCTCGTAAAACTATTGGAGCGAGAGGGAGAGAGAGAAAGGAGAGATCGAGGGAGAAGAATGAGCAGAGTCGTTATAAGTATATTATGGCCAGAGAGTTAATGAAGACAACGCGGGGGAATCCAGCTTTGTATGGAGAAACGGAGAGGAATTGAAGCGAGTCAGTGGAAATTTCGTGACGTCATTCGGTTTCGAAGTCGAAGGAAGAGAGGGAGGGAGAGAGAACGATGAAAAGTAAGATGAAAGAAAGAAATGTTGGCTGCTCGACCACACTGACCCTGTCCCGACCTTTGAACCCCATTCCCCTCGTCTTTCCCTGCCTTTTTCATTCGGCATAAGAGTGCCGTTCAACGCATAAATATCATGATATATCGATCAGATACGTCGTCCATCATATCTCGCCCAGCCACTGAGCTCGTTACTTCATCGGAAAATACTCACCATTTTTTTTCCATTTTTTTCTAAAATATCACAATGAAAAATCTCATAAATCTCCGGCATGAATTTCAATTACGCCTGCGGAATAGTTCTTTCCGATGGTCAACGGACAACAATATGCACGCCTATACTGTACATGAGAAAACAAAGCAGCTATTAGTTTGCCAAGAGCTTACGCAGAGATGCAGAAGGGAATCGATTTATCATTGAAGTTTATTACTGTGCTTTCGGTCGGTTAATTTGTAGCGCGTTTATTACGTTTTCAAAGAAGCATTGTATTTGGGAAAAAGGCGTAAACGCTTCTTTAAAAGGTCGTTTCTTGCAACATAGTAAAGTTATGCATTTTTAAAAGTACATTAAACGCGCAGTTGCAGCTTTATACGCAGCTACAAATTAGTAATTTAAAGAAACTCGGTCAAACGCAGGGGCCATTAAGAGGGGCTAAACGACTGGAAAATCGGCAGCGTTTTCGGCTGCGAGACACTAAATCACGTTTCGTTGGGAAGTTAATGGGTAATAAAGAGAAGAATAGTAAAGGTTAGAAAATGTAGCTGTGCGGTGGCTCAAGGGAGGTTTCTTCCACTGGCCACAGCGCTTCGCGACTAGTTACGTTTCGTCTTCATTTTTCCTCGAAATTCATTGGTGCTTCTCGTAAAACGTCCAAAAGCTTAACCTTTCCCATAGCGGGGGTATCGTCAACGAGGCTCTCTGCACCACTTTTTACCCATTCAGCTCCATCGCTATCGCGTAATGTGTGCTGGAGACCGCAGCAAAGAAAAAACATTGAATAAAATCCGTCACGAGCTTAATCTTCTCGATAACATCTATTTTTTGTCAACGTCACCCGAAGTAACACTGCAGCTTCACCACCAATATTATCCGGACAATCATTGATACCCTTGAAACGACACTACAGCCCATGCATCGAGCAATTCCAATAGCTGCTTTTTTTCAGATTTAACGCCCAAAGAGTGTCTGAATTTCAAGTGGCGCGTGTCTGGAATATTATAGAGACATTAGTAGCTAGCTAAGAAGGAGATGCAACGTTAATGGGGATTTGCCAAGTGGTTCCGGACGCATTTCAGATTTATTGCTGTCAAGTTTGATGAAGTACTCTCTCGTGAAAAAGCGTGAAATAAACAAACATGTTCCTCCAACCACTAAATCGATCGACAGACACTTGTCGAAGCAATAGTTTAGGCCTTTTCCTTCAAATTGGAGAGAAAAGCTCCTTCCTCATAGCTGAAACACTGGGAGGGTAAGAGGGACGAATGCAGTGTACGTGTTTCGTTTCTGTGTATGTTTATGTCTGTTCATGTGCGAGAGAGAGAGAGAGAGAGATGTAGGAGCCAGATGAAGACGAGAAGAGGGGGAAAAGGGGGTCACTAACCCCCATTTATCTCGAAGAGACTCTTCTCCTTTATCTCGCTCTTTATTATAAACAAACTTCACGCTTGTTGATTTATGAGTATCTCGTACTTTATTCGATCTAAATATACCAATAACAAGTAAACTTGTATTAAATTCGTTAATAGCCTCGCGTTCTTTTCAAAAATATTTTTTGGTAAATTCTCATTTTTCTTTTTTTTTAGATTTTTATGGTCATATAAATAATGTAAATTGAAATTTACAGGAAAATTGCTAGACAGTGATTCATTCATGGAAACTTGTGAGAAAAAGTGAGAAAATTCTTTGGGAAATTCTGCGGTATATATTATAATAAGACGAAGGACGGACGATAAGATGTAGGATGTTTAATATGGCACTAGTTTAGGGGTATAAAAGAATTTATGTGAAAGCTTAAGGGAGCCGCGAGGGGCTTTTTCGTAGGGAGCTCCACGCGGGATATTCTGTCGGAGAAAAATAAATATTAAACGTATACCGGCGACGCTGAAGAGTATAGGGAAGAAGAAAAAGGTCTGGCGGGTCATTAGTGACACCTCAAAGAGAGAAACAATGCCGCCCAGTTGGAAAAAGGTGCCATAAACCAAACCGGAAGCAAAACCAACCGTTTCTATCCAGCTTATTTGCCATTTTTCTTTAAACATTCTTTGGTCGCTCTTCTCGTAGCAAAACATTCTCCTCAGGTCCCTTATTACTCAACCATCATCATTTTCATGCATCTCGTATCAAGAAATAACAAAAAAAATATACACCTCTTAGTATATTTTCTACCATTTTTGGAAAATTGGGGTAAAATTTTAAGACTGTAAGATCAAACTTCGTATAAAAAATTGTCTTTGATTGCTGACATCTGGCCAAGTTGGTAGCGAGATGACGCATTTTCTCGAGATAGAAACAGGTTGCATTATATTACTCTACGTCTGCAGCGTGACGAGTCTCAGCCGCTGGCAGCCGCGAAACAACAAAACGCAGACAGCGTGGCGTAACTCGAGAGGGACAGAAATCGCGCAGCAGGACATTTTTTTTAGGACTCTCGACTTACATCTGATTTTCGGCTACGTTTCCACCGAGAAATCCTGCCAGCACAACTCAAGCGCCATCACCCACCAATTATTAACGAGCTGTCGTTAAACAACATGGACCAGATAATCCAAGCAGACTACCTGCTTCTCCTAACTCTACTTCTCTTTATCCCAAATAACCAATTTATCTCACATTCGTCTGTGTCTTTCAAAAATTTATAATCAACTCTCCATACTCTTAAAACTATTGTATATATAGCTATGTTGCATAGAGCGAATTGTGCTAAAGTTTTTCTAGGAAATTTCTGGGCGATAAAAATCTTATAATAATTATTTTTTTCTTACAGGCTGGTAAAAAGTGAAAAGGTTAATAGACCGTTTCACAAAGCGTATTAATTTCAGTGATAGTATCAATAGTTGATAATTGCTCGTTGGGCTACATTCGGAACGGTGCAGGAATAATCTTTGAAGGAGGCGTTGCCCCACTTCACACTCCATGCACCACTAATACTCGAGTGACACTTGTGAAAAATTGTCGATTTCTGGTCGATATACATATACATTTATCTCATTCCATCGTGTCTCTTGAAAAATGTTCAAAGTGTCCGACTACATTTTGCTGGCTTATCGTTGTGTTTAATGGCTGCGATGAAACGTTAATCGACTGCTCTATCTCCTACCTATATGGTGTATTCGACATTATACACTGCGCAGGCTGATTTCGCGCGATATCCAATTTCTCAAATAATGCGCACTACGCTATGCAAAAACCAAGCACTTCGCCATTCCTAATTTTTCGCACGTTACCCCACCAACCTACATAGATAGGCTACATCCGTTTCTGTAGTTTTCCTCCTTGAAAGCTTTGCGTAACTTTCGCGCGGGAAAGCCGTTTATAAGTAATACACTGTGTGAATAAGCACACTTGAGTTTAATTTATCGTTTTTTATGTAATAAATTCAACTGTTCGTTGAAACTCTTGTATCCAACCATTTAAAGATTCGAGAATCAATGAAGAAACTCGATTATTTATACGCATTAGAAGTTTCCAATAAATTTTTATTTTTCCCCTTCAAAAAATCTGCGTAACTCTTGCGTGAGAAAGATGCTGTAATACAATTTTTAAACTTTTATGATCAATTAAATTTTTTCGGTGAAACATTTTTATTCAATGATGAAAAACCTTGAAAATCTATAATGATAAGCTCGATTATATTTATCTGATTGTTTCCGAGGAATCCCTTGCATGAGTAACGATGGAGTAGTTGAATAGCTCGAACCTTTACCATTTAACTTATTTGCTTCATTAATGTTTTATAGGCGCAAAATTTTCCTGACCTATTATGAAAACACAGATATACACACTGAAACAAGTCTATATTTATACGATGAGGAAAAATGATTTGCGCCAATATCCCAATTTTTTAAATGATATAAATAGGTTCAAGGGTATTATTTTCACACCATAATTATAATAAGCAGATAGTATAGACTCGATAAAATTAAGAGGAACTAAATTTAAGCTATAAGAACTACTCTTATATTATCTTCGAAAAACAATGAGAGTGATATTTCAGGTCCTAACATATCGAAATAAAACGGACTACCAAAGCATGACGATTTGAAATTGGGATTCGTATACACTCCGCTTATGGTATATTTTGTAAATCGTGCGTAACTTTGTACGGGGCAGTGACACTTGGGACGGTTTAAGGTAGTATGGCTGGGGAAGGGGATTGGGGGGAGGAGTACGCATAGAGGCGTAGGGAGAGGGTGGAGGAGTAGCGCTCTCGAAAAGTCAAAAAGAAAAGCGAGGGCAGTAAATCAGTCGTCGCGGGGCTCGATGGAGAGGGAAGGAAGGGGAAGGAAAGTTTGTGGCCGACGGCTCACCATATTCACATCGAAGAAGTAATGGGGTATTAAGTCAACAAGATTTTCCCAATATCCGAACCAAAGAAATCCCATCTGGCTCGACTAACCTACATTAGTTCGGCCAGATATTATATTACCACCCGTGTAATGACTATTTTTTTGGGGTTTTTTCATCTTTTCCATAAAACAGGTCCTTCTTTGAAAAAAATATGCTGGATTAACTTTACATTCAAGGAGAGAGAACGACAGGTACGTAGAAAGTAGTCTAGCAATTGTGGTTCTCGAAACCGATTGCGTTCTTTATACAAGTGTCACGGCTCTTTTGTTTTTACGTGTGATTTTCGTAAAGTCAAAATTCGATTTATCGAAATAAGCTGGGTGATTTAAAACAAATCCAGCACCAGTAATCCTTTTCAAGTGAGCTCTTGACTTTTAAAATTGAAGACCACAGGGGATTAAAAGCATTTGGTTTAACGCGCAATTGTTATTCCTGCGGCTTTTGGACACCACGAGCTTGTTTGGACCCAAGGCACGCTGAACTGGCACGATTTGACACCCGCCAGTGCAAACAAACATCCTCTCCACGCATACCCTACACCTCCTTCTATATACTCTGGAAAATAGAGAAACCGGAGCAGACTCGAGATGGCGAGAAAACTTTCTCTGTTTATTCCAAACACCATTTATTTGTATTTGTATACATCGGTAGGTGTAAAGTCAAGTCGAGTACACTCTCCTTTCCCTATACCTCCCCCCCCCCTCCCCCACCCTAACCCAACACCTACAAAAGCTCAGATAAAACAAAACATCCTTTTATGAAACGAGGGGGGGGGGGTCAAAGAAACAGGATAAAGCTCATGTGCTATGATCGGAAATTGTTTAATCACTTCGAGAACACCATTGAGTATGCACATTAGTGTACACTGACATTCATCGAATCTGCTCGTGAAGAATGGCCTACTAGATTTGTAACTAGCTGGACAGCTTCAGGTCTCTAGTTCTCACCAAAGCGTAAAACGTCACGGTGACGTCAGATGACGTCACGATGACGTATTGGAGTCGTGGTGGGGAGAATAAGGAGAATCTGGTAAATTGCATATACTCGAGTGTAGCGGTTGATCGTCTTACTTTTGTCAAAAGTATATCATCTCGGGATAAAATGGTATAGTAAGAATTTTCTTCTTTCTCTGTCTAATAGCATAAGAGTGAGAGAGAAAGACATATGATACCCCATGTGCCCATTGATTCTGCTCGAGCACGTTTTTGGTATAGTGATAGGAATTTTGGTATACTGATAGAAGCGGTAATAATATAGTAATCAAACGACAGATCAATAAAAAGAAGAGGGCATATTCCAATGAGTGAAGTGTCAAAATGTGCAACTTAACCTCTGTAATTTGTATTAATTTATTAAAATAACTTGTAAGTGATGAACTTTTAATAAAATCATATTAAGTGTTATAAATTTGTATAAAAAATATGTATTTTAGTTTTAACCTATTATTGTGTAACATATGGTGTATAAAAATAACTGAAAATATATATTTTAAATTAAATTTATGTTGTTGATATTTTGTCAAGAATAACACATCATTAACTTTTATATTAATAATAAGGAGCTATATTCTTGAGTCGTAAAGTCCATTGGAGCTTGCAAGTCAACTATGGATCCCAAGCTTACAGCAATAAGATTCTACGAATAAAGAAGATGCAATTCATTATTAAAATAGATAATCGTTAACTCAGATTTTTTTGCAGAAACCTAATATCAATAGTGACAAGCTTTCGTATCTATTTCCAATTGGTGATGCTGGAAGAGAACCTCTGAGAGCTCCTGACAGCTCAACTGCCACAGGTCCAAGAAACAGCTATTTACGTAAATCTGTCCAGTGTCATGCAATACATTATCCAGAAGCCATTCTGCTATTATCCAGCTAATGTTTCTACGCAATATAATTAATTACTTATTAATTTTCAAATATACTAAATATGTAAAGAAGAAAAAGCCAATATATTAAAATCCATTTACTTACACTACATCTCATTACGTAACCATGAGTGAATATTGTTGAATGGTGACAGAACAGTTTATAGTTGCAGAATCAGAATACATTCCTGTTGTGGGTAATGTTGCTGGGTCCTTTTGTTCTTTCGCAGTATCCAAAAGCAGCAAATTTGCAATGATTTTACAATTATAGCCTATATTCGAAGAAAACTTTAATACTTAAACTTAAATTGAAGAATATTCAAATGATTAATAGTAACTCCTTACGGATTAAGATATCTTGCATTATTTTCAATTTCTGCTACCAGTGCGTATAGGCAAATTCAGTGGTAAATTGTTATTCTCATCACTTAGAGCTTGTTAATCCTGTAAGTTACGTAGCACTTTAAAGTGGGCAAACAAATCCTTACGCTGCATTATATTAGTCTTCTCTTCCTTCGCTAACTTTTGAAAATTCATATATTACTGTTATCCACGAGTATATTTACCCAGTGGCTGAAAAATATTAGAAAGAGTATGAAAATTCATTCTTAAAAGTAAGCATAAATTATTTCCATATTCATAAAGTTATACATACCTATTCTATTATTTAGCTGGATGTTAGCTGCCACGAAGACATCCATATGTAATGTGCCTGCCCTCCTTCCTTTTTAATCCAGTGTATTATCCTAATAGTTTGCTGCAGGACAGTCTTAAGTCAGAAATAGATTGAAGTGTGATAATTCGGTTCTACTTTCTCTTTACCCTGGCCTACCATGAGGAGATACTCTTTTTTATCTTGATTTTTCATAACGTAAATGATAAATAATTATTCCTGAAATAAAAACGTGCACACACACACATATATATATATATATATATATATATATATTATTGTCTTTTCAGATTATATACTCTATTTTTTATCTTATATAATTTATTTTTTTTTTCTTTTTTTCAGTACTCCGAAAATTGATTTACGTTAAATAATATTGGTGGCCCTGAAAAGGGCCGATTTTTGGATCCGACACGTGGCAGAGCACATTCCTTTTTTATACCATGCAATCCGATCCATCTAAAAAAATACCCATTCGAAACCAACAACAGTAAAGCTCATTCAATAATCCGTCCAGTAGCCATTCCGCTCGATCACTTGATTAAGTCGATTAGGTATCGAGTTAGTCAAGTTAGCTAAGAACTCTGGGTCAGACCTAAGGCCTTCCCAGATATTCTTCGCTTGATCGAGAATCGCTGCCCTCGTCCTCGCGCCTGGCTCTATCCATCGTCTGGACATCAATGCCCAGACGTTCTCAATTAAATTGAGATCCGGTGATCGAGCGGGCCAATCCACCACTTCCAACTCCGGGTGTCGCGCAAACCACGCTCGCGTTTCGCGTGAGGTATGGATCGCTGAATTGTCCTGCACAAATCGGATCACCGGTACTTCATCCGCGGGATATACATTACGCACGCTTGGGAGAAAAATTTCTTCCAAGATGCGAATGTATTCCCGGGAATTCATACGTGGAGAAATCTCCACAAGATCACCGATATGTTCACCGGAAATCCAGCCCCATACGCCACACGATACGCGTCCAGACCGATGAGTCTGGAAGACGTGGTTTGGCTGCAACCGGGTATCGTTCGGGCGCCACACGTGCAAGGCCTGAGCCTGAGAGGGCAACGATATGAAAACCTTTTCATCGGTCCATATCGTAGCCTTCCAATCTGCACGGCTCCGCGAAAGATTCGCGAGGGCATAGCCAACTCTCTGCTCACGGTGAGCAGGAGTTAATGGGATTTTACGCGCTGGACGACGGCAGTGAATACCTGCAGAGTGTAAACGCCGCAGGCCGGTGGTCACTGAAGCTGGATAATCTATCTCCTCCACTATGTCGCTGACACTAGCGAAGGGATCTTCTTCGATCCTGCTCAGCAGCTGCTGGTCATCGATCTCCGAAGTCCTTTTCTGCCCTCTGTTCTCCGCTCTCCGGTCACGCAGTGCGTGGTCTCCGCCTTCGCGGTACCGACGTATCCAGCGCCTGACGGTGGTCTCGTGTGCCCCGCAGAGTACAGCGATCTCACTCGCGCTTTTCCCGCACTCAAAATAGCCAATGGCTCTTCCTCTGGTAGCCTCACTATGCTGTGACATCGTCGACGTATCCAATAGATATGAATGTTATAACAAATTAACGTTATTATAGATAAAAGTGAATAATGCCTCGATTATTGAATTAGAAGTATCGATAATAACGTTAATTTGTTATAACATTCATATCTATTGGATACGTCGACGATGTCACAGCATAGTGAGGCTACCAGAGGAAGAGCCATTGGCTATTTTGAGTGCGGGAAAAGCGCGAGTGAGATCGCTGTACTCTGCGGGGCACACGAGACCACCGTCAGGCGCTGGATACGTCGGTACCGCGAAGGCGGAGACCACGCACTGCGTGACCGGAGAGCGGAGAACAGAGGGCAGAAAAGGACTTCGGAGATCGATGACCAGCAGCTGCTGAGCAGGATCGAAGAAGATCCCTTCGCTAGTGTCAGCGACATAGTGGAGGAGATAGATTATCCAGCTTCAGTGACCACCGGCCTGCGGCGTTTACACTCTGCAGGTATTCACTGCCGTCGTCCAGCGCGTAAAATCCCATTAACTCCTGCTCACCGTGAGCAGAGAGTTGGCTATGCCCTCGCGAATCTTTCGCGGAGCCGTGCAGATTGGAAGGCTACGATATGGACCGATGAAAAGGTTTTCATATCGTTGCCCTCTCAGGCTCAGGCCTTGCACGTGTGGCGCCCGAACGATACCCGGTTGCAGCCAAACCACGTCTTCCAGACTCATCGGTCTGGACGCGTATCGTGTGGCGTATGGGGCTGGATTTCCGGTGAACATATCGGTGATCTTGTGGAGATTTCTCCACGTATGAATTCCCGGGAATACATTCGCATCTTGGAAGAAATTTTTCTCCCAAGCGTGCGTAATGTATATCCCGCGGATGAAGTACCGGTGATCCGATTTGTGCAGGACAATTCAGCGATCCATACCTCACGCGAAACGCGAGCGTGGTTTGCGCGACACCCGGAGTTGGAAGTGGTGGATTGGCCCGCTCGATCACCGGATCTCAATTTAATTGAGAACGTCTGGGCATTGATGTCCAGACGATGGATAGAGCCAGGCGCGAGGACGAGGGCAGCGATTCTCGATCAAGCGAAGAATATCTGGGAAGGCCTTAGGTCTGACCCAGAGTTCTTAGCTAACTTGACTAACTCGATACCTAATCGACTTAATCAAGTGATCGAGCGGAATGGCTACTGGACGGATTATTGAATGAGCTTTACTGTTGTTGGTTTCGAATGGGTATTTTTTTAGATGGATCGGATTGCATGGTATAAAAAAGGAATGTGCTCTGCCACGTGTCGGATCCAAAAATCGGCCCTTTTCAGGGCCACCAATATTATTTAACGTAAATCAATTTTCGGAGTACTGAAAAAAAGAAAAAAAAAATAAATTATATAAGATAAAAAATAGAGTATATAATCTGAAAAGACAATAATATATATATATATATATATATATATATATGTGTGTGTGTGCACGTTTTTATTTCAGGAATAATTATTTATCATTTACGTTATGAAAAATCAAGATAAAAAAGAGTATCTCCTCATGGTAGGCCAGGGTAAAGAGAAAGTAGAACCGAATTATCACACTTCAATCTATTTCTGACTTAAGACTGTCCTGCAGCAAACTATTAGGATAATACACTGGATTAAAAAGGAAGGAGGGCAGGCACATTACATATGGATGTCTTCGTGGCAGCTAACATCCAGCTAAATAATAGAATAGGTATGTATAACTTTATGAATATGGAAATAATTTATGCTTACTTTTAAGAATGAATTTTCATACTCTTTCTAATATTTTTCAGCCACTGGGTAAATATACTCGTGGATAACAGTAATATATGAATTTTCAAAAGTTAGCGAAGGAAGAGAAGACTAATATAATGCAGCGTAAGGATTTGTTTGCCCACTTTAAAGTGCTACGTAACTTACAGGATTAACAAGCTCTAAGTGATGAGAATAACAATTTACCACTGAATTTGCCTATACGCACTGGTAGCAGAAATTGAAAATAATGCAAGATATCTTAATCCGTAAGGAGTTACTATTAATCATTTGAATATTCTTCAATTTAAGTTTAAGTATTAAAGTTTTCTTCGAATATAGGCTATAATTGTAAAATCATTGCAAATTTGCTGCTTTTGGATACTGCGAAAGAACAAAAGGACCCAGCAACATTACCCACAACAGGAATGTATTCTGATTCTGCAACTATAAACTGTTCTGTCACCATTCAACAATATTCACTCATGGTTACGTAATGAGATGTAGTGTAAGTAAATGGATTTTAATATATTGGCTTTTTCTTCTTTACATATTTAGTATATTTGAAAATTAATAAGTAATTAATTATATTGCGTAGAAACATTAGCTGGATAATAGCAGAATGGCTTCTGGATAATGTATTGCATGACACTGGACAGATTTACGTAAATAGCTGTTTCTTGGACCTGTGGCAGTTGAGCTGTCAGGAGCTCTCAGAGGTTCTCTTCCAGCATCACCAATTGGAAATAGATACGAAAGCTTGTCACTATTGATATTAGGTTTCTGCAAAAAAATCTGAGTTAACGATTATCTATTTTAATAATGAATTGCATCTTCTTTATTCGTAGAATCTTATTGCTGTAAGCTTGGGATCCATAGTTGACTTGCAAGCTCCAATGGACTTTACGACTCAAGAATATAGCTCCTTATTATTAATATAAAAGTTAATGATGTGTTATTCTTGACAAAATATCAACAACATAAATTTAATTTAAAATATATATTTTCAGTTATTTTTATACACCATATGTTACACAATAATAGGTTAAAACTAAAATACATATTTTTTATACAAATTTATAACACTTAATATGATTTTATTAAAAGTTCATCACTTACAAGTTATTTTAATAAATTAATACAAATTACAGAGGTTAAGTTGCACATTTTGACACTTCACTCATTGGAATATGCCCTCTTCTTTTTATTGATCTGTCGTTTGATTACTATATTATTACCGCTTCTATCAGTATACCAAAATTCCTATCACTATACCAAAAACGTGCTCGAGCAGAATCAATGGGCACATGGGGTATCATATGTCTTTCTCTCTCACTCTTATGCTATTAGACAGAGAAAGAAGAAAATTCTTACTATACCATTTTATCCCGAGATGATATACTTTTGACAAAAGTAAGACGATCAACCGCTACACTCGAGTATATGCAATTTACCAGATTCTCCTTATTCTCCCCACCACGACTCCAATACGTCATCGTGACGTCATCTGACGTCACCGTGACGTTTTACGCTTTGGTGAGAACTAGAGACCTGAAGCTGTCCAGCTAGTTACAAATCTAGTAGGCCATTCTTCACGAGCAGATTCGATGAATGTCAGTGTACTTCTTTTATTTAATTAAAATTCTTCTGAATTACAGAACATCATAACTACCATTGTCTATACAGAGTCTCTAAACGATATGAATAATGAACTAATCGATCCAGACTTTGCATTTTTAAATTAATAAAGTTATCGGCAATATTAATTGTTAGTTCTGAATAAAGTAGAATCTTTGTTTATAAAAATAAACAATATGAAAAATCGTCCACGTTCCTCTATACTAAGCAAATTTTCGGTACGAGTAAAGGTCGAGCAGCAGCAGCAGCACAATGACGTCATATCCTGCACAGGCGGACATCCGGTCTCACTGCCGGACTCCTGGCTCACAATGATAACAAAATCTACGTTTGTTAAAGGGAAAAAAGAGAAAGGAGAGCACACACACACACGCAAAGTGTTCTGTCCAATGCATTATTTTGATCTACGCCCCGTTGATACCATTAAAAATTATAATTAAAATCTAAATTCTACTACACGATTTGATTTGAATTCTGTGAAAATAAGTTTGGACGAAGATATGTGGATAAAAATATTTACAACGAAAGGATCTCCACTCGAGAGGTAATAAAGTTGAATCGGACCAAGTCGAACCAATGAAGTTTATACCAAAAATGCTTTGTGTATTTCCAAGTATATTTACGCAACGCTCGAGAGCTTAAGGGCATTTTAATGGTGAAATAGTTTTAACGTCTAAAGTTTCGCGGAGTTGACAGAGTTGGCGGCGGGGCTGGGGGTTCCTTTGGCCGGAAATCACGTAGCTTTATTTATCAAACAGGCTCGTTTGGAGTCGTCATGCTCCTCTGGTCAAACGGGTCTTACCGCTTCCTAAGTGAGAAGGTGATTAAATGAAATGCGACCACGTTAGAGACGTGTCTTCCTCGTCCAAGTGCAAGATAAGCGACGCGAAGCGCAAAAATTAGACTAGATAACCTGCCATTTGCGAGTTACCCAAAAAACGCTAATAAAATATCCCGCATATAACTCGAAGCCCTTTCGCCTCTAAAAAATTTTTCCATAAAAACCGACATTCATTTTAAAATTTACTTATCATTAATTAATTCGAATCAGACGATATGCACGTTATTCGAATTTTTACGTCCAGATACTTTATTCGAATATTGTATATTTATAATTCAAAATGAGTTTTATGCTTGTTGTGTTTACGTCTCAAGGTAACCGCAAAGAGGTATATACGCAAGGGGAATCCCGGTGGGATTAGGAAAGAGGTGGTCCCAGATCGGACCCTTCGGGCCCTTCGCTCCTGATTGGCTGACGACTGGTCTACCAGTACCGACGGACGGGTAAGATCATCTGTCTCCGTATAGAACGACGACAAATGTTTGTTCCATTATTATTTTATGACGGTCTTGTGTTACGCAGGATTACGCATTATGAAATGCACAGGTTCTCCCTCCTCTCCCCTCAATCCCCGAGTGTTTCTCATCCAAAGTTTATTTACCTGAACGGCACCAACGACCAATGACAAAAAATTGAGAACTCGCGTGTAATAAATGGTTTTCTCTATAATTATGTAGTGTAGGACTAAATGTTTGTTTAATCATTATTTTATGGCGGTGTTTCTTACGTCGGATTACGAATTATAACGAAGAAAGCAGTATTCTCTTAACATATTATTTATTTTCCTGCCGCATCCTCCACGACCAACGAAAAACCACAAAAAACTGAACTCTCACCCGAAATACAAAGTTTTATAGCTTTTAATCGTGCATTACGCGACCTTGAACCGCTCTCGATTTTTATCTACCAACACTAACCAAAATTTTAGCAATGGGAGAATCAACAGAGTTTTGTCTTTTATCGCGCCGCATTGCAATTACAGAAACGTCGATCGAACGATGCTTCTTTGTTAAATATCGTAAAATAGTGAAAGCGCTAATATCGATAAGAGGGTTTATTGCGTTAATTGCATTAATAGATCTGGCGCGAGTGCATTGGTAATAGATTAATTTGCTGTTAAATTACAGAGAGTTAGCGAAGTTTGCTATTGCGCGGCCTTGACGAAATATTTTCAATTAAGTCCACGTTGTTCGCGGCGCAAGTCACAGATGGCAGTAGCTCGCAGCTTTTCAATTGCGTTAAAGGCGCAAAACGCTTTTTCAAACCTACTAGAATGGTGTATAAATCGCAACCACACTCTATGTACCAATTTAATTACACGCGTGCTTCGTTCTGTAATTTAAATTTTAACTCACGACTAACCCGGAATTTTTAATAGTTTATTATATCTTGCTCGCTTTTATTTAATACAGTACTTCAATATCTCTGTTTTGTAACTATTGTTAAGTGATTTTTTAAGTTTTCAAAAGAATCTGGAATTTGTAAAAGTACTGATGAGTGCTTTGCGATTTTTTATTTCATTGCGAAATAATTTCGCATTCCCGCGAGAGAGAGAGAGAGAGAGAGAGAGAGAGAGAGAGAGAGAGAGAAAGACAGAGACCCGCATTAATCATTCCGCGAACTCGATCGGTCTTACGTAGGTATTACACAGCGTAACAAACGTCTCCTTATGGTACCCATGAAATATCGAACGGTATTATGTTTTGTTGCACGTCCAAACCTTTTTTGCCTCCTTTCCCCTCCGATCGAATTTAATCTCAGGTTCACCAACAGCGATTCTCATCTCACCTCCTTCGCGTTACTCGCATATCTCTTGTAGATTTCATCAGAACTGTTATCTGAACACCGGAAGTCATTCAACTATAATACGAAGCCATACAAAGTTTTTTCACCTTTATACATTAGTTTCATTTACCGATTTATTCTTTTCATTTTGTAATAGAAGTTGCATGTAATTATTTCTCTATCGCGTAAATGTTGTCTTATTTACATTTTTTGTATACATGTCGGATTAGTTCTAATGTGAATATATAACCCCTGAAATAAATTCATTCCAGAAAATGTAATCAAAACAGTAGCAAATATAGCACTTCATTCTTATCTTTTATTAAAGTCAACGCAATAAAACTTGAATAACAATATATATATATTGAAATTTTAATATTTTAAGGGTATATATACTGATTATGAAAATTGCATTCTTCGTGTGCAAGCAGGATAGCCACATTGTGAAGCAGTATAAATACAACAAAACACGAAAATATAATTATTAGCAATTATTGATGGAAAATTATATGACAAAGTTGTTAGTATACTTTGATATACCTACACTATAAAGAGTCACGTGCGAAAGAATCTACCATATAAGCTTAGCAGCTTACAAACAGTCTCCTTCTTCCAAGAGTCGTACGTAAATATAATAATAACTCCCTCTCAGATTTCTCTCTATTTCCAACCGGAACATGCTAATGTTTACAAAATATCCAGTATTATAAGAGCGAGGAAGAAGGAAACCTGATTCGGTTTTCAGAACAGGCGTTTCAAAGTTTATATCAAATAATTCGAAAGCTCGTTATATAGCCAGAAAGATCTTGGCAAGTATTTAAAACGAATGGGCTATTAACATGCTTGTAAAGGATGCAGAAATAAAAGCAATTTTAAAAAGCAGACAGACGGAAACCCAGCATGATCTCGTGGCACGATGTGTTTTTCGACAGGCCTTACATGCCTGGTATACGCAGATAACCATCCCAGTATTTTGGGGGCGTTTTCGGGGCGGTTTAGAGTCCCTCAGGACTCCACGCAAGCTTCTTCAAACTCGTTAATGCGGTTTTAGCATCATTTAAGTTTTAGACAAACATTTTGCTTAAAATATTATCTCCCTTGCAGATTCTACTGAATTTCTCTTTTATCCTATTATACTATATAATAACAAAATGATTACGCATTATACAGAATGAACTTGTATTCCTTATACTCTCCTGATTATCATATATGCGACTAAAAGATTTACAAAGACACTTTACTAAAAATAATTTATAGCCTACACACTCAAATCGATTCCGCTCTCCACACGATGCACGACAAAAATATTAAACAAAATATAATAAAAGAATTTTTATTGTAGCGCTCGACAGTTTAAAAATAAATTTAGATGTTTGCATTATTTTTAGTTTATCGCAGCTATCTCCTTACTTGCCGAACGATAGTCTTATTATTTACGAGTACAGATTTTCCGGATGAACAAAAGGAGAGAGTATGCGTGTATAAGGATCGATGAATATCCGTGAAAAATTTCCCTGAGCACTGAAATTTTCCACATTAACGAACAGCTCCCCGAGGACTCGTTGCACGCTTTCTCACAAGAAGGAGCTCTTAGGAAAAATCTGGCGAGATTTCAGTTAACGATCAGACATGTCTAATCGAATTTCAAGCCATGCCCACAAAACAAAATCCTGCTCCGAACCGTGCAGATCCTGTAGTCTTGCGAAAATGATTGGTTCGAAGGCGTGACGGGGAAATCCATCAAAGAATCTTCCGATGAAAAGGCACAATAATGAATAGGTTAATATCGTGAAATTGGATATAATTCTGCGGAAAAACGGTATGGTAAGTAGTGGCAAGCAGCCAGGCAGAATGTTTTGTCATTTGTAAATGTGGCCGAGCATGATAAGGCCCGCATAAAAATGTGTGAAGCTAGCAACTTTATGGTCGCCAAAACGAAACCGGTGGTTTCCGCTCGAGCTGCCACGCTTGGGAAAATAACCGCCCTTTCTTCTTATCAGTGCTGGAGAGACCCACCGGGACGCAAGCGGGTTGCTCAGCTGTCCCTCCCCCAAACGGTGCGTTAAAAAACCTTCGTTTTTCCAACAACTTTACGTGCTCTACCCGCAAATCTTACAGGTATAACCACGTGTGTCTCTGCTGAACAATAAACCTTCCTCCACCATCTTCACCGATTCGTATTCAAATTTTACCTCGGCCAATGTAAACATTCGGCTGTTGAGCAACGTAAACACTCGATCCT
Source organism: Prorops nasuta (assembly GCF_024137725.1). Classification (NCBI taxonomy): domain Eukaryota; kingdom Metazoa; phylum Arthropoda; class Insecta; order Hymenoptera; family Bethylidae; genus Prorops; species Prorops nasuta. The sequence goes on along the minus strand of NW_027116847.1, from coordinate 651,256 downwards.
CGCGAGTATAATAATTACAGCAGCCATGGAGGAATTTTAGCTTTACTTGTGTTTACAAAAAAAAATACTATATATATATATCGAAGTCAATTAGAATGATAAATTTGGGAGAGAAAAGAGTTGTGCAGTGGTTATTATCTCTCAGGGAGGAGATGAGGAAAAAGATGCAAAGGGAAATCTCGAGAGAGAAGTAAGAGTAATCTGTGTGAGAAGATGGGGAAGGGATGTTAACAATACTGAAGTTTATCTCCGCGTCCTTGGCTAATCTCTTGCGGCCAGAGGAGATTAGCCTATCAAGCCACTTTCTGTTACGCTTATGGTACTACGTACAGAACACACTCGGTCGGTGCATTCGTGTGAGTCTGTCCGAGGATGCTTCTTTCCTCCACTTTTCTCTTCCAAACAAATTTCACGAAATCCAAGCTTCCACTGTTTACCGCATTATTATTATTATTATTATTATTAAATCGAAGTACTCTCTAAAACTCGCGAAAGAGTACTGCTCGACGATCCGTACAAAATCTTATTTGCTCCTAAGAAAAATATTATTCCTCGTTCCAAATGAAGACGCAGCCTCGTAAATTTATGAGCCAGTAGCACCGTGACTCGTCAACGCTACTATTTTATGACGAGTGAAGGTGTGACGTGTAGAGGGGGGAGGATGGTATCGCTGATCTTTGAAAGGGAACGATTCCTAATCTAATCAGTTGAGTCATTCCGCAGCACTGTTTGGTAGCCAAACGTGAAACTCTACGATAATACAATTTCCAAGTTCGCGTATGCGTATACTATAATAGTGGAGTATATATATAGTATCTATAGTAGACGTTACGATATCTTCGGTGGCCTTCATGAAATTTAAAGGACTCCCTCGTTAATCGTTGCTCGATGCGTAAAATGCAGTTTATTAGCCAGAAGCATGTAACGATAAAACTCGAGTAACACATATGGATATACGTTTGTGTGTAGTGGTAGTAGCGAGTCGTAGACCAGGGGATTTTTTTTTTTACGGTTTGTGGCATATATAGCACGAAGGTCCGCGAAACAATTTGCAATTAGCTATAGCAAATGCAAGCGCTATGCGCAGGGGCCTCGAGAGTACATACGTAGTAGGTGCAACTAGAGTGGAGCTACCGATATATATGCATGCATTTATACCGGTGCTGCTCGCGTACAACAACAACAATAAATTCGTTGCGTTGCATTGCGTGGCGTTGCATCGCGTCGCGCCGCGTAGCGTAGCGTAACGTAACGTTGCGATGCGTTACGTTACGTAGGCTGGCCGGAACGCTATCGCGGACCGACTGCCAAGCGATACCTTATCTGAGAACTAGTTGCACGCTGCCAGTGGTTCCCAATTCACTCCATATTTCACCTCAAATATCTCTGCCCCTTGTTTATTTTCAGGTTTCTCCCTCTTTATACTCTATTATTGCCACCTTCACTCCTCGATATTGTCCAAGCATTCAGCAACTTCTGTAACCGTTGAGATCTTATGAAATTTTTGTGACATATATATATATATATATATATATATATATAGGTTTACGTTTTTATGTTTCTTTGAGAGTTTAAATAAATTAAATAATAGTAATCTTCTTCCATGAAATAATTTATTATTATATATACGCTTGAAATATAGTACGAGACGACTGTTTGGGTGATCGTTTGGTAAATATTATTTTTCAATACCAAGAGACCCACAATGGTGGGTGTACGAGAAGCTTTCGACCGTTGCATGGCTTAAATGAATGTTTCGAAGGAATGGTGACAATACAGAAGTATATCGAATGTCCAAACTCAGAGATTCTTATCAACACGATAATAGCGTACAAACGAACATACTTGACGAACTTCTTACCGATCATCAAACTCATTAGTGGATATTCGGTTGCAAAATATATCACCGTTGTGTATATAGACAGACACTTAAACGAACCATTCGAGACCTAAATTCTTCTATCTATACTCTAATTTGTCATTTTTTCAAAATCCCTAATTTTGAGATTTTCTCAAGCTTAAAAGTGAGCTCGCTTGAAGACTCGCGTGAAATGAGAAATAGGGAGATAACGAGAAGAATCACTTTTTCATTAAAGAAATCATTAATGAAACAATAGTAGTTACTATTGCGCGCGTTGGAGCATCGGTGAAATTATCACAATTCTAGATCATTGAGAAAGCTTCATTGACAGTTGGTTAAATCGGTTATCGCGATCCGATAACCACCATGAGACGCTAATAATAAGATTTCTCAAGCTCAAATATCAGCTTCCGAAGTCGATAAAGACGAATGCCTTATGCAGGCGAAAATCTCATGAAAGATCCCATTCACCATTCAGCAAAACGACACCTACGTCACCACGTGTCTGTCCCTCAAACTTTGTCTTTCTTTACGAATAATATGTAGATGTATATACATATGAGAATCCAGAAAAAAGCAAAATTTGCACACGTTGTCAAGAGAAGAGCGATGCTGGTATTTTATTATAAAATTGCACTTGCAAAATTCGAACGAGATAAGAATACAAATGAGAGGTGTAGTAAGCGATCCGTTGTGATATATTAAAAGGCTAGAAACGGAATGAGTGGAAAAGGAGTTTTTTTATTTTTTTTTTTTTTCAGGCAACGTTATATCGTGAGATAAGTGGTATCGCTCAGTACCGGGGCGATAGAGCCACCCACCATTTTGCATTGCACGCTGGCAAGATAGAAGTGGCCGCGCGATGCATGTGCCAGATATTATGTCGACGGTGTTGGTGCGCATTATCCACTCGCTATTTTATAAAATCATCCGCTGCGAGAGTCATCTCTGTCACTTCAGTGCGCGATTACTACACGCGGATTGCTTTATACATATATATGTATATATATATATAAGTACCACCCTTGCCCCATTTTAAGCATATTCGCAAAGACCGTTCCTCTCTGAAATTATTGTCCCATTTTACTGCTCCATTCAATAGCCAAGTTTTCCCGCTCTACGTATTATTATCCCTCGCTTCTATAGGGTATTTACGTCTGTCCACTGTAATATATAGCTACAACATAACTGCAAAACACGCATCACACCTTTCCTTCGAATTCTTTTCCAATTCCATTACCCGATTCCACTATCTTCCCTAAGCCATCGCAATATTACCAGTTTTTCAATTACCAACTGTTGGAACTTGGGAAATTATGAAAAATATTGTGCAAAGTGAAATTTTCTTGTATCAAAATTGTGCAATTTGAGATGTGAGTTTGCAGTGATCGAAAGTATAATAAGCCGAAGGAACATTGACAGGCGATATATGCGGAGAAGGAACGATGGAAAGTCGAAAGTCGTTAAAGATGTCTAATTTTTAATAATTGCTGTAATTTTCGATTCAGCGATAACGGAACTGCATATTTTGACGCACGTGCATAGTTCTAATGGCCGCGCTTCCAATGGTTTACGTAAATATTTGAAAATCCTTGAGCACGTTTAACGATTCCACGTAGTTTTATATTCCCCGTTGTGATTTCTACAAAATCCAGAAATTTTCTTTTAAAGTGACCAATGTATTTAATAATTTCCAGAGAGACTCTTTTGTTTACTCGCGTCATGGAATTTTTAGAATTATTTCAATAATGAGGTGTATAACTATAGTTTCTAGCGAATCGCCTATAACCTCGTCTTCGCTATTTGTTTATTTCAAGAATTATATTAATTTGTATATTTTTTATTAGGTAATATTAATTTGTATACTAGAGTTTAAAAGTCCTATTTTTAGTATGTGATAAATTTTAGTAAGATTAAAATTCTGCTTTATAGACAGGGTATTTTTTAGTAGGATGGTAAGAGCTTTTGGCGAATGCAAGCTGATATTTTCGAACAAGTTCACCCGGTAGATTGAGAACTGTGTTGGTAGAGTGTAGAAAGATTCAGCAACGCGGAGATGCTTTGTACTAGCACGAACTGTGCCGAGTTCTTTCAAGAAACAGGAAACATTTAGTACAACCGACTAGTGTATACTACTTGCGCATGACTTATTCGTGACGTAACAGAATCTCACGTAGACCCTTTGACTCATGATGTATAAAAACAAATTTCGTTATTTAGTAGTTTATTTTACTAATAACAAAAATATGTCCTCTTTTGACCTATTTCGAGAACATGTTTGTAGTGTACCAATATTTACATTCAAACCTTAGTTTCCATTATAAATATTATTAATAATTATACTGAAAAAGACTTTAGAAATAAATTTCAATTAATAACAATCAATTGTATAACTCGAAGTAGTACTCAAGTAAATTCAAGTTTAGCAAAAAGAAGGGGAATAAATAGGTGAAGTTTTGTTTTGGAGGAAATATGTATTGATAAATAAAATAAGACGCAATAAAATATGAATTGTCGAAAAATATATGATTTTTTTTAACTCTGATAAGGGTTCGAACCCAGAAGTCATCATCCCCACCCGCTCCTACCTGTCTCGCGTGAAATTACGTAATTCGTATCGCGCACTCATACATATATGTATATATACGTAAAACAGTGCAGTGCGATGTATTTTTTTCAGTTAAATTAAAAGCGATGGAAAATTTTCAGCCTGCAATGATCCTTCCGGACTATCAGAACAATGCGATTGCTGAGCCTGGGTGAAATAGAAATAAATCTGAAAGTGACAGCTTTGAACGATTATGGAATTCCACTGATGAAAGTGCTTTTACTGGGTGGTGAGAGAGAGAGAGAGAGAGAGAGGTAAAATAGCTACTGGCTTTGAAGGACAATGCGTAGATTTTGTGTAAAACCTGAAGAAAGATCGTTGGTCCTTGCGTGGCAGGACCGTTTGCTATCTAACGGCCATTATTTGGACTAGTGTCGTAAAAGCAAGGGTGCCAGCATCGTTCTCGAGTTGAGACAGCAAAACGAGCGTTATTCACGGGCACGAGATAAGGCCAGATAATGCTCTCTCGCTCGACAAAAAAAGAGGGTCAAGAGTGAAAAAGTCACTGCACGGTTCAACAAGTTTCATTCTACCGCTCGTCCTTTGTATACGATTTACCAAATTCTACACACAACAAAAATTTATGCCTAACAATTATATCGGTAGTTGGGAGAAAAAAAAATAAGCCAATTTTCCTCACGGTTGATTTGCGAGAGGAAAATGGTCAAGCTCGATCGGAATTTCTCGTTGGATGAAGATTTCGACGAAGGCGGAGCGAGTTTGTAGGAAGAACTAGATGTCTGCGTAACGAGCCATTCGCCATCCGGCATGACGGCCATTTTGGTGGAGCATCAATACCATCCTCCTACAATATATATAGACTATAGCATATATATATATATATATGTGTGTGTGTGTGTACGAACCCATTCATATACATATGTATATGTATAGCAAAGCCACCACTATATTCTTCCATTCTCCGGCTCTGCACTGTAATCGAGCTCCGTCGTTCCAGCTTGCCTCGTCTCAGTTTCTCATTAAAACCTACGCTTTAATTGCTTCGTGTACCAACCACCGATCTACTTATCAACCGAGAACAATGACGATACACTTGCTTAATTAGAAAATTATATCCCTTACAAGAATCGGATTTAAGAGAAAAAAAAGGTCGAAATTCATTGACGATCAAACGATTACCTAATTCAATGGAGAAATGTCGAAGTAGTTCTTTTTTTCTTCGATTTTAAAGATTTGCTAAAACTGTTCCGTGGTAGACTCTTTGGTTTTTCGCTTGTACCAACTATCATTCAAACTGAGAATAATGAAGATAAATTCCAGTTGATTAAAAATTGTCTTATCTTTTGAAAATCAAGCTCTTTAAAAGAAATATCAAAAATTCATTCTGAAAGATCTCGATCGGTGTTTTTATTTATTTTCCTCAAGTTTTCCAATTTTTTAGAAAGTTTCAAGGAATGGTTTTGCGAAGTTAGTTGATTGTTCTCAAGAGTCAAAGCTCGACGACCAGACTCAGCTCTTATGGCTCTCGCACTTGTGTTTCTCTCTTGTGTACTTCTCTGTATTGAGTTCTATTTCTCGTTACAGCGGCAATATTACGTGGTACGCCTTCCTAGCCAAGCTTTACAACTCGACTGCAGTCTCACATACGCAGTGACCCTCAAAGTTTCCCATTGCAACTCTCGCTCCATTCATTTCGCGAGTGCAACGATATGTAATGCACACAAAAAAATTCACGAAAATTAAATGATTTATTTGTAACTGTAATATTGGGTCGAACGATCAGTTCTTCGGTATATATGTCGAGTTATGACGCCGTCATTTAAGCTTAAAAAAGTCCGATAGCGAGTGGACTTGGACCTTAACTGCTGCTCCTCAACGTACACAACTAAGACTCGGTCGCTCATCTTTTTCTTTCGCACTATATATATTTTTTTAATTCAGTGCACACAATTTACTGATCGTTAGCAACGTTACATTAACGAAATTTATTGTAATGTTAGATCCGAGGGTAATATAAGCTATATAACAGCATCAACAATTTTGCAGAGAAATTATTCCAATATATTCATGGACACTTTTCCATTATTAATAACGCCAAAGATAATTGTATGCGTAAATTTATTAACGAGTCGATTTAATTAGCAAGACAAAAATAGCGTTAATGTTAGTGTGTTATTTTGGAAAGTCCGGGGAGGGTGGTCACAGTCGAATTGGTTTCGTGGAAGAAACAGGAACGAAAATTAGTTTTAATTTGCATTCCACGTCACGAGTATATCAGTGAATCGACTGATAATGCACATACACACACAACGCAATAAGAATCATATGACTAAACAAAATCCACGCGAGTATATTATTAGATCGAGTTGCTTTTGTGGTAGATCGGACTACAGGGCGATGGAGCGAAAGAGTGGATAATGTCTCTATGCGGCTTGGAACGGTAAGTTGGGAAAGCTTCTTGATAATTGTGAGACACATACACATACACGTGCAATATGTTGGAACGTGCAAATGTCATGGACCGTGACTGATAACTGCGGAGGAATAATAAAATTGATAAGACCCGGCGTGCATCGTAGCACGTGACTTTCTCCTTTTTCCTTCCGTCCATTCGCTCATTAATATCTGCCGCAAAATAAATATTTTGCAATTTTCTTCTTTCTTCGATTTAATTAACCCTCTCTCCCTCTCTCTCTTTCTCACTCTGCGGTCAGGTTAAATTCAAGCACGTGAGGATACAGCTTACGTTCGCGAATAATTGCACGATGATTTGTCGGGGAACCTGCGAACAATCTCGATTGTTCGAACGCTACAAATTTTCTCCGCAATAATCGTGTTTCTCTCGAAATTGAAAATTAGGTCGATAAGAAGCAGGACGAAGCGCGCGTTTGATATGCACAAGATGATTTAAGACGCTGAGTTACGCGAGGCCTGACTTTTCTGCTCCATCGTGACCCCGTGAATCGCGTCGGACTATATTAGTAATCCACTTATCTGACTTACAACTAAAACCAAACATTTACCGAAATTCTCTCTGCTCTTGCGAAACTTGTATCAATCCAGTATTAATCGTTATTGGAATGAAAATTTTATCGAGATTTTGACAGGTTCAGCGATATTAAAAACAAATATTTTCTACATAATTGTTTTGGTCAGAATGAACATTTTTCACAATTTATTGAATGCTTATGGGAAACGTTGCACAAGCTTCGATATATTAACTGGATATTTAGGTATTTTTAATAGTACACTGTGAAAAATTGATTCGCCGACCTTTCAATCAATTTCTTCGCTTCGTACACTCTCTGCCCAAGTTCCGTGTACCATGTTATAGTTGAAAAACTGGTGTATCAATTTTGCCCAGTGTACAAAGCAGTGGACAGCGGTTACAAGTATTTTCATTATGTTTTGGTACAAATGTACAATCTCCAGACTTTCATAGGTACAAAATATACATAGTTCTGAATTGTACAAACTCAAGGTATGTGGAATATACGAGAAGATTTAATTGACTTTTGCTTATTACGTTCAAAGTCCCGTATAAAATGATTTGTTTCGTTGTCAAGACGTTAATACTATATTATAGACTACGCTTAACAAAGTTGGAGTAGTTTAGAAACAATGAGATCGCGAGGTTCGGACCACCATTTGTTATGTTTTCACTCGATTGCCAAAAACAAACGAGTCGACCGAACGTGAATCACCTTTAACTCCTGAATCGAGCGACTATACATTCGCACCTTTGAGTATTAATACAATAGTGTCGAAATGTTTGTTTAAACTTGTCGTACACGAGCGTATAGCGAAAAAAGTATAAGGTAATAAAAGTGCCAAAATTCAACACGTTCTTTCTTCATGTGCGAAAAGTTGTCACGAAAACATTATTGCGTTACGCAGACGTTATTAAAATTTAAAGTATAAGAAGCGAGATATTCTTAGAATAAAACTACTAAATAAATAAACAAGACGATGGACGAAGCGTGCAAAATTTATCTAGGGTGCGCTATCTATTTGCGCGAGTTTAGAGTCCAGGGATGCACGATTCCTCGAGTAAAGATAAGAAGAGAGTCCTGGAGTATTGAGAAGAATATCGTTAAGAAGCGTGAAGGGAAAATGGGTTCGAAAATCATTCGTCTTTGCTTGTCAAAATGACACGAGTCAGGGATGACTCAGAAGACACGTGACGCGCCGGAGTGTTTAAAGTTATAATGGCGACCTGGTAATCGAACCAGCTTGATAAAATTCAACCGTCGCAATTTCAATTCTTGAATGTTACGCTCTACCCAACTTACACCTGTCACTTTGGATAAAATTTCGGAGTGGCCGGGCTCTCTATTATTTCAACGAGAAGCTACTGAAGAAGTGGAGGAAGAACGGTTGAGAAAGAAGATGAAGAAAGAAGAATGTGTGGTAGAGGACGAAGAAGAGGAAGAGGAAGAAGAGGAAGAAGAAGAAAAAGAAGGAGAAGAAGTCAGGAAGGCAGGAAGTAAGGCAAGAGCGCAAGCAGGTCTATCGCTGTACCCAGAGGCACGTATAAGGCGCGTTATCGCTAGCAGGGGCGGCGTTATCACTCTGATATCCAGCGTATATACATCCCCCACGAGCGGTCTCTGGTCTCCAGTAACTCGCGGACCACCGACTCAGTTCAGTCTTTGGCACAGGGTAAAACGAATCAGCCTTGACGAGAACTAAAAGAAATTTCACGAAACACACAACCTGCAGCACTAACCTGTAGAGTAATCCCGGCGACGATATTTCGAAGATCGACGTTCCTCATGCTGCTGCTGCTGCTGCTGGTCACCTTGTTCCTCGTCGTCGCTTCTTCTTTGCTTCATTCTCAATGAGACCGTTGTTACTGGGAACTTGACAAACTTGCTGCGCTTCACTTGTGTTTACTGCTCCGTTTATCCTTGGATGAGAGATGAAAAGCTTCTCTTTTGCAAAAAAAATAGAGAGATGGAGGAAGAGAGAGAGAGAGAGAGAGAGAGGAAAGAAAGAGTTCTCGATGTTTGTTGCGGTTTGGGCCGAGCTCGATTGGTTACCGGCGATCGAGTTGGAAGGAATTAAAAGTCTGGTCGCAGTGGCTATATGAATGCGCGCAGCTACTGCTCTATGATCGGGAGCGAAGCTCGTGTATATTATGTACATAGAGCAGGCAAGCGGAGTGCAAGTGCTTGTGTATGAGGAAGGGTACAGGGGGGAGAGGGAGGGTGGGAAGGAGAGAGGGGGTGAGAGAGAGAGAGAGAGAGAGAGGCGGAACATATACTCGAACCAAGTTTGCCGGGGGCCGTCGAGAAAAGAGAAGGAGGGGAGATTGGTGCCCCCAATGGAGAATTGGTGGAGGGGACCAAGAATTGCATTTAATTCCCCTTCCTTCACGCATTTGACAATACTCTGCAATACTCCTTGCTTGCTACCACTTGTTGAACATCATTTTTTTCTCCCTTCCATATCTTGCTTTTCCTCTTCTTCGTTTTCTATTTATTTTATTAAATATCCCTATATTTACCACTCGAGCTCTCTTTCTTTTTTCATTTTTGCATTCTGCCCAATTTCCTCCTACATCCAGCTTCCTTTTAGCAAGTACACAGCTCTTGATTTCTGTTGAAAGATGAAAGGAAGCAACGATGGAACAGGAAAATAAGATACCAACTTTCTGGATGCGGATACGTTTGTGTATTCTTAGTAACTGTTATGCACAATTTTTATTTTTTCCAAGAAATAACTATAATGAGCGAGTCACGTCATTCGTTAATTTTGAGGAAAAGTGAATGAGTTAATTAAAAGAAACTCTAATTCGATTTTAATATTATTTTTATTTTTCTTTTCTATTTCATTGCTCATTATCTTGTGTCAGGTAAAAATTTTAAATAATTAGAGTAAACTGAATCAATTGGGAAAAAGGATTAAAAGTTGTCCAATTTTATACTAACGTATAATTATATAAATAAGAATCGAAGTACTAGTGCATATAATAAACGTCTAATTTTAATATTTAGCTAAGTACATTCGAAATTAAATTTACACATCTCATATTTTAGATTCAATCCCTGTTCATTCTATCACTGCAAATGAAATAAAAGCGATGAAAAATATGATCCATCTTATTTACCAACTTAGGACACGCACAACACAGCTCCCAGTTTTCACATTGGATAGTAAGTATGAAGAGTTGTTTACTCGCAAATGCAGGAGAGACATTTAAGAAAGTGAGTCATTGGTTCAAAGTGCGAAGTACACAGGCCCCCTACAATGCGCCCTTATAACCGAAGGATCATAAATCCTTAAAACGGACTATATCAACCTATGGTTACTCAGGTCACTAGGGTTCCGGAAGCGAGAAAAAGCAAGTCTCATTGTTATGGACTTATCGCTGCAGGTAATGACAAACCAATCAGAGAGATGATTCACCCACATCTGCTATTCTCGAAGACGTAAACAACTACCCCTAGATATAAAAAATCTTTAAAATTATAGAGGAAAACGGGAATCCTTGATTTCCAATTAACAAAAGGTATTTTAATGTTGAACTGAGAGACTGGTAATATTAATGTTAAAAGAATTTGTTTTCTATGTATGCAATGCTAGTGTACTGCAACAAGTCAAATTAAGCGAAGTATACAATTTATTTTATTAAAATAAACTGGAGTCTATTATAAATATAATAACAATTAAACTTCGGAATATTATGCAAAATATAGATTTTTTTAAATTTATTAACTTGAAATAAACTATAGTTTTTTTATATATTAATTTTTTTAATTTAGCTGCATGAGTTTATTAGCATTTTATAAATACTTCGTCCCAAATAAGTCAATTTAAAAAAATTCGATTTTTAAAATTTTTATATTTTCATACTGAACTAGAGTCCAATGATATTATCTTTGAAATGAAATCAGAGATAAAATGATATATTGTTTAGAGTACCTTAGAGCATATATTGTGTTACTTTATCTTTGCCAAGATTTCAAATGTTATTCCTGTTTCTCTTTTTTTTAAATTAAGTACCACAAATGTCGCAGTACGACAGTGTTCTCCCAACACCTTAAGTGATTCAAGAATTAATTTGGATTTGTAATGAATTCTTCACTATCATGAAATTTTTTTTTTGTAAATCTAAAGAGGAAAAATACGTTGGACTTTTCACGAGTCTTTCTATTTTTTTACTTAATCTCATCTCACATGAAATAATGAATAAAAACACAACACAAGTATTCTTGATTTTTGATTGATTTATATAATTCATAGAATATTGTAATAAACAATTTTAGGCTGATTTGTCCCATTTTTAAATTCACTAGAATTGTATTTAATTTGCTATCTTAAGCCGAAATCAGACGATGCTTTTCTCATGCTGGATTGCTTGCTGAATTGAAATATCATTTGCTGATTGGTTATAATAATGCAAATATCCAATCAGCAGTCATCATTCTAAATTCAGCAAGCAATCCAGCACGAGAAAAAGCACCGTCTGACTTCGGTTTTACTCTGTGAAATCTGTTTAAAGAAACAATAACAAAATACTCTAAAATATTACTAAATAAAAAAAAGTAGAATTTCATTGAATACTCTAGTTACGGTAAATGTACAACTTTATTTCACTTATTTTTAAAAATTTTATAAGTTATTTTTTGGAAACCATGGTTACTAGTAAATCTCTTTTTATTGCTCGCAAAAATATAATTTGCTAATTCTAAACTGCATTTTATAGTAGCTTGTTTATATTAACATGTTTAACATCTGTCAAATGTATGATCAATATTTATATTACATAAATTAAGTAAGCTGATTCAATAATTTACAGGACATATCTCTTTGTTTTGCCAAATTACAAATGGCATAATAATCTTGTAGGTATAGTAATTCAGCCATCTATAAAAAGAAGTAAACATCACATTTTGAAATCATCAATAATAATTCTTTAATAAAAATTAACACAATCACATCGCAAAGATGCATGGATAACAGTGGTATGTAAAAGTTCAATGCAGTTGGGTAATGTATGATGTCGTAAATGTTAATTACATTGTTTAACTTCAAGTCATTCGCAGACAGAATATACCAGATTTCTTAGCCTTTTGAAAATTAATTACATAATCACATAAAATTTTAGCCAATAATCAATCCACAACCAAGTCTAAACTGATTTTTATGGTGGTTAATCATACCACTTAGAGCAAATGAAAATGGTAGTGGCTGTAATTTCTTTTCTAAAACTGCTCCCACAGACCAGTTGGTATCTACACTTCCTAAAATACAAAATGTATGAAATATTTGAATAAAATTAAAATTATAATAAAAGTACATACCTCTAAAAATGAGATCTGCTTTTGGTATATCAATTTGATATGCAATTGTTCCTGTAGCTTCTTGTGCTTTTGCACTAACCTCTAACTCAACACCAATTTGTAATTGATCACTAGCTTTCTGATGGAAACAAAGATGACATCCAGCCAACCCTGGTACAAATTACTCATTTTTAAACATCATTTTTTTTTTATTTTTATAATTATTATAAAATACCAACCCATGCTACCACTAATGGTTGATTCACCATTTGTATATCTACCAGCGGCAGACACTACAGTAATCTGTCCACCAGGTATTCCAGGTCCACGTTGATAAGCAAGTTCTCCTCCCAGAGAGAGTGAAGATGTTATGCTTTGCAAATAATGCAGAACCATAATACCTGAATAATTTAATCTTTAATTAATCCTAATACTATGGTGCTTTACTTTCAATTAGGAATATATTACTATGTATTTACCAGAACCATTTATTAAATCTGGATTTCCTACTGTTACAGAAGCTGTAAATGCATCTCCACGATAATCACTGGTCATTTGTATTGCTGTGAATTTACTTCTTTGTACTTGAGCTGCTAATTTTCCTTTTAACCTTTGACTAAATTGATGAATAATATTTGCGTTAAGATTTCCACTGGGATCAATGTCTCCTAATAAAACAGGATATGCCTCGGAAGGAGACATCTGTTTCGTACCAACATAGGTAGCACCAAACCTATAGGATATATTAAGCATCCAGTTTTTATTATTGCAGCTTTATTCTAGTAATGCATTTTATTGAATTATTTGATTAAAATACCTGTATCCAGAATGTGGCACTGAGCTCATAATTATTGAATGTGATATTTGGAAATGATTACTAAGACCTTTGTTTAATATCAACTTAGCTCCTTCAAAGTTTGAAGGAAATACATCTAGAGCATAATACAAAATAAAATAATAAATACAGTTATTAAAAAACTCATATGTTAGCACTATTAATAACATAAATAGTACCACTTCATAATAATATTAAAAATAGTATTAATAGCTAAAAGTGTTAACAAGATATTTATATAAAATTCTACAAATAGGATAGTACAATAAAATGATTTTTTATGTGATAAATAGTAAAAAAAATGGTAAGAATGCTGCTGAGAAAGATATGGCAAAATATCATTAGGGCATGACATGCATAACCGTGTGTACCTTTGCATTTTTTATTAAGGTCTTCCACAGTTCCTGGATTTTCAAGACGTTCAGTCGTTTCCGATGGTTCAAAAACATTTGTCGAAGGTTCCTGTTTCGTTGCTGGTGGAGGTATTAATCCAGGACCCGTTGGTGGCTGAAGAGGTGGAGGAGCTGAAGCGGCCAGAACCTGTCCCATTTTCAGACTGTTTTTCTTTGATTAATAAAGTTTCTTCACTTTTTATACACCAATAACTATTCCAACTCCAAATATCTAATATAATATTATATTTAATAAGGGGTTATACAAATCGGCGTGTTTCACCGTAAGTCGCCATTTGTAAAGGGGCAATCGAACAATTCCGGCCCGGCCGGCTGATTGGCTCATTTGGCTCACTGGAAAGCTCTATTTCCTCTTTTTAGGAACACACTCCTTTTCTGCGTTTACATATGCTGGACAAATTATATCGATGGGTTTTGAATCGAAGATTAACGATTACTTTGTCGGTTGTCCCTTTAAGTAGAATTTTGAACAGAACGAAGAAAACAAATGTTTACAAAACTACACAATTACTTTTGCAAGATATAGGACAATTAAAGTGTACATACTTTAATAATTTTTTTTTTCATAAAACAAATATTTTATTAACTTACAATTCTATAAACTAAACAAACATTTTGCAGAAATTTTTTTTATACAAATCTTGGTGCAATAGCAAGTAGTTTTGTGTAATTGGCACCTTTACTGAAAGTTTTTTCCTTCAGTTTAGTCCTCAGAATATGTGGAATTGGTACATGTATTCTTGTTCCTAATGGAGTTCCATTATCATCTATTAATACAACGTTATTTGTATCAAATTTGGGAACTCTGGGGTCTTGCAACTGTTTCAAGCCAACAAGAATGCCTTTTTTCTTTTCCCCTTTGATTGCCACCATTACCCTATCACCTGAAATTATAGCTTAATTTAAATAAGAATAATTATTTTATTATACTGTATGAATTATTGCATAAATAGCGTAATTTCTAATATTCATCATTAGTATAAATAAAAATATAAGCTAGTTCTGTAATCTTGCTTATTTTATTTAATTTTAATTAAATATGAAATAAGTAGAAAATTAATAAGATTTTACAGATATATCTCCTCTGATTTGTAATTTATGCAAATGGAAAAATTGTATTTTTCATGTAACTATTTAAAACATATAAAAATACTTGGGCTTTGAAATAATAATTATTTAAGCGGACCAATATATCCAACACCAGGCTTATTGTAAACATGAATAACACGTGGTGGTTTTCCTTCCATCATTGCTTTTTTTCCAATCTCACTGTTATCAACTACTCTTAAACGGCATAATTTTCTAATTTCAGAGAGTGATTTTGATGTATGTAATCCTCTAGATATTAATTTAAATGTCAAAGTTGTGGGTATCATAGTTTGAATAATCTGTGAAACGTCAATTTATTTTTAGTTACAAAACGTGAAGAAACATAATTACATCTTATAGTAAACTTCCATAAACATAGTGAAGTTTCTAAAAACAAATTGCTGATAAATTGCTTACCGTTTTGTATTTATATATATACTTCAATTAACTACTAATTTTTATTACGGAACCTATATTCGTCAACTAAAATAATAAGAGTTATGAATTCTAAGCCACTCATGGGTCACTTTGAGTCACTTCATGTATTGTATACCATAGAGTATTTTATAGTTATGTTAGCTAACCTCTCAGGATCGTTCCGGTTCGTCACCTTTAAGCGAATTAGGTGATCGACTATTGGTAATATGAAAACTTTTATATATAAGGTTTTTAATTATCAATTGTTGATAAAAAATAAAAATAATTATAAATATTTGTTAATTATAAATTTGTTGTGTCTATTATTTGTTTATAACATTCAATACCTGTCGTAATAAAATTTTTTTTTTTTACTAGCTTAATAGGTCCGCTGTGCTCTCTTCTTTTCTATTCTTTCTCATCCCAACATTCCCAACATTACCAACGCCACCAGCCAGAGGGGATTCCCAATGCAGACAGTATTTTTGATCATTATTAACAAATTTGTAAAACGTAGGGTTAGTCATTCTGAAACTGATTCTTTGTGAAAGATTTTTATATTAATTATATTAAAAAAAATTTCCAATATAAGTAAAAGTAAGAGTAATCGAAAGTAAGTAACCTTCTAATGTGTTTTAAATAGTTTAATTACAAGTTGGTCAATAACCAGAAAATTTAGGCAGTGGAAATAAATTCACACACACACATTCACAGCCTTAAAGTAGGAGGTTTTATTACATAAAATTGACATTGTTTCATTTCTATTTTATCCTGTGAAGTTGAGAAAAAGACAATGGACAAAGCATCATTTAAAATTTTAAGCTTTGAAAGGAATTATTGTAGCTGGGAATGGAGTGACGATAAGCTAGAAAAATTAGACAATGCATTAGCTTTTACGGAAGAAGTGTCATTAGAAATAAAGAAACTTATAATTCATCGTTTCTTTCAACTTTACTTCAATGGGACATCAGATCCTATTGAAGATCCTTTCGTGATTATAGCAAATGCTATTTCCTTGGCTCCTGCTAATACAAGTTTCAAAGAATATGAGAGATTGTTTTCTGATAAAGGAGCTGCAAATGATGCAAAACCAATTTGTTCTGTTGGTCTCCTAAGTAGTAAATTAAAAATGTATACCATTCAAACTGAAGACTTAAACTCATCAGAATTTGCAAATGATGAAATATTTCTCAGTTTCACAAAAGCAGATCAAAAAACATTTTCTGAGAAAATTTTCAAGATATTGCTAGATAAAAATACTGATTACAATGAAACATTGCATTATTTATTAAGATTAACAAGTTTTCTTGCCTTGTCAACTCTAAGAGCACTTGCAAAAAAGAAAAGCACATTTAGTTTGACTTATTTTAGAAAAACTTTTATAAACAATACATTTTCACATGGCTCATGCTATTTTGAATATGCTCCTCCATGTAATCGATTTTACAGTGTTTGTCGTAAAACGCTCCATAGAAAAAATAAAAATGCTTCTAATCTTTTCATAAAAATATTACATAGATATATGCAAGAAATAATGTGTGTACACACACTACCCACAGACAGATCAATGTATGTGAGGAGTATGTTTGGTGCATCTTGTATGAAATCATTGGAATTTAATGGATTGCATTTGATAAAGCCAGTATTCGACGCTAAAAAATGTTTATCCCTTGGATGTGTGGAATTATCTGAATACACACATTCAGAAGAAACTAAAGAATCTTGGGACCGATTTTTTAAATTGATGAGAAGATTTTCAAATAATAGTAGTCAAGGGGTGTCAATAATTTGGTCCAGACTAGTAGATCCTATATATTTTAGTGACATTTCAGGAAAACACAATTTATATTTATGTGGTATTCTTAATGGCATAATAGAAAAAATCTTGGAGAAACCCTCTGTTTGGAATGCAAACTGGTGTTATGGTAAGAAGCAGGTGCTTTATAAAGCCAGAAAGGCTGGCCATGAATTAGTTGAGGATTGGAAAGAGAAAAGAGATAAACAATTGAGAAAAGATATAGAAAGGATTTTTGGAAAACGAGGAAAATGTAAGTTTAATCCATCTATTAATGGAGATGAAATGGACAATTTGCGAGAGGTACTAGACCAACTTGATATATAAGCTGAGATTTAGATTTTATTCTTAATGATTATAAAAAGTGTACGGTAGCTACATGCTCTTGTAATTTGGTTACTCCAATAATTTATAATATAAGGATAAAAAATAATTATTAGTCTTAAGTAATTTTTTAAGTTAAGTGTATTTTTATATTTGATGTTTAAGTTTCCCAGTTTTATTAAAAAAAGATTTTAAAAAATGTATAGCAAATCTACACTTGGTTGAAGTGTCGATAAGCAGGATTCCTTTTAAAGGTTAATAAGCGGAAACCGTGGAAACTAAAACTCCGAAGTGGAGGTACTTTCTATTGATCGTGATAGTCTTAGGCATAAAATATATGTGACGTTGTGGTGGTACAGGAGTGGGAGTAGGGTGGACAAAAATGGTTTCGAATGGGCGGTAGTGGGGAGGCAGTCAGTAGTATCGCGCCGGCTGCGCAAGAGCAGCCTGTAGGGCAGATTTTCCAATAATGAACAACCCATGGTAATTATCAGTTTGCTCGTGGTGCAATTCTGTGACTATTCTCGCGGTGTTTTGACGTGAAAAAAAATGTGTAACGTGTTGAATTAAATATATGTTTGCGGATTACATTAAGAGGCTAGGAGAATCCTGCTACGCGATAGGTATGGAAACCAATATTAATCTTTTCAAGTACTAGCTCTCTCGGGAAGTGCTGTTTGACGTACGGGTCGAAGCACCTACCGAACTTACCGTCGTATAAACAAAAGAAAGCCATTGGCCTTTGCAACTTACTCCCCGTCTAGCTTGTTCGATTATTTAATAAATTCTTTTGTTTTCATATGCTACCTTTTCGAACTCGGGGAGAAATAAACAAAGGGCATCAACAAAAGGCTTTTAAACATTATAATCACTGGGAATAATAAACACTCTAATTTCATTGTTAATTTAAGAATAGTCGAATCGAAATTAGTATTACATTTAATTTATTCGTACAGTGTTTTTTTTTTTTAGTTTTGCTTGTGTTACTTACAATATTTAAATATTCACTTGCGAGTAATCTGAAGTTTAATTTATTAATTAACTAAATATTTGATAAGATTTTGACAAAAATAAGTTTAAATATTGAATTTTTACGACGAGTACTAATTTCGATTAATCGGAGCATCGAGTGTTGCTAGGCGAGAATAAGCGACAGTAAGAAAATGCTATACATATTCAGTCGAAGCGAATTTGGTTGATACCCGTTATTAAACAAATGATCTCATCGTCATAATTTACAAATTTGGACGTTAATGAACAGGATTTAAGCGTTACCATGTTGCGATAGAATACACGTTTTTACCATCGATTTTAACGATTCAAAATTGAAAGGAAATATGCGTGATCAATCGAACTTCCTGTAATTGTTATGTATCGTCGTCGATACGCGTTTGCTTATATTCGCAGAGCTTTCACCGAGCTACACGCGTCCACTTTTCAACGTAGATTGACCGTTATCGTTAGACAGCGATAGAATTGTACTATTAGCGCTAATTTATGCCGAGTGAGAGCTAAAAAAGTTCCTGTTTGAGAAGGTTTACATGCTCAAAGCATAACATTTCTTCTTCCATTATTTTTTTCTCAATTTTTTCAAAGCGTATCTCTTTAATTGTTAAACTAAACTTGTACAAATGGACATGAAAAGAAGGAATTTTGTTTTATTTGAAATACAGTTTAGTACAAGTTTAGTATTCCTTTTTATATATATATTTATAGCTTTCGTAATGACGATTCTCGTATATATATCTACTTTTCCTTGACTCGTGTAATAATATACGATACAAAATCGTCAATAAACAACACTATCACAATAAAATTTAGTCAGAAATCCAAGAGAAGATCATATATCATGCTGACAAAATTTATTGTCTAGCGCTTTCTCCGCAGAAGGATTTGATTTTATTGAATAGTGACCCTTGGTTGAGATAAGGCTTGCAAAGCAATCCATATACTGTGGCTTTCTGTACAGCTAACCGTAGGACGGCCTATCTGGCGTCAGTAAAAATGTATACGTTGACCACTATCTATTTCAACTGTCCAGATTTAACATTTGTACTGATAAATAAAGGCAACCTACAAATAACAGATGTTTATTTTTATCTACCGAAAATGAACAATAAAAAAACTGGAATGAACAATAGACCATGAATCTTTAGAAAAGTTTTACAGTGTTACAACGCGATCGAAGTATACACACAAATGAATTGATATTTCCAGAAACACGAACGCAAGAGTCTTTTATATTTCTCTCGCTTTATCGTTTTAATTCCAGCGATCAAACAAAGGGCTGTAAAAGAAAATGATGAATATTTGTCGGAGAGGATTTTTAAGGCGTTTATCTGGTTCCTGGACGTGTTGGAGAGATAAGGTAAAAATGGATGGTAAAAATGTTGTTGAGAAATGTTAAAATGCTTCCTGGTGTAAATGACGTATTATCTATCCGGCGTCTTGGCACGGCGTTTTTCTGGATAAGTGCCAGTTATGGAGTCGTGATTTACAGGGCTACCGTGTATATAGATACGGTACTTTTCACGGACCCTTGATCGTGGTGGTGTGGTGGTGAGCCGTGCCCCCGTCCTGGTCGTCGTAGTCCCAGTCGTCGTGGCCGCCGTGCCTGTGCGTGCGTGCAGTGGCGTGCACGCCAGTCGCCATCGTGTCTGGTCATATATACAACGCAGCCAAAGGGGCAATTCCAATTATTTGTCTCGGGTAGCTCGGACGATGATAAGAATACCAACTGCGAGAACCTGATGACGGAAATACGCGACGCTCTCTATTGCACGCACCCTCGCGCACACTTCATTTCTCAGCTAAATGCCTTTCAAGCAACTCGCAAAATTTGCAATTTAGATTATTGCCCTCTCAAATTTCATCCACACTTATCAATCTTATCTTTAGAAATAAACATGAACGAGCTTTATTCGTACACACAAAAACTCGTAGCTTATCTCAACCTTCCTCTTTCTAGTAAAATTGTCATGAAAGTTGGCGATTAATCGCGCTTAATGGAGCTGATAATTTTCTAATCAACGCGAGGCTCTGCATTTTTTCTTTTACAAAAAGCTCATTTCTCTAGGAGACTAAATAAAGCAAATAATTCGACTCTCTGTGATTTT
This sequence comes from Prorops nasuta, assembly GCF_024137725.1. Classification (NCBI taxonomy): domain Eukaryota; kingdom Metazoa; phylum Arthropoda; class Insecta; order Hymenoptera; family Bethylidae; genus Prorops; species Prorops nasuta. Next base: position 630,549 of record NW_027116847.1, on the reverse strand, counting down.
CCTCGAGGCTTTTCTTCCTCGAGGGTCGTTAAACCCTCTTTCTCGACATTTCCCAAGGTCACTCGCTTTGAGGCCACTCGACTTTGAAATCGTCACAAGGTTTTCACACTCTCGTTCACAGCGATCGATCAGGCATTTTTTATACATTTTTGTATAAATATTTATTACCATGGAAATAAATAATGTCCGTGCAAACAATATATGTTTTCCGTCGATATTTGTTATGCTGAACGATTAGTTTGTTTTTGCTAATAATAGTCTACGGAAATTTCATATATATACATATAGAAATGTGTAGAGAATTGATAAGTACATATCGGATAAACGTCGATTGGAGCTCTGCGAGTGATGCAAGTTTCCTACAGGGAGTATCTTTTTTACACTCTTTACTCCGACGGTAAGCGGATGGAAAAGGGAGAAATGATAAATTCTCTTTTGGATCGAGTGTTTAGAGTGCAGGTTAAAGATTGGCCACATGAGAGAGAGAGAGAGATTCTCTCTCGATAATTCAACGAGACAGGGTGAAAAAAATCAATAGTACAAGCATCCCCGATAGAGGGACGCGTGCATGCTTGCCTTGTATCTACCTATATCTATATGTATATTGCGCTTTATGCAGCGCACATACACTTAACGAGTACCGGCCTGTTTGCACAAATACACGCACGTATACCGTCTGTCCCATAGAAAACACGCGGAGACGCAATTTTTCCGCTCTTGTCAACCGAGAAACGCAATTCAACCAACGAGCGCCGTGGTAATATCAGCTGTGAAGGACACCGAGCCGTTCGCGAACCGATGAAAACGAGAGTGAAATCTATATACTTTGTAACTTTGTACATACCTCACCCCCCTCACCTTATCCTATTTTATTGAAAGAAATAATTTTTTTATAATAATAGATTTTATCCCATAAAGGCTTTCTCTACAATTTTGTCTAAACCCATAATTCCATCTTCTTAGTCTCATTACAAAGATTGGACTAAAGTTTTAATATTTTTTATTAAACAGGTAGTGTATAGAGTATATTTTTTAAATTCAAAATTTTTCCGTTATACCAAAACACGAATGGTACGTTTATCGTAATGGAAAAAATGTTTTGTCAGAGATATTACACAATGTGTGTGTTCGTCATTGTTAAGTCATTGGGAGTAAGAGTGGATTATCGTGAATTGTAGAAGAGTGGTGTGATAAGTGCAGCACACCGAGGCAGTGGCCTTGAAATAGGAATTTCATCCGAGCAATGGTTTCCTTTGGGTTCGAAGCCGGTTTTGCGTCGCCTTACGTAGGCGACACTCGGTCGATTAATCCAGCGTTCACCGACAGTATCTCCAGTCGTTATTACGGTCACACTCGACTTGTCTTGTCCGTCAGCGATGTGCAGAAAACTGGAAAGCCCTCGGGGAGTTATTTGTTCCGAGCCCATACAACACGCTCGGTCCTTATTCTTTGCACTCGTTTCACCGAATAAGAACAGTTGCACTAATCACTGTATGTTTATATATATATATATGGTCCAGTTAAATGTAGCAAAACAATTTCCGCAAACAAACCTATCACGTACAGACTAGTGGTGTTTATGTACATGTAGTCTCCGTTGGGAAAATTATGTTATCGCGTGGAATATCCTGTTAAAAATATTTCTGACTCGAAAAAAACATGAAAAAGAGTTAATTGAATTTCAATTTTTACAATCTGATGAGAGAGTTTGAAATAATAAGAAATGAAACGACTGTGGGTAGTTTTAGATCGATGTCTATTAATTTCAGTTTCACGCCTATACAGCTTTGAACGAACAAGCGTCTAGTCGGTAAATCGTGCGTGAAGAGATTTATCCACATCAGATTCCAGCTTGAACTTTCTGATTGTTCCAGAACGCGAGTTATAGCTATGACAATCCTTTGAAATATTTAAAGAAAAATTGCATTGTTCGGAATATAGCAAGCAGGATGCAACAAAACTTCAAGCTATAATTCTTATTACGCTCTTGTGCACACGTTAAACTCATTTTTTGCGTGTCTCGATGGTAGCAATTTCCAAATGAATTTTTATCTTGAAAACAAGATGATTAAAATAAGAGTCATTTTTATTCCTGATAAATAATTCTACGTTTTATCGGATAATCTAGGAAAAATACAGGAAAGATTTTAAACTTGTGGATTATTCGAAAATAAAAACGTTTTTATACATCCCGCATGAATGATACTTATGGGGGAGTTTTGCTTAAAGACGAGTGAAGCAAGCCGAAGGAAGTTTTTCCGTAGAAGGCATCATCCTCACCCTCTTAAGGTTGACGGTAATCTTGATCCTGTGCTTTACGCGCCATTTTCCAAGAAGCCAAGGGGCGGTATAATTTCATAGCCGACTCTGGTAATAATTTCGTCGACAATGCCAGTCTGAAGCGAGTCAGCTGGCATCTTCGATCTACTCTCTCCACTTCAGCCTCTATGTGTCGTCAGACTCGCGCACTTGAAACCACCATTTTACATACATCAATTTACATATAGCTATGGATTACCATAGCTAAATATGTGTTGATACGCTCTGTGCAATAATCCTACAAGTTTTAATCACTTTCTTCCTGACCACCAGATATAAATCAACCCTTGATTGCTATTTCATCAAATGCGAAAGAAAATATTCCCGTAACGATGGGAGTCAAATATATATAGATCAATCAGTCCTGAATCTAATATCATTTACCGTATAGTTTCAGTCTAATCGATATTGTAAATATAAACACAAATTTTGAATAAAACTTATTCCTGATTTTTCTTTAGCCAACATGGTTGGTAGCCATCATGCTGTAATCGATAAGAAAAAGAAAGAAAGAAGAAGTCTGAAGCGAGTCAGCTGGCATTTTCGATCTGTTCTCTCAACTCCAACGTGTACGTGTCATCAACCTCGCGCACTTGAAACAAACCATTTTACATACAGCAATTTACATAAAACTATATATGGATTACCATAGCCATATAAATTTATACCGATACACGGTATACAACAACTCTAAGAGATTTAATCAGTTTTTTCTTACTAGTAGAAAATG